>NW_028249305.1:0-314331 GCF_964263255.1 Lissotriton vulgaris
GACAACCATGCCTAGTGTGCAAAGAGGCTAGAGATAAAGTGCAGACTGCATATTCATGAAGACAATAAATTATAAATGTATGAAATATCAAAGAATGCACTATGAAAAACACAATTATTACCCATCATAAAATCAGGGACTGTTTTTTGTTTCTAAAATTGCATTTCTAAAAACATAAATTTCATGATGCTGTTATCTTAAAAGAACATTGCAGAATGTGTTGTAAACATTAAATAGTGATAAAATGTGATAAAAGTGAAGGGAAGAGTCAAAAACCATTGATCGAAAATGGTGAAGAGACGGCGCAATATAGAAAAATAGATAACACATAAATATGCAAACAATTCATATTATTTTACATAGTAAAGTGCTGTTAGTCATGAGTGTTCTTAAACCATGATAGATAACAGGGAACCTGACTATCTATCACTGCCAGAAGTACAGGAGAGAGAGTATATAAATATCTGCCCATGTAGTGTATCATTATGAGCAACAGGGAACCTGACTACTCATTAACATTAGGGTAGAATGTCTGACATGAAAAGATCACAGACAGAATGCAGATAGGCTGATACAGAAGGAGGAACAGAGTAATTCATATTTTATGTAATGGCAGAGTTCGTCGTGTTCTACAAGAAGTTATAAAAATCTTCAGTATTATTAAGGCCATTTGGCCACTTACTGCCGAACTCTAATATGAAGCGTGTTTCGAGTTGTTCGCAATAACAACTCTCTGTTGACTCCTCTGCGTAAGGGCAATACTGATCCTATCACATAATATCTTAAACAGTTGAGATTTTATTGTGTTTGGCCGCAAAACGGCGTGCTACTGGATAGGAGGGATCAGTATGAAGTATAGCCCTTAAGTGCTGTAAAATTCTGACGTGCACCTGGGCTTTAGTACTACCGATGTAATGTAGTCCACAGGTGCACGTCAGAACATAGACTGCAAAATCCTTTTTACAGTCGTAGCAGCCTTTAATTGGAATGTAACTGGGGCAAAAAGGGGTCCGATAATGTGTTTTATTCTCCCCAAATTTACAGGCCCTGCAGTGAGAGCATTTCCGAAATCCAGGTTTGGCCTTTAACCAGATGTCCTTTTGTTTTAATTCAGGACTGCTTACATCAAGAGAACTGCCCATATTCCTAGCTCTGCGATAAGTTACCACAGGTCTAACTGGTAAGGTAGGACTCAAAATATTATCGGTAAGGATAATGGGCCAATTTTTTTTAATAATTCTTTTGATGGCATATTCATCACTACTATAGGCTGTGATGAACCTGGGACATGTATGAATAGTCATGTCAGAACCATTGGATACATCAGCATTGTCGGGGTCGCGTGTCAGAAATAAACTCTCTCTACTTCTTAACCTTGCTTTAGCCAAAGCTTGGTTAAAAGTTTGATTGGAATAACCACGTTCCGGAAATCTAATTCTGAGATCATTGATACATTTGTCAAATTCAGATGTGGAGCTACAGATACGTTTGACTCTAAGAATTTCACCTAAAGGGATACTGTAAATTGTATGCTTCGGATGGAGGCTAGAGGCGTGCAAAAGGGTGTTTCCCGACGTAGGTTTACGATGTAGTATGGAAATGAGTTTGTTCTGTTCCACATAGACCTGTACATCAAGAAATTCTATCTGGCGGGCACTAATGTGTGAGGTAAAATGGAGATTAAGCGAGTTGTCATTGATTTCAGTTATAAACAACTGAGCTTCCTCCTCACTTCCCTGCCACAGAATAAAGATATCATCAATATATCTTAGATATTTGCTGATTTTCTCTCTCACCCATATTGCATGTATAGTGCCTAGGACCTGTTCCTCCCACCAGCCCACGTGCAAGCACGCGTAGCTGGGGGAGAAACAGGAACCCATGGCCACGCCACGTAATTGTCTCCATATGTCCTTTCCGAAGGCAAAATAATTATTATTGAGACACCATTGCATAAGTTCTAAAATGACTTTGTTATGTTCATAAAAGTCTGCAGAACGAGTGTCCAAAAAGTATTTTGTAGCCCTTAAATCCTCTGGATGACCAATGCTTGTATAAAGGGATTCCACATCCAATGTGATGAGTAAAATATCCTCTTGCCATTCCAAGTCTTTGATCTTTGCCTAGAAATCGCCAGTGTCGTGCACATAACTAGCCAGTTTTTTGACCAAATCTTGCAAAAAATAATCTATATAGCGACTGACATTTTCTCCAGCACTATTGATCGCCGAAATAATGGGTCTTCCGGGAGTTGGCGAGACATTTTTATGTATTTTCTGGATTAGATAAAAGACAGGGAGGACCGGAAATTCTTTATACATGAATTTATATTCCTCACCTGAAATTAATCCCTCTCGCCGATACCTACTTAGCAATTTTTCCAACACAGTCTTGGCATTAAGATATTCTTTCTTGTTGGTTTTGCTGTAGCACGAAATAATGCTGAGTTTTCGCAGAGCTTCGGCCACATACTCACTTTTCTCCCAAATCACCAATTTGCCACCTTTATCAGCTGTTTTTACAACTATGTTTGGGTTACTAGAAAGTTTCTTCATGAGCGCTATGTACTTTGCTTGTTGTTGATAATGTTTACTTTTGTTACGTTTGCAAGATTTAGTATATAGTAGCTTGATTTCATTGGTAATACATTCATAGAATGTGTCAATGGCATCCTTTACCATTAAGGGTACAAATTTAGATTTATTTTTGAAAGGCGTGATGCCTGCACCCTTTTGGGCAATGTTGATTTTTGCCAATCTTGTTCGAGTGTTGCTCTCGATTTCATAATTAAACGGTTGAGAATTAGTGGCTTGGCAAAGGTCATTAGGAGTTAAATACGTGGACACATCAGCAGCTCTGACCTCCGGCACCCCATCCGGGGTGTTGGCATCAACTGGGGCCAAGATTCCAGTAGTCGTTTTCAGGTATTGAGTGGCAAAGTGTTTGCGTAGCTTCATTTTTCGTATGAAGCGATAGACATCAATGCGGGTCGCCGCATAGTCGAAGGATTGGGCTGGACAGAAGTTGAGCCCCAAAGATATATATATATAAATATATATATATATATATATATTCTTGAAACTCCGACCTCGAGCTTCAGAAGAGCACACAACGCTGCCTCCAGCTATCCAGCATTAGCTGCCTCGCTGTAGCTTGCCTCCTGCACACCTTCAATAATTTTCCTTTCCAACGCGTTTCGAGGCTGGAACGCCCCGTAATCATGGAGAGCTGCACAGAGGGGCCAGACAAGCAGCGCTTTATTTATTAATTGAAATGTAGTCGCCCTCAGTGGCGCGGCACATATTGGACACTGGAAGGCTGGTAATTTGAGTCCTGAAAGTGCTGTTCAGTGTTCAACTTGAGTAGGTTCTGTCCCTCTGTGATACATTGCACTGCATTTTAACCTTTAGTAGGTGAGGGAGTCCAGGTTCGCAAACGTCATCACCCAGGAAGCAGCGTGCCTGCCAGAAAGGAAAGTTCCTTTCCGAGGCCGTTTCCTCAACCTCCCTGGAAACTGGTGCTTCTTCTCATGGCCAGGGCAGCCCTGCGAACCTGGACTCCCTCACCTACTAAAGGCAGCGTGGTGTGCTCTTCTGAAGCTCGAGGGCTTGCTTGCGGGACAAAATTACATGCACAGCTGCCCTGGCCGTGAGAAGAAGCATCAGCAAATACGTAGACTTTTTTTCTCCAGGAGCATGTTAGAGGCCTCTCCTCATTTATTTTGGACACAGGTGATTTGTTGCATAAGTTGAAAGGTGTACAATGGAAAGCAGACTATTTGTTGATCTCTTTGGATGTTTCTGCCTTGTATACCAGCATCCATCATAGGGATGGACTGCGGGCAGTGCAATACTTCCTTAATAGGAGAGCAATGAAATTCCACGAGCACAACAAAATGCTATTAACTATGATAAAATTGTGTTTGGAGAATAATTCTTCCTGTTTTCATGTCAAGTGTTTCAACAAGTAAGGGGAGTTGCTATGGGGGCCTGTTTCTCTCCCAGTTATGCCTGTTTGCATATGGTCTACTGGGAGGAACAGGTCCTCATACCGACATTCCCAGAGGTCATGGCAAACAACATTGTAAGGTGGTACAGGTTTATTGACGACCTTTTCATTATTTGGAAATGGCCTATGGGGGATGCTGTGAATTTCATCAATAACTTGAATGACAATGACCTAAGCCAAAAATTACCAGTGAGATCAACAGCAGCTCAATATGCAATAAGTAGGTGCAGATTTCTTATTTTTTTAATTACCAAATTCACCATCAGCATGACGCTTATTGACCCCGGAGGGCCTTGATTGCATGACACGAAACACAGTACATGGTTGGTTTAAATACCCTAGTTCCACCTTTCCTGTTTTTTTCTCATTTTTTAAATTTTTTTTCAACATTTTAAGTGACAAGTGCCTGAGCAATAATCGTGCAAAATACTGCATAAATACACATGGAACCAATCCATTGTTTTTGTTGGGTGCCAGCAGGAATTTTAACCTGTGGCATAATGGATTGTACAACATTCAGGTATAAATACCCTATCCAAGGACTGTTGGCAAAGTGATGTTAAATGGAACCAGCCATGCCATCATTAAAGACAGTTTTTTTATATAAATATGCACTTTGATATGTATAAATAAATAAACATAGGTGAATAAATATAAATATGAACATAAATATAACCTAATTTAAAAGCATTAATATAAACTGTAAATTGTTCCATCCATATATGCTTTTCTAAAAGCGGTAATGCATATTCAAAGTATTACCTATGTAGACAAATATGCTTTAAAAACATCCTTGTCTTTAAAGTGCTATTGCATAATACAATACTTAAGGATATGCTAGCATACTCTTGAATTTTTTATTGTGGCTGGCTCCATAAAATACAAATGTCTTGCTCATCTTTCGTAAATTGTAAACAATATGCTTTTAATTTAACACGTGCTCAGACCTCAATTTTGTGCAAATAAATGATACAGTTGCAAACAACATCTAATTGATATATACCCAATAAAATATCCCTTAAAAAAGTGTGTATAAGTGTGTGTATAAAAATATATATTAAATGTATGTATTAAAAGTCAGCGGCTGCTTGAACCCTCATGGTTTCAATATACCATTTAGGATAGTTTCTAATAGTACATCTATCTGTTTACAATGTTAGATGTTATACAACTCGTGAATTCTTATCCAAACATATGATATGGCATCATCCTGCAGTATCACTGTCACCTTTAGAGGCAGGTATATAGTTCCTCTGTTATGTTAAGGACCCCAGGGGCCTTGGTATCGAGATCAAGAATATAGCAGGTCTCCATTTCCCTCAGCATTTTCTCCCTGTCAACTCCTCTTTTGTTGGGGGGAATGGCATCCACTATATAATATGTGAGATCTTTGGGGTTAGCATTATGTGCTTCCCCAAAGTGTTGTGCCACTGGGTATGTTGTATCTTTATTCTTGATTGCCCTAATGTGCTGGAGTATCCTCTTGTGCCCCTGTAGTATTGTGCTACCTACATATCGTAGTGCACAGGGGCACTCAGCACATAAACTACAGGGCCAGATTTATAGCTAAGGGCTTTGTTAATTTCCCCTTCTTGCTTACTAAACGGGGTGCTGTAGGTGGTCTTCTTGATATCATGTTGGCAAGCTTTACACGTTTAACATGGAAAAAAGCCTTTTCTTTGGGATAGCACTGTGCCCCCTGATGGAGTAAAATGGTCATTGCATACCAAAACATCTTTCCTGGAAGCTGCCCTACTATATGTGATAGCAGGGTTTTTTGGGAATAGGTGGCCAATCACTGGATCATCTCGAATAAGAGGCCAGTTTATTTTGATGATGTTTCTGATGGCCTTATCATGTCTGTTATACTCGAAAATGAAGCTAAATGTAGCAGAATCTGCAGTATCTGTATTAGTCATCTTGAAGGGTTTGTTTACAAGACTCTCAATTTAATTAAATATAGCTTTATTCGGTGCAAATAAAAACAAACACCATAAAAGCATAATAGTACACAAATAACAAAAGAAAACATTCCTATGCTACATCGTAATCTATAATCAGAATTAAAATCAATTTTACAAATTGAGCTTTTCATGGGGATAGCATCAATTTGAATGTAGTAAAGTGCCAATGCATTAAAGTACCATAAATACAGAAGTACAAGCTGCCACAAGGTATGTAAGTGCTAGTGCTTATAAGTGCATATAGATATGTATTTTTTTATATTTAAATAAGTTATAATTAGTCATCCTGTCTTTCGTATGACAATACGTCCAAATGTGCATAATCTTTTCTTTTCCTAATGGAAAGTTGTTCAAAACAAATGACAGAGCTTATTGCTTTCACGTTATCCAGACTACAGACAAAATTAACTGCATTTTTATCATTAAAAAGTGTGTTTGTTAAAAAGAGGGGTTTTAAAAATGATTTCTGAATACCCATATCAGTAGATTGTAAAGTTTTACCATCATATGCATTGCTTTGGGGTCACCGCTTCATTGGACTCCCCTGAATACCCGAATGTCACGTGACAGTGACCCATACAAGGACACAGGTGCACTGCACAGGAAGAACTCAAATTGGGCTGTGATGCCCTTTATATGGACCTGCATGGCATTGCGACAAAGGGGTGGATTAACAAGGAATAGGGTACATACTGTACCGTCATGTCTGAACCCATACTATGCCTGAATAGGAGTGCCGGGGGAGGGATATTGGGAGGGGGGGGGGTTGGGGGGTAGAGTTGGGAATAGTGTAACAGGTTGAAAATAGGAAAAGGTAATATGAGCGAGAACGGTACAACTGATGTATTTCAATGGGATGTAAGACAAGTGACTGCATGTACTGTAACGATTGTGCAATTTTACTATCCTGCAAATAAACAGTTTTAAAAAAATATATATATATATGACACCATTTTCTGTTCTTGGAAATGCAATTAAATAATGTAAGGTACCCATCCTAGTCAGGTAGAATCTATGCTGGGAATTCCTTACCAGTGTCAGATATAACTGGATGCCCCTCTTGAGCGGACGTTCACGATAGCTAACCATGTTTCTGACTGGCAACCCTTTCCCTTTCCTGTACCATTGCAGTTATGTATCTTAGTTTCAAATCCCTTTTACTATATTCATGTATGGTAATAGGGTTATTTTTATCAATATTTACTTTGCATTGCATTAAAAGATTGAAAATATACTCCAGCCATGGTATTTTCAAACTATGGTCAAGATATAGGCAGTCCATTATTAAATCTTTTGTGAACTTTGTTTCTTCCTTTGCCCATAGCCCTTGCCAAAGTGTAAGGCCTGTCATGTTTATAGTGTCACCTAAATATGGTACAAATAATTCTTTGTGTACCATGATGTTCGCAGTGGTACTAAAAACTGCCAACAATCTTTTTAAAAACGTATTTGCATTTATTTGTAATGGGGGAGTGTTTGCTCTCCCCCATATCTCTTCTCCATAACAAACCCCTGAGACACACTTACTCCTATACAATGTTAACATTTCTCGTATGGGTTTGTTTTCAAATTTTGTTGCGAATCTAAAATTACCCCGGGGGTTCTTAAATTTTTTTTTTGACATAATTCGATGTGATTGTTGCATGTGCCATTTCTGCAGAATAGCATCCCTAAATAGGAAAAATTGGCACTCTATTAAAAAAAAACCCACCCACATGATGCTGTCTATGCTTTGGCCTCTTGCCCCCACATGTCATTACAAACGTTTTCTTTATATTTAACTGCAGGTCCATATCAGACATGTATAGGGCAACATTTTCTATTAAGCATTGCAGGCCATTTGCAGTCCTAGATATTAGAACAGCATCATCTGCATATAATAAAACAGGTGTGGGGCTTTTTCCTACTATTGTGGCATTTGCAAACATTTTTTTTAAAAACGAGTCCGCGTTGTTTATATATAATGAAAGTAAAAGTGGAGCTAGAACACATCCCTGCCTAATACCATGCTTAACCAAAAAATCAGGCATAAATTCCCCATTTTACCATGCCTTACCCAAGTTTTTTAAAAGGCATACAAAGTTTGCCAAATGGCCAAAGCTTTTGATGGTTAACTAAATCAAAGGCGCTAGTGAGGTCTACAAATCATAAATGAAGTGCCCCCTCCTTGGCCAGTGTATACTTCCCTATTAACAATTCTAAATTTAAGCATTGCTCTACCGTCCCAATACCCCTTCTAAAACCATACTGTGCTTCTGTTAAGATTTTGTTTTCACTAGCCCAGTCTTCGAGCCTTTCCAACATAATTCGGCCCATCAACTTAGATAAGGAATCAAGAAGGGATATTGGGAGGTAGCAGTTTGCCTTCCCTCTGTCCCCCTTTTTAAAAATGGGTACAATAATACTTTCAACCCAAGTGGTGGGTAATGCGCCTCCCAATGCAGCGTTAAAAACATTCAATAAAATAGGTATCAAAAAATCCATATTATACTTAAAAACATCTATGGGCATCCCTTCTGGTCCCGCCACTTTTCCATCAGCACTTTTTTGGAGAGCTAGTTTAATTTCTTCCGTAGTTATTGGTAGTATTTTAACTGGTTCTACTATTATGAACTTTTCTCTTTTCCGATTAATTATTTTAAGACCTTCTGGGTTAAAAATATTCTCGAAATGTAACACCCAGTCTTCCGGTGGAACTACAGTGTCAATCTTTACAATATTTTCTTTAAAATACGGATGATTATTTGTCTTCCAGAAAAGGGCTGAATCTTTCAGCTCTGCTGCCTGGTTTAATTTCTCCCATGCCCCCTCATGGATCTCCCTTTTTCTTTTTTTACAAGTTTTTTTTAATAAGCTTTCCTTTCGGTGCTAATCCTACGAGGGTCTCTAGGTTTGTGTTTAAGAGCCAATTTCAATTCCCCATACAGGGGCAGATGTATTAATATCCATGTTTGCGATTCTCAAATACCGATTTTTTGAGAATCGCTATTTGAGAATTGCAAAATGGTATGTATGTAGAAAATCACAATTTTTTAGCGATTTCTTAATATTCCTTAATTGCGATTAGCAATTTGCGAATCACAATTAAGGAATATTTTCCCATTCATTTCTATGGGCCAGGAGGCCCATAGCGATGAATGGGAAGTTATTCTCAATTTGCGATTCGCAATTTGAGAATCGCAAATTGAGAATAATTTCAAGGGTGCAAGGGTGCCATAAGGACCCCCTGCTGTACCCCTGAAATTTACATGTGTGTGCATATGGCGCACATACATGCCATAAGGGCATGTATGAGTGCCACATGGCAGCTTTACAAATGGCATAAAGTGCATTTGTGAAAGAAATCGCAAATTACCACCAATTACAAGTTGGTGGTAATTTGTGATTTCTTAATGTGAAATCGCAAAACTTGATTGCTTCTTACATAGCATTTAAGAAATCGCTTTTTGCAATTCCTTAAATGCTTGCGCAAAATAATTTGTTAATTTTGCAATGCGATTTTCATCATACATCGTATTTGCCGATTTTTTTGTCGCAAACACTGCTTTTTTGCAAATCGCAGCGTTTGCGACAAAAAAAACGGATGATACATCTGCCCCACAGTCTCATACACTCATGGCTAAACCATCTTGGTTTAAAATCACAAAATGTTTTCCTTCTTTTAGTTGTTAAATTACCTGCTATTTCCTTGGTAATATTAGAAAAGGCAATTATGGTAGCTATTTCAGTAGAAGAGCTATCCAAGCAAGTTTCTAAATCTTTTTGTGTGTTCCCTCTAAGGGTTTCCATAAATAAAACTGGATTAATACCCGTCCATTTTATGGAGACACCACTATTTCCTTGGGTATCATTGTCAGCATCTGCTGTCTTACCCCGTAATTTTTGTGACAAGTTTATTTTCAATATCACACTTAAGGGGGATGGTCACTAAACAGGCTAATATTTATCAAAACCTTTTCAACCAAGTTACTACCATTTGCTGATATTATAAGGTGATCTATATTTGATGATGACCTTGTTCCTACGAAAGTGTGCATGTTTGTTTCCCCTTCTGGTGTATTATGTTCTAAAACAATTAGATCGTATTTATGCACCACCTTATTGATAGCTTCCTTATACATATCATACGAAAAATGTGGAATCTTGTCACCAAAATGGTCACAATATCCACAAGGTTCACCTACTTCATAATTGCATTTGGCACAATTAAAATCCCCCGCCCAAACTAAAACATAACCCCCTGCAACTCACTTTAACAAATGGTCCAAATCCTTTTCTAGTGGGCTGATTACCTTACTCTTTGTGTTACCAAATAGATTGTTCTCAAAATGTATTACAACAATAGCCTGATTTCCGTTGGAATAACGGTATAAAAACTGATAACATTGTGATGCCATAAAGGTTTTGTTTAGGGTCAAAGGTGAAGTAACTGCAATTAGTGTGGCAAGACCACCCTTCGCCCTTACCATCCTGGAAGGAATGGCATTAGTACAAATTGTATGATAGACATTAATGCAAAAGGGTTCAGTACACCATGTTTCTTGTAATAATAGCACCCCAAAACCATCCAGAATTTGTAGCCAATGGGCATCATAAATCTTATTTTTAATAACTGCGATGTTCCACGTCATGGTTTTCAAAAACTCCCAAGGATATATTCTGGGGTAAACTTTCGATAAATTACTAATTGGTGTACTGTTACTATGATCATGCACGGGTATGTCTGAAGTCTCTATATGGGGTGGTACCTTTAGGTTTTCCATATAGGGATTTGAATTACAAAAATTGACATCTCCCATGGTACTGTAAAAGGGCTCCTCCAGACTAATTTCCATGGTGTAATCTATATTATCAACATCTAACAAACCATGAGCAGTTACTTGATCCTTATTCCCATATGGTTGATCGGCAATTGTATGTCTATTTATTTCGCTACATCTCCGCAGTGGCGCATATCTGTTATGTAGTGACATGTACAAAGGCGAATTACATCTAGCATTTGAAATACTGCTATCATAATTAGGCCTATAAAAAAGCCTACAGGAACAGCCATTTTGGAATTAGTATCATCCAGACAATTTCCTTTTTCGCAATACATAAGAATTTTCAACAAAGTCACCCACTAGATTTTTGCTTCGAAAATTTACTGCTATACAATCTTCCTGGCATTCCTAGATTTACCCAACCAGTCAATTCTCCTTAACATGATTATATCTTGATATAATATGCACCCTAACATTAGTATTTGTTGAAAACCAACAAACAACTTGATTCTTAATGGTGTCATGTGTTTCCTTCTGGTTTACCAATAGTTTAGGCACATTGTTTAAAACTATAATAAACAGTGTTGCTTCAGATGGGAGATTTAATGTCCCCTTGATAATATTTCTGGATATATAGGGCTATTCTTCATGTATATTGGCACATTTTTAGTTACTGTTGTATCAGGATAGATATCCTCCTTATCTATATTGGGTCGTCTTGTATATTTTGTTTATAAATAGGTGTCCTTTGAAGTAGCTGTAATAGTCATCTGTGTCTCTCTTTGTGTTGCAGAGCTAGTTCTATTAACAAGACTTGTTTTTTCTTTTACAATTCCCATTTGATTTTGTCCTGTCTTAGAGGTATTAGATGTTTTACCTATTGTTTTGAGGGATAGTATTTCAGTAACAATGTCCGTTAGATGTGCCACATCCTTCTGTATCTGCTTAATCTCCTGCATTAGTCGTCTTTCAATGCAGTCCATTTTACCATGTAATTTTTTTACAAAGGATATCAAGTTCTGGGGGGTTCTTTTCTAATCTGCCCAGGATTACATCCTCCGTTTTCATGCTTGACAGAGAATTTGGCCTTAGATGCTTTTCAACTGGGCTATCTACAAATCGTCCTGGTTGTTTAATCTTTTTCACTGGTGAGGATATCAGAGAGGTATCATCTGTTAATTCTGAGATTTCCAATGATGAAGTTAGGACACATGGATTAAGAGGTTTATGATTATCCAAATTTATAAGTACACTTACTACAAGCGTATCTCTCACTGTATTCTCAGATACTAAAGGTTCAGTTTCTCCTTCTGGTATTGATTCCTTTAAAGCCGCACCATGGGCTGTCTTTGTTGTTGCCAAATGCTCCTCTACGTGGATAATTTCATTATTAATAAGGCCCACTGCAATATTTAAATATTTTGTTATTGGGGCATTCTTTATAGTCTTCAAGGGCTTCTTCCCCCTTCTTGCAATAACTTCCTTTTACCCATATTTGTAATATGTTTAAGTATGGGCAAATTTTGCGGATCTGCGGTCCGCGAATTCGTGCAAAATCGCAAAATAAATTGCGAATTCGCGGATTTTCCCACAAAATCGCAGATTTTTTTGCGATTTGCACCATACTTAACTGGAGCACATTCTACTGGCTAATCAGTAAGTGCTACCTCGTTGGCTAAATGTATAGTGCTTTTCCTACACTGCAGCTGCGTAAAGGGCCAGATGATTTGTCCCCAGGGACCATGTGTGCCTGTAACTTTGCCACCGCTCCAAAAGGCGCCGAGGTCCCTTGAGTGAGCTGTCCATCATAGTTGGGAAAGGGCGGGAAAAACGTTTGATACTGCTAGTGTGTGGTGCGGGGCTTCTATGCGTGTGAACATGCCTCTTGTGTAAATGGTCAGAGAGCGGGCAGGGCAGCAGGTGAGGAGAAATCAGCCTCCTGGCCACAGGAACTACAAGGGGATCGCTCTCGAGAAACTCATGGATGCAAATACCTCCCTCGAGTATTACAGCTAATTTTCGACGGCAGATATGGGGTTAAAGCACACTTGCCCAGCCTCGACCGTGCTCACTAATGTTTTGGGCTGATTAAAAACGTTACTGAATTTGAACTTCAACTCGGGCACCAGCTATATCTGTAAGTGCTTCCTGTTGAGGTTTAATTTTTGTGACAGGAGCCTCGTGTCAGAATGAATCCTGCCCCGCATAGTTATCCACGAAGATGCCACCGTATTGTGCAATACCTCTACTCAACTGGAGTACTGGCAAATCAGTAAGTGCTACCTCGTTGTGTAAATGTATAGTGCTTTTCCTACACTGCAGCTGCGTAAAGGGCCAGTAGATTTGTGCCTGTTACTTTGACACCGCGCAGAAAAGCGGCGAGGTCCCTTGAGTGAGCTGTCCATCATAGTTGGGAAAGGGCGGGAAAAACGTTTGATACTGCTAGTGTGTGTTGCGGGGCTTCTATGCGTGTGCAAATGCCTCTTGTGTAAAGGGTCAGAGAGTGAGCAGGGAAGCAGGTGAGGAGAAAGCAGCCTCCTCGCCAAAGAAACTACAAGGGGATCGCGCTCGAGAAACTCATGGATGCAAAGACCTCCCTCGAGTATTACAGCTAATTTCAGACGGCAAGGATGGGGTTAACGGTGTTGGATCTAGCCCTGATCTCTTGACTGGGTGAGAGCTTTCTGCTTAATTCAGAGACTCTGTCCCTCACCACCCCTTGTTGTAAATATTTTTGTCCACCCTAAGCGTGGAAGGGTATTCTCAGATGTGAGACCCTTGCTCATTGCACCATCAGGATTCAAGCAAACCGGGCCGAAGACGGCTGTAATGCCAGAAACCGGTCCCCGGGAGCTTGTTTCCTTCCCAGTGTAAGAATTGGCTTTTGTAGTTTGGTTTGTCCTGTTCCCATCATGCACTGGGACAGGAACAGACTAATTTGCATACAGCCAGGTTCTGAAACTGGGATGGTGCAGTGAGCTATAAAACGGTGTTGGATCTAGCCCTGATCTCTTGACTGGGTGAGAGCTTTCTGCTTAATTCAGAGACTCTGTCCCTCACCACCCCTTGTTGTAAATATTTTTGTCCACCCTAAGCGTGGAAGGGTATTCTCAGATGTGAGACCCTTGCTCATTGCACCATCAGGATTCAAGCAAACCGGGCCGAAGACGGCTGTAATGCCAGAAACCGGTCCCCGGGAGCTTGTTTCCTTCCCAGTGTAAGAATTGGCTTTTGTAGTTTGGTTTGTCCTGTTCCCATCATGCACTGGGACAGGAACAGACTAATTTGCATACAGCCAGGTTCTGAAACTGGGATGGTGCAGTGAGCTAAAAAACGGTGTTGGATCTAGCCCTGATCTCTTGATTGGGTGAGAGCTTTCTGCTTAATTCAGAGACTCTGTCCCTCACCACCCCTTGTTGTAAATATTTTTGTCCACCCTAAGCGTGGAAGGGTATTCTCAGATGTGAGACCCTTGCTCATTGCACCATCAGGATTCAAGCAAACCGGGCCGAAGACGGCTGTAATGCCAGAAACCGGTCCCCGGGAGCTTGTTTCCTTCCCAGTGTAAGAATTGGCTTTTGTAGTTTGGTTTGTCCTGTTCCCATCATGCACTGGGACAGGAACAGACTAATTTGCATACAGCCAGGTTCTGAAACTGGGATGGTGCAGTGAGCTAAAAAACGGTGTTGGATCTAGCCCTGATCTCTTGACTGGGTGAGAGCTTTCTGCTTAATTCAGAGACTCTGTCCCTCACCACCCCTTGTTGTAAATATTTTTGTCCACCCTAAGTGTGGAAGGGTATTCTCAGATGTGAGACCCTTGCTCATTGCACCATCAGGATTCATGCAAACCGGGCCGAAGACGGCTGTAATGCCAGAAACCGGTCCCCGGGAGCTTGTTTCCTTCCCAGTGTAAGAATTGGCTTTTGTAGTTTGGTTTGTCCTGTTCCCATCATGCACTGGGACAGGAACAGACTAATTTGCATACAGCCAGGTTCTGAAACTGGGATGGTGCAGTGAGCTAAAAAATGGTGTTGGATCTAGCCCTGATCTCTTGACTGGGTGAGAGCTTTCTGCTTAATTCAGAGACTCTGTCCCTCACCACCCCTTGTTGTAAATATTTTTGTCCACCCTAAGCGTGGAAGGGTATTCTCAGATGTGAGACCCTTGCTCATTGCACCATCAGGATTCAAGCAAACCGGGCCGAAGACGGCTGTAATGCCAGAAACCGGTCCCCGGGAGCTTGTTTCCTTCCCAGTGTAAGAATTGGCTTTTGTAGTTTGGTTTGTCCTGTTCCCATCATGCACTGGGACAGGAACAGAGTAATTTACATACAGCCAGGTTCTGAAACTGGGATGGTGCAGTGAGCTAAAAAACGGTGTTGGATCTAGCCCTGATCTCTTGACTGGGTGAGAGCTTTCTGCTTAATTCAGAGACTCTGTCCCTCACCACCCCTTGTTGTAAATATTTTTGTCCACTCTAAGCGTGGAAGGGTATTCTCAGATGTGAGACCCTTGCTCATTGCACCATCAGGATTCAAGCAAACCGGGCCGAAGACGGCTGTAATGCCAGAAACCGGTCCCCGGGAGCTTGTTTCCTTCCCAGTGTAAGAATTGGCTTTTGTAGTTTGGTTTGTCCTGTTCCCATCATGCACTGGGACAGGAACAGACTAATTTGCATACAGCCAGGTTCTGAAACTGGGATGGTGCAGTGAGCTAAAAAACGGTGTTGGATCTAGCCCTGATCTCTTGACTGGGTGAGAGCTTTCTGCTTAATTCAGAGACTCTGTCCCTCACCACCCCTTGTTGTAAATATTTTTGTCCACCCTAAGCGTGGAAGGGTATTCTCAGATGTGAGACCCTTGCTCATTGCACCATCAGGATTCAAGCAAACCGGGCCGAAGACGGCTGTAATGCCAGAAACCGGTCCCCGGGAGCTTGTTTCCTTCCCAGTGTAAGAATTGGCTTTTGTAGTTTGGTTTGTCCTGTTCCCATCATGCACTGGGACAGGAACAGACTAATTTGCATACAGCCAGGTTCTGAAACTGGGATGGTGCAGTGAGCTAAAAAACGGTGTTGGATCTAGCCCTGATCTCTTGACTGGGTGAGAGCTTTCTGCTTAATTCAGAGACTCTGTCCCTCACCACCCCTTGTTGTAAATATTTTTGTCCACCCTAAGCGTGGAAGGGTATTCTCAGATGTGAGACCCTTGCTCATTGCACCATCAGGATTCAAGCAAACCGGGCCAAATACGGCTGTAATGCCAGAAACCGGTCCCCGGGAGCTTGTTTCCTTCCCAGTGTAAGAATTGGCTTTTGTAGTTTGGTTTGTCCTGTTCCCATCATGCACTGGGACAGGAACAGACTAATTTGCATACAGCCAGGTTCTGAAACTGGGATGGTGCAGTGAGCTAAAAAACGGTGTTGGATCTAGCCCTGATCTCTTGACTGGGTGAGAGCTTTCTGCCTAATTCAGAGACTCTGTCCCTCACCACCCCTTGTTGTACATATTTTTGTCCACCCTAAGCGTGGAAGGGTATTCTCAGATGTGAGACCCTTGCTCATTGCACCATCAGGATTCAAGCAAACCGGGCCGAAGACGGCTGTAATGCCAGAAACCGGTCCCCGGGAGCTTGTTTCCTTCCCAGTGTAAGAATTGGCTTTTGTAGTTTGGTTTGTCCTGTTCCCATCATGCACTGGGACAGGAACAGACTAATTTGCATACAGCCAGGTTCTGAAACTGGGATGGTGCAGTGAGCTAAAAAACGGTGTTGGATCTAGCCCTGATCTCTTGACTGGGTGAGAGCTTTCTGCTTAATTCAGAGACTCTGTCCCTCACCACCCCTTGTTGTAAATATTTTTGTCCACCCTAAGCGTGGAAGGGTATTCTCAGATGTGAGACCCTTGCTCATTGCACCATCAGGATTCAAGCAAACCGGGCCAAATACGGCTGTAATGCCAGAAACCGGTCCCCGGGAGCTTGTTTCCTTCCCAGTGTAAGAATTGGCTTTTGTAGTTTGGTTTGTCCTGTTCCCATCATGCACTGGGACAGGAACAGACTAATTTGCATACAGCCAGGTTCTGAAACTGGGATGGTGCAGTGAGCTAAAAAACGGTGTTGGATCTAGGCCTGATCTCTTGACTGGGTGAGAGCTTTCTGCTTAATTCAGAGACTCTGTCCCTCACCACCCCTTGTTGTAAATATTTTTGTCCACCCTAAGCGTGGAAGGGTATTCTCAGATGTGAGACCCTTGCTCATTGCACCATCAGGATTCAAGCAAACCGGGCCGAAGACGGCTGTAATGCCAGAAACCGGTCCCCGGGAGCTTGTTTCCTTCCCAGTGTAAGAATTGGCTTTTGTAGTTTGGTTTGTCCTGTTCCCATCATGCACTGGGACAGGAACAGACTAATTTGCATACAGCCAGGTTCTGAAACTGGGATGGTGCAGTGAGCTAAAAAACGGTGTTGGATCTAGCCCTGATCTCTTGACTGGGTGAGAGCTTTCTGCTTAATTCAGAGACTTTGTCCCTCACCACCCCTTGTTGTAAATATTTTTGTCCACCCTAAGCGTGGAAGGGTATTCTCAGATGTGAGACCCTTGCTCATTGCACCATCAGGATTCAAGCAAACCGGGCCGAAGACGGCTGTAATGCCAGAAACCGGTCCCCGGGAGCTTGTTTCCTTCCCAGTGTAAGAATTGGCTTTTGTAGTTTGGTTTGTCCTGTTCCCATCATGCACTGGGACAGGAACAGACTAATTTGCATACAGCCAGGTTCTGAAACTGGGATGGTGCAGTGAGCTAAAAAACGGTGTTGGATCTAGCCCTGATCTCTTGACTGGGTGAGAGCTTTCTGCTTAATTCAGAGACTCTGTCCCTCACCACCCCTTGTTGTAAATATTTTTGTCCACCCTAAGCGTGGAAGGGTATTCTCAGATGTGAGACCCTTGCTCATTGCACCATCAGGATTCAAGCAAACCGGGCCGAAGACGGCTGTAATGCCAGAAACCGGTCCCCGGGAGCTTGTTTCCTTCCCAGTGTAAGAATTGGCTTTTGTAGTTTGGTTTGTCCTGTTCCCATCATGCACTGGGTCAGGAACAGACTAATTTGCATACAGCCAGGTTCTGAAACTGGGATGGTGCAGTGAGCTAAAAAACGGTGTTGGATCTAGCCCTGATCTCTTGACTGGGTGAGAGCTTTCTGCTTAATTCAGAGACTGTCCCTCACCACCCCTTGTTGTAAAAAAGGATGGGGTTAAAGCACACTTGCCCTGCCTCGATGTGCTCACTAATGTTTTGGCTGATTAGTATGCTACTGAATTTCAGCTTCAACTCGGGCACCTGTTACTTATCTGTAAGTGCTTCCTGTTGAGGTTTAATTTTTGGGACAGGAGTCTCGTGCCATACTTGTAACTATATTCTGACCCTGATTCGAGGGTCAGAGCAGGGTCAGAGAATAGTTGCAAGTAGACAAGGAGGCGCCGCTCAGGAAGCACTTACAGGGTTACAGCAGGTGCCCAAGTTGAAGTTGATTTCTTTGTAACCATTTTGTAAATGGTTACAAAGAAATTATCTTCAACTTGGGCACCTGCTGTAACCCTGTAAGTGCTTCCTGGAAAAAATGTGTCCTGCTCGCGGATTCGCGGATTTTTCTGAAATTTCGCGAGATTCGCGGATTGCGAATTTTCGGCCCATACTTAAATATGTTTAGGTAATTGGTAAAAATAATGTCATAATATTCTCGTACCATAGCTTATCTGTCACTCCACAAATGAAAGGGGGGTGGCCCTGCCCTGCCACGTCCTGTCGCGGACTGGCGAAGACGGGCCCGCCCTTGGCCCGGGTACGCCCGCACGCGTCCCGCACTGTGGGAGCCCGCGCTGAATTTCGAAGTGCCTCCTGGTACCACAATTGGCTGGCTGTCTGGCTGGCGTGTGAGTGGCTCTAGCCGCGGGACAAACAAGTGGCAGTAAAGAGTTGCCTCTGCCTCTACTGCTGGAGAACCACAGCCTTAAGGCCCGGCGGCGCAGGGTACGCCTAAATCCCCGGAGTTCACCTGCCTTATCAAATACAGAGACACAGACTCTTCGTTTGGCGTAGAAGATGATATTTATTAGCTGCAGCTAGTACAGTGGTCTTAGAAGTTGTCAATGCAACGAGGTTCAAAAGAGACTGCCACTTAACTCCGTGGCGCACAGGTTTATATACAATACAACACAATGCAAAAAGGCAATTACACACGAGCATGAGCTATAGGCAAATGTTAGAAACAATGTTTTAAGACTAAGGCAACTCAAATTCCCGGTCCCGTTTGTCACTCGCACCCTTAAGTAAATTACAAATTAATCAACATTATTCGATTTACAAGCAGAGAAAACACAGCTGTGTGTCGTAGAAGGACAGTCATGAAATAGGAGAATGCAGGAGACATGTAGCGAAGGACAGTAGATAAGATAACTTAGAGGAAACAATGGTGTGAACCAACAAGTAGTCCGGATGGGGATTAATCAGCTCTGACAGGAATTAGTGTACTCGGCCAGACCCTGACACTCGCTAGTAAACATTAGCAGAGAGCACCTGACACGCAAAGGCAGAAACGACAAAAACATTGAGTTCGCCGAGCTGCCTGAGTGAGGGCAACATAAAATGGCGGCGATCACAAAATGGAGGCTGAGTACGAACGAGTTCGTAATTTTCAGACCCTCAGACCCTCCTTTAGCCATTACTCAGGCAAAGACAAACCAACTCACGCTAATCTGAGTCAGAGTCGACACTAATGTTCATAAGGTCTTCAAGTTGTTGCTGCACCATAATTCGAATATTCTCTGTCTTCTGAGTAGCAGATTCTGGAACGCATAAAGTAGCCAACAGGCCACAAACTGCAGGACCACATTGCACACATACACAACAAGAGAATATGACGGCTAAGATTGCTCCAAGGAACATTAAGATCTTCCATCCCCAAGTTGACAATATTCCCCAAAACCATCCCATAAAAGACCAATCTCCTTTGTCCTGGTGAATCGACTCGGAGACCGTGTGCAATTTGGAAATGGCTTGGTATACTGCCGGAGCATCGTCTGGAATATAAATGCAGCAACTAGATCCGATCAATCTACAGACACCTCCTCGGTCTGCTAAGATCACGTCTAATGCAATTCGATTTTGCAACATCATGAGACGGTCAGCCTGAAGCTCTGCTGTAATGTTACCTATTGCACCTGCAGTAACATTAATAGTGGTCTCAACCACTCGAACCAGTTGCCTAATATGTCTGCTGTTAATCATCGGGCCCCAAAAGGGAAGGAATCCTCTAAGGAAGTCTCCTCCCTCTTGTTCCGCCGTGTCTTTGGCATCAATTACACCACTGCTATGCCTAACTCTGTGATGGTCTGACGGAGCCGTATATGTAGGGGGAAGGAGAAAAGCTATGTAGCAAGTTCCAGAAAAATTGAAAGGGAGCCAAGTATGAGCTCGGTCATTGCAAACAAAATACGTTCCTTGTGACGGAACCAACGGAGGAAAATCAAGGGACGAAAAGAAGTATGTGTATGCACATTTCTGCTGCATGTCAGCTTTCTTGCTATTCATTTGGAGACAAAAATTACCTTGATGGGGCACAGTCCATACTGGGGAAGACTCACCCTTCTTAGTTTTGTCACCAAGAATAGAGACATAGTGGGTAACATTCCATCCATCGCAAGTTCTCTTCTCATCGAATGGAATCTTATTCTTCTCTATGATTTTTGCCATTATCACTATGCCTTTTATCAGAGAGCTATGACTGAAATATAGTCCATTCCCAGAAGTTCTTACGGGGCTTCTAAGTCATTGTCACATAAGCCCAAGCTGAACCTTCATATGAGAAGGGAAGAACCAGATATGGCATTCCCTTTTGCGCATTATGTGGCATAAGACCGCACACCCAACAGTCAGTCATGTTAATAGCCAACTGATGTTGGTGCAGTAATTGAATGAACGTATTGTTCATACACTCGGCTCTCCTTATCTGCTCATGAGGTGGTAGAGTATGCATTTTATGTGAAAAGACAGAAAGACGAGAAGGCAAAGAAGATATATAGTTAGCAACATTTCTCGTTTGCAAAAAAAGAACGATCCATCCTGTGCAAGCTAATAAAATACACAAAACCATCAAAACACACAAAGTGACAACGCAATAATTTACAATATTTGGTTCTCAATACCTGCTTCCTATTTTCCCTACCTATGGTTGTTGCGCCATCCATCTTTATCTAAAAAAAACTGTAGCTCCCGGCAATCTTCCTTAATCACTCAGCTACCTATTTCTGTATATCCTGAGGCACTAGCCACTTACTAAAGGATCAAAAATCAGGTTACAGTCTGAGACTCCTATCGTGATCCTGCGACGGAGACAGATGGCACATCTAAAACTAAAATTATATCCAAGGAAGCAGAAAGAGTTCAAAAATAAATGTCTTTAAATAGGAAAATGTTAAAAAAAATTAGTTCTCTTTATTAGTTCTTGGTCTCAAATTGTAACGTGTTTTGCTTGGCACGGTCTGGTCCTGAAATAGAGCTTCTGGATTTGTAGGGTCTATCCGACGATGCAAAGGCACAGCAGCTTGAAGAATATCATCATCCGCTTTTTCCGACTGAGTCCCATAGATTTGAGCGTCACTGAAGGGAACGAAGCAAGCAATAGCTGCAGTGTCCGATTCTCTCACACCACTACGAATCCACTGGTCAAAGGGCATCAGCAGTGGCACTTTTTTACAGTGCACGCCATGCACCCAGTTTCACTTCCCCACCACCTTTACAGCTGTGCGGGTGACGAGTAAAACTTGCGTAGGCGCAGACCAGCGGGGCTCCAGATTCTTGGTCCGCTGAAAGTTCTTCACACAGACCCAGTCTCCAGGTTGAATCGTATGACCTGGGTCTGTGGAGGCCTCCGGCAAAACACTTTGCACCTGTTGGCGAATAACACTCAATTTAGTAGTCAAATCGTGCAAATAATCAATCAACAAAGGATATGGTATGTCAGAATATCTTTCGGGACGAGGGACGCCCCAAACGTTAGCCAGGTATCCGAATACCACCTCATAGGGGCTAAGTCCCATACAAGAGTGCACAGTAGTTATGATAGAAAAAAGAGCTAGGGGCAAAGCATCAGGCCAAGCAAGGCCAGTGCTATCTTGAATCTTGGCTAGCTTCAGTTTGAGTGTACCATTGTAACACTCAACCAAACCTGCTGACTGTGGATGGTTTGCCGCGTGGAATTTGTCTAATACCAAGACCAAAACATACTTTCTGCATAATCTGGCCCACAAATTCACTTCCATTGTCACTCCAGACAATGCGCGGCAAACCAAATCTAGGGATGATTAGCACTTTAGCAGTCGACAGAGCAGTATTATCTTTCAAGGGGTAGGCCTCTATCCAACGGGAAAAGGCTCATACCACCACCAGAACATACTTGAGGTTGTTGCAGAGGTCCATATGAATGTAATCAATCTGCAACACCTCAAAAGGATATGACGGGGGAGCAAAATGACCTGCCGGAGTAGGGGTACCCATTCCTGGGTTATACATTAGACAAACAATGCAATGTTTAACCACATTTTCTACACATTTCGGAATTCCGTCATTCTGCCATACCGGGGCCAAAAGCTTACATATGCGCTTTGCACTAATATGAGCTGGACCATGAGCCATAGTTATGACCGGTAACACATAAGCATCCGGTAACAACCATCGCTGATGTTCCGACAACTCTGTCCAACAGCCCATCTGATTTAACGTTCCCGTACTTTCCTTCCACGTACTCAATTCCTTTTCAGTAGCCTCTCCCTGTATCGTTTTCACACTCTCAATCGTATCTTCACACATTCCAATTTCCCTAACCCAATTTGCAGGGCCTGCCACATACATTCGGCTAGTGGTGTTTCTGGCTGTTGCTTTCGCTACCTCATCTGCAAACGCATTTCCATGACCCACATCATCTGTAACTTTCTTATGTGCACTGCACTTTATGATCGCTATTTTTGTAGGTAAGGTAAGTGACTCGAGAAGATCAGTCACTAACTGGCCATGCTGAATCTTCGTCCCATGGGAAGTGAAGAATCCTCTCTCCCTCCACAACTTGCCAAACTATGTGCAACGCCAAAGGCGTACTGGCTATCCATGTACATATTCACTCTCTTTCCCTTTGACAACACACACGCTCTAGTCAAGCCTATTAATTCAGCTGCTTGGGCTGACTTATGTCCAATACGTGCCGTCTCAACAATAGTGCATAAGGTAGTGACAGCATAGGCAGAAGTGGTTTCTCCATTCGGAAGCTTAAAACAAGAACCGTCCACCCAAAGGATTCCATCCGGGTCCTTGAGCGGACTGTCCTTCAGATCAATCCTACCCTTCATTTCTTCTTCTGTTCGGAGAAAGCAATCATGTTTCTCCTGATCATCTTTCTCATCTGGGAGTGGCAACAGCGTAGCTGGATTTAACGTGTTACATCTTTTGATATGTACATGACTCGCTAAAAGTGTCAGCTCGTAACAAGACAAACGAGCACTCGTGAGATCCTGCATTTTAGTTCTGTTCAGCAAGGTGTCCACTGCATGTGGAATCATAACGATGAGTGTGTTATCTAATACTAATCCAGCAGACTGTCTAATAGAGATTGCGGCAGCTGCTGTAGCTCTGAGACAACTGGGCAAAGCTTTAGCTACTGGGTCTAATGTAGCGGAGAAATAGGCACATGGCCTTTGCTTATCTCCGAATTGCTGTGTCAGAACTGACAATGCGCGACCTTCTCTCTCGTGAACATACAATGTAAAAGACTTGCTATAATCTGGGGTACCCAACACCGGAGCAGAACACAGGGCAGTACGTAAATCAACAAAACTTTTCTGACATTCATCCGTCCAAGGGAGCGGATGGGGAATATTTTTCAACGTTAGAGCCATCAATGGTTTCGCCAACAGAGAAAATTTGGGAATCCATTGTCTACAGTAGGAAGTGATACCCAAAAAGGCACGCACTTCTCTCAGTGTGGTAGGTACAGACATCTGTGAAATAGCATGAATGCGTTCTGGGGTCAATCGCCTTCCCTCCTTCGACAAGAGATGACCTAAATAGGTCACTTCTTGGCGGGCATATTGCAGCTTAGAGGGCGACAACTTATGATTTAAAGCAGACAAATGACGCAACAAAGCAACAGTCGCACTCTTACACACATCTTCCGTATCAGCAGCCACCAGTAAGTCATCCACATACTGAATAAGCGTAGCACCTGGAGGCAAAGAAAAAGCATCAAGCTGAGACTTAAGAGCTTTACTGTAAATAGAAGGACTTTCACAATAGCCTTGAGGAGCTCTCTTAAAGTGGAAACTTCTGCCACCTAAAGAGAAACCAAAGATGTCTTTACTTTCTTCAGCAATAGGGATGCTAAAGAAAGCATTCTTTAGATCTATCACAGAAAACCAAACTGCTGAGGCAGGGATCATCGTTAACAAAGCTGTAATGTCTGGAACAACAGGGAACTGTGGCACCACTATTTTATTGAGCTCCCTCAGGTCAATAACAAATCGATAGACAGGAGGCTGTGAAGGATCCGTTCTCTTAAGAATCGGAAGAACAGGACTGTTACAAACATTGCCTCTCGTTTCTTCAACCACACCTTTCCGAATAAAGTCACCAACAATAGCCAATAGTGCTCTTTCTCCATCACTTGAAATGCGATATTGGGGAATACGTGGCATTCTAACATTTTCTCTAACTGTAACAACATACGGCGGGATCGCAAGACAACCCACGTCATTCGGACCCGTGGCCCAAAGACTTTCCGGGAGAGAAAGCAAATCAGGTGGAAACTGATCTCAGGACAAGCACATAGAAGACATCAATTTCTTTCCCAATGTAAGATGCACACCCGAAGGAGAACAATACAATGTTGCATGTAATCTTTTTAACAAATCCAAACCCAGCAAATTCTCACCACAACCAGTCGTCCGAATAAGGGAAGCTTCAAAATCATAAGGACCAATCGAGACAGGCAAGGGGCAAGAAACCGGATTAGGGACAGGGGCGCCAGAAAATCCCACAGAGGTATTCATAATGCCAGACAAAGGTGCCCCAGGGAGTTTATAATGCATGATAGAACTTCTCATCGCACCAGTATCCAAAAGAAACAGATCTAAAACGCCCATAGTATTGACAGTAACATATGGCCCATTTTGATCTACTGGAATCAACACAACTCCCTTACTTTGTCCATGGCTGTCCTATTCAATCTGAAAATCATCGACCCTATTTTCAACATGATAATCATCATTGTAATATTGTGTGGACGGAACTGCCTGTTGATCAAAATAATTCAACGTAGATGAAGAAAAAGAACGTTGCTCCTGGGAAGACGCACCCCGTCCTCTACCTCTAGATCCTGCCTGAAATTTACCACGACCTCGGGGAGCAGACATCCCATTATTACGCTGTTATAGAACCGGACAACTATTCTTAAAATGTCCTTCTTCCCTACAATATGCACATTGATTAGGACCTAACGAAGGTCTCGGCGCATAATACTCGGTCTTTTGCAACAATCTCTGAAACTGTGGAGGCTGCTGAAACTGGGAGGATTGCTGATTCTGATTCTAATGAGGCGGATACGCCTGCTGTAAAAGATCCTTTGTTTTCAAATCTCTATTTTTCTTCTCTTGTTTCTCCTTTTCCTCCTTATCTCTGTTCTCATAATACTGTGCGGTAGCCAATATTTTAGCAGGAGAAGAGACAGCCCACGCACTTTCAGAACTCTTTAATTTGTTCGATAACTCGGGAAGCAAATTGTATACAAACTTGCCCACAAATAACCGCTGACCACCCTCTACACTCAAAACCTGACCACTGTGGTCTATAAACGTCTCTTCAAAACGAGTGAAGAAATCCAAAACACTTTCCTCTTTCTTTTGCTTGCACGCGGCCAGCTTATCCCAATTTACTTTTACCGCAGGCATCATAGTCTTCATCAATTCAATTATTCTACCTGGTAGTGCCGTAATCAAATCTTCAGGTTTCGCACCGCCCACCTGATTCGCATCCGCGGCTCTGATAGCAGCCCAATCGCCACCTAATTCAGCCAAGTGATTTTCCTTACGAATCCGCGCCCATATACCTTGCGGAACCACATTTCCAAATAGCATATCAATGTTGGCCAAATTCAATGCAAGCATCAACTGTTTGGGAAAATTCTTTATAATTTCCAGCAGGATTTTTACGGGGGTCCGGAAGAGTGTTCTTAAGCGCCAAAACTACCCATATACGCTGGAAATGAGCGAGGACTTGAGGTGGACCAAGTACCGCTTCTCTCCATACGGGAGGAACCTCACGCATCGGATAATTCTTACTACCCTGTTTATTGGTGGGATTAGCCTCGGAAACAGACAAGGACAAGAACATTGTACAGAATGCAATGAGTTTATTCACTGCCTCTTCAACTCTGTTTCCTACAATACCACCTTTATTAAAGTCAGCCTGCAACTTCAGCAATTCCAAGGGAACTGTATCTGACTCCATATCTTCCCAACCTTTAATAAGGGTTTGACACATAACGTTAAAGACATATCTCTGCGTAGGTTCTGACCATTGATAGAAGTTACTCATAATATCTGAGGTGCTATATTCTAATCCCTGCTCAATCCATCTACGAGCGAGAGAACCCAAAACTACTTTCTTGTCCGTAAGAGGAAGCTGACAACGAGATTGTCGTCTAGAGAAAGCTGAAGACAGATTAAATGACCCAATGAGAGGAGAAAAGAAACTCAAAACAGCATCCGCTATCCTCCTCTGCGTAGTAGGAGAATCCTTCAAAACAATAGGAGGCATGACAGATGTAGAAGGCAGCGGAGACTGAAACATAGCAGGCTGAATAGTAGGAGCTGGAGAAGGCGGAGGCTGAATTGCAGACTGTGGAGATGGAACAGAAGCAGGCAAAGAAGTATTAATAGGCTGAGCCTGTTGCTGAACAATTGGCAACTGAGCAACCACTTGCTGAGCAACAGGAGGGGGTAACGGAGGTGCGGTAGCATTTTGCACATAGGGCGGAGGGAAATTCAATAAGCAAGTTATTAGGGCATCTTCTTCTCATTCTTTATTTTTATCTGAAGAGGAAGTAGGCAGCATCGGATAGCATCTATCTATCGCCATACGATGTTGTCTCTCTGATACCTCCTTTGCACCATCTACTTCATTATCTTTAAACTGTTGGGCAGCCTGTAAAATCGACATGTCTTGTGCTTTCTTATCCTTTTTCGCTTGCTTAATTTCTTTCTATTTGGCTGCTTTACGCCGAAGGCAAAAGGAGCCAAACATAGCCTGCCGGGCTTTTCTTTTAAACCAAATTGTTTCTAAATTATCTAATATAGTGGGATCAAAGCTACAATTCTGGATCCATCTTAAAACTCCACTATTTTTCGTATATCGGACCCATGTCTCGTTAAAGGTAATGGGACCAATACCATGTTTCGAATAGAGCTCATAAGTGGGAGTTCCAACTGGAGGGATCGGGCACGATTCCTCTAACTGGGAATCCCTCGTATTATTATTATTATTATTATTTTGCATCTTGTACCGCGCAAACTAAAACCCGAAGGTGTCAAGGCGCCTAAACAACAAAATCTCTTAAACTTACTCAGCCCAGGCATCTTCACTTCTCTAGAGTGATCAAAAACAACAAGGGGTATAGATCAGTGATACAGTACAATCATACTCACCCCTTGGCTTCAGCTATTGCAATACCTGAATGTACCAAAAACAAAACAAAACAAAGGTCTGTGGGAGCGACCCACCAAATACTTAACTAAGGATCGTTCTACACCAACGAAGGTCCGTCTATCGTCTCGCTCTACCAAACGTCATCAAAAGGGTCCACGGCAGGGCGACAGTTAGGGCAGCAGTTGTCAGCAGCCGTCGGAGAGGAGAAGCCGCGCTGTCAAAGACCTTCGGTCCACTTCCGACATACAGGGGTCGATCAGGTGGTGCGCCTCCTCCAGAATTTTCTTGCGGGGCTCCTCACGACCCTCGGGCTCAACCGCTACCGCTGAAGTCGCCCCATGTGGGGCGCCAGTTGGAGAACCGCAGCCTTAAGGCCCGGCGGCGCAGGGTACACCTAAATCCCCGGAGTTCACCTGCCTTATCAAATATAGAGACACGGACTCTTCGTCTGGCGTAGAAGATGATATTTATTAGCTGCAGCTTGTACAGAGGTCTTAGAAGTCTTCAATGCAACGAGGTTCAAAAGTGACTGCCACTTAACTCCGTGGCGTACAGGTTTATATACGATACAACACAATGCAAAAAGGCAATTACACACGGGCATGAGCTATAGGCAAACGTTAGAAACAATGTTTTAAGACTAAGACAAATGAATCCACATTATTCGATTTACAAGCAGAGAAAACTCTGCTGTGTGTCGTAGAAGGACAGTCGTGAAACAGGAGAATGCAGGAAACATATAGCGAAGGACAGTAGATAAGATAACTTAAAGGAAACAATGGTGTGAACCAACATGTAGTTCGGACGGGGATTAATCAGCTCAGACAGGAATTAGTGTACTCAGCCAGACCCTGACACTCGCTACTAAACATTAGCAGAGAAGCCACCTGACACGCAAAGGCAGAAACAACAAAAACATTGTGAACAATTGTGAAACCTATGGTTTTTTCAGTGAATTTCAAAGTTTTTTTTTAAAGCTAATTCCTTTATATATCGAGTTTGTAACCTACGATTTTTAAAGTGAAATATTTTTTTTTTGTTAGCTGTTTTTTATAACTATAAATTTTTTTTTCTTCTCAAAAATAATTTTTTCAATGTATTTTTCATAGAGGTTTTTTTTTTAATCATATTGTCTTGGGGCGCTCAGGGTGCGCGCACCGGTAAGCTCGCCCGAGAGCGCAGCGAGAGCGCTATTTCTGCGTGCGGAAAAAAAAGTATGTATTTAACTAAATAATAATGCAAGACATTCAGTAGCATACTTATAAAAGTAGTATTTTTGATTGCAAATACCCGTATTATAACTTTAAACGTATTTCCGTAATGCTAGCAAAACGTCATTTAGAAGCGCCGCGTAAGTGCTTGCGTAAGCGCCCCCAGAAGCGCCTACGTACGTGCCGCGTAAGCCCCCCCGGAAGTGCCTATGTTCGCGCCGAGTAAGCGCCCCCGGAAGCGCTCCGGTGCGCGCAGCGTGAGCGCGTCAAGTCATGTGACCTTAAAATGACTCTATTCATTGGTTGTTAACAGTTTTTTTTTACAACTAATGAAAACCCCACTCATTTCCTTCACTTCTTCTTTCACTTTGGAGACAGAAAGACCTGTTCTTTTCTGTTCTTCCTTTTTGTAAAAAGAATGGCTGCTGAGGTCATCAGTGATGTCATTTGAGATGTCATCAGTGATGTCACTGACCATGTCATGAATGATCTAATATGTGACATCATCAGCAGTGCATTGCGGGTGCACGAAATATAGTTAGTCCAACTAACTATATAGGAGCAATTTCAATGGTTTTGTATGAGTGAAATGTCCAGCAAACTATAACACCTTTAAAACTTTTTTGGAGTGAATTTCAAAGTTTTTTTAAAGCTAATTCCTAACTATATAAGGCCTGAAACCTATGGTTTTTTCAGTGAATTTCAAAGGTTTTTTAAATGCTAATTCCTAACTATATAAGGCCTGAAACTTATGGTTTTTTAAGTGAATTTGCAAGGTTTTTTAAATGCTAATTCCTAACTATAGAAGGCCTGAAACCTATGGTTTTTTAAGTGAATTTGCAAGGTTTTTTAAATGCTAATTCCTAACTATATAAGTCCTGAAACCTATGGTTTTTTTCAGTGAATTTGCAAGGTTTTTGGAATGCTAATTCCTAACTATATCAGGCGTGAAACCTATATTTTTTTTCAAGTAAATTTCAAAGGTTTTGTAAATGCTAATTCTATTAGCGGATAACGTTTATATATGTTATTATCCTTCTGGGACCACCTGAGCCGCCATCTTGTTTCTCAGGAGAAGTGAGGCACAAGAGAGCACAAAACAAGAGTGGAAAACGCGGAAAGGGGGGCAGGGTAGAGACCCCCTGACCCCCTAGCCCTTCTCAGGTTGTCCCAGAAGGACCCCCAAGGGCAAAATTATTATTTTTTTTTTTATAAAATTGCGTAAGGCCTGAAAATGCTAATTCCTAACTATATATGGCCTGAAACCTATGGTTTTTTCAGTAAATTTGCAAGGTTTTTTAAGTGCTAATTCCTAACTATATCTGGCGTGAAACCTATTTTTTTTTTTAAACTTCAAAGGTTTTGTAAATGCAAATTCTATTAGTGAATAACGTTTTTACATGTTAATATCCTTCTGCTACCACCTGAGCAGCCATCTAATTTCTCAGTAGAACTGAGGCACAAGAGAGCACAAAACAAGAGTGTAAAACGCAAAAAAGGGGCAGGGTAGAGACCCCCTGACCCCCTAGCCCTTCCCAGGTTGTCCCAGAAGGACCCCCAAGGGCAAACAAAAAAAAGTTTTTTTAATCAAATCGCGGGGTGCGCGCACGGTACGCGTACGTACGCGGACATGTACGCGTACCGTGCGCGCACCCGGTGATTTTTTCTTTTTTTGTTTTGCCCTTGGGGGTCCTTCTGGGACCCCTGAGAAGGGCTAGAGGGTTGGGGGGTCCCTACCCTGCCCCCTTTTCGTGTTTTCCACTCTTGTTTTGGGCTCTCTTGTGCCTCAGTTCTCCTGAGAAACAAGATGGTGGCCAACTCTTCCTGGTTTGGACAGTTTGGAATGTTGACAGTCGACTGCCAGCCAATCAGGATCGCGCTTGTGCACGTAAGGGTACGCGCACGTACGCGTACGGTACACGTACGGTGCGCGGACCCGTAAGCTCATATAGATATATATGTGTTTTTGAACCTAACTTTCATAAAAACCACTGGAGCAATTTTCACCAAACATAGCAAAGGCACATCTGCGTACCAGTCCCTACAATTTTGCCAAGTTTGGCGTAATTCCGTACAGCCGTTCGGGCTGTAGACTTGTCAGACCATCCTATGGAAATTAACATGGGGAAAACACATTTTGGGACTCCCCTTTTTTCTCAGCCCCCACTTCACGAATCCCCCCGAAACTTTCAGGGAAGGAGCGGAGCGCAGCGAGACCATTTTAAGAAAAATTGCAGGCAGATCCCTCAATCGGCGCCAAAGTTATTCCCAATAGAATGTTCGGAATTTCCTATGGTAGCCAATCCTAACTATGTATACCTACTGGCTATCGCCAGTAGGTAATATATATATATATATATATATATATATATATATATATATATATATTACCTACTGGCGGTCGCCAGTAGGTATATATAGTTAGGATTTTTTCTCTATGGGATTTTTGAAAATTCTATGTCTAATAACTTTGGCGTTTGTGGACGGAATTGGCTGAAATTTTCAGGAAAATGGAACATTTTGTTTCTGAGCAGCCCCTGACAATTTGGGGGGGGTTTCATCAAGGGGGGGCCGAGAAAAAAGGGGGGTCCCAAAACACGTTTTTCCCATGTTAATTTCCATAGGGCGGTTGGCCTCACTTTTAGCTCGAACGGCTGAATGGATTTGCACGAAACTTGGCAAAATTGTAGGGACTGTTAGCCCGTTGTGCCTTTGCTAGGTCTCAATATATGTGCTCCAGTGGATTTTGAGTAATTTAGGTTCAAAAAAAGATATATATCTGGGCGGAGCCTAACCACACATCTGATCTGATTGGCTGTCAGCACTTCATCCAAGAAGTGTTGGCAGCCATCTTGGGACCAATATACATGATAGCACCTCATTAAAAAGCATTGTAGTTAATAGAGGGTTTTAGGACTTTAGTTACATTATAAATCATTTGTTGATGGTACCATACTCGTTTTAGGAATTGTGGTGGGTTCTAAGGTGATTTTACCATGTGAAAAAACCTTCTGCTGTGATATCATGAATATTGTTTGAAAGAAAACTAATTTCTCATGATTTTCCCACAGTGGTTTGGAAGGGGATCTATAAGCTAAACTGAAAGCATATTTTCTGTAAATTCACATTATCTTTCTCAGTCATGTGAAAATGAAGTCTGACATTCTCAGTAAAACATGTACATCCAACAAGGACAGAGACTGTCAGTTGATTCCTTTGTGTTCTACTGCAGCCTCCTAGAGTGTTCTAAAGAACAACTAGAGCGCTAACAGTCCTACTTATTACAAAGGTATGGCACACCTGAAGCCATCTTGATTGGAATAAAGTGGTAACTCTTAAAACATTTAATTTAAAAAGAAACAACATGAGGGGGTATATTTTGCCATAGAAAGTATGATTAGTGCTGCAGAATGAAAAATTAGGGCACATTTTGAGTGACTTCTCAAATCCTTTTCTATTTCATTAAAACATTCTGACATGCAGTCTCCCAAAATGGCCACCAGAGACAAAAGAGCCCAAATGTAGCCCAAATATCACCCAGATGTAGCCCAAGTATAGCCCAATGACAGACTGTCCCAGAGTGTTCTAAAGAACAACTAGAGCGCTAACAGTCCTACTTATTACAAAGGTATGGCACACCTGAAGCCATCTTGATTGGAATAAAGTGGTAACTCTTAAAACATTTAATTTAAAAAGAAACAACATGAGGGGGTATATTTTGCCATAGAAAGTATGATTAGTGCTGCAGAATGAAAAATTAGGGCACATTTTGAGTGACTTCTCAAATCCTTTTCTATTTCATTAAAACATTCTGACATGCAGTCTCCCAAAATGGCCACCAGAGACAAAAGAGCCCAAATGTAGCCCAAATATCACCCAGATGTAGCCCAAGTATAGCCCAATGACAGAATGTCCCAGAGTGTTCTAAAGAACAACTAGAGCGCTAACAGTCCTACTTATTACAAAGGTATAGCACACCTGGAGCCATCGTGATGGGAATAAAGTGGTAACTCTTAAAACATTTAATTTAAAAAGGAACAAAATGAGGGGGTATATTATGCAATAGAAGGTATTATTAGTGCTGCAGAAAGAAAAATTAGGGCACATTTTGAGTGACTTTTCAAATCCTCTTCTATTTCATTAAAGAATTCTGACATGCAGTCTCCCAAAATGGCCACCAGAGACAAAAGAGCCCAAATGTAGCCCAAATATCACCCAGATGTAGCCCAAGTATAGCCCAATGACAGAATGTCCCAGAGTGTTCTAAAGAACAACTAGAGCGCTAACAGTCCTACTTATTACAAAGGTATGGCACACCTGAAGCCATCTTGATTGGAATACAGTGGTAACTCTTAAAACATTTAATTTAAAAAGGAACAAAATGAGGGGGTATATTTTGCCATATGAATTATGATTAGTGCTGCAGAAAGAAAAATTAGGGCACATTTTGAGTGACTTCTCAAACCCTCTTCAATTTCATTAAAAAATTCTGACATACAGTCTCCCAAGATGGCCACCAGAGACAAAAGAGCCTAAATGTAGCCCAAATATCACCCAGATGTACCCCAAGTATAGCCCAATGACAGAATGTCCCAGAGTGTTCTAAAGAACAACTAGAGCGCTAACAGTCTTACTTATGACAAAAGTATGGCACACCAGAAGCCATCTTGATTGGAATGAAGTGGGAAGTCTGAAAACACTTAATTTAAAAAGGAACAACATGAGGGGGTTAATTTTGCCATAGAAAGTATGATTAGTGCTTCAGAAAGAAAAATTAGGGATCATTTTGAGTGACTTCTCAAATCCTCTTCTATTTCATTAAAAAAATTCTGACATGCAGACTGAAACATGCACTTTGAATACCAGCAGCAGACGTCCCTGGTGAGCAGTAGCTTTACTACAGTGATCTAATGTGCAACTAGAGTGCTAACATTCAGAATTTATGGCAAATGTGTGACACATCTGAATGCCTTCTTGATGGAACCAAAGTAAACAAGCATTGAAAATTCAATAGATCTCGCCCTCGTTTAAGTTAAAGCCATTCTGTTTGTAATGAGGTGGCTTTTTAGCTTTGCTTTTATTAGTGTTTTTTCAACTTTCATGTAAATAACATGCATCTGTATGCATATAAGTATATGTATGCATGCATTTATGTTTGTATTTATATAGATATACAGATGATATATGTTTATATATGTATGTATATATATATATATTCACTGAAAAAACCATAGGCTATAGACCATATATAGTTAGGAATTAGCATTTACAAAACCTTGAAAATTCACTGAAAAAAACATAGGTTATAGACCATATATAGTTAGGAATTAGCATTTACAAAACCTTGAAAATTCACTGAAAAAACCATAGGTTATAGACCATATATAGTTAGGAATTCGCATTTACAAAACCTTATTTTACTCACACAAAACCATTGAAATTCCATATATAGTTAGTTGCACTAACTATATATCGCGCACCCGCAATCCACTGCTGATGATGTCACATATTACATCATTCATGACATGGTCAGTGACATCACTGATGACATCACTGATGACATCTCAAATGACATCACTGATGACATCACTGATGACAACATCCAGTGACTGTATGTTTCTGTAAAGTTAAAATATGTCTTACATATTGAAGAATGAGTAGATGTATAAGTGTCTGGATGAAGGATTTAGTAGGTGCATGACTGACTGTATGAGAGAGTGATTAAATGTGTCCCACTGAGTGCATGGGTTAGTGACTAAACTGTCTTAATTTGTGCATCATTATGTCTGTTGTTCTGTAAACTGTTGCATGTGTTGATAAGTAGCTATATGAGTAACTATATGGGTTATTGATTGGTTGCCCAAGTATTTGTATGGGAGACTGAGTGTGTGTGTGGCTGGGAGGTGTATGACTCTGTGCATAGATGTGTGAGCAGTTGATTCACTAGATGTATGGTTTCAAAAGTGCATGTGGAAACAGCTGTATGGGCGGTTGACTGTGTGCATGAGTGTATTGGTGAGTTGATGGATATCTCAGTGCTACATGTCAAAGTAAGTACATATGTAAAACACAGTACATGTGAGAGTTGACATATATAACTAACTGTGCATAAGAGCCAGTGAATGTGTGAGTGGCTGTATGGATCATTGTGAACTTGTATCAGGGATTGTATAAGAGAGTAAATATGTGTTAGTATATGTTTGAATAAGTAAAGTTTGTATAACTGTATAGTTGAGGAAATGGAGGTGTGATTGATTCTTTGCATGACTGACTAGGTGTGTGAGTAACTCCATGGATGAGTGACAGTCTGTGAGTGTCTGTTTACACTGATTGTATCTAAGGTTATATTAGAGTCTGAAGAGGTTCATCGTATTATCACATGAATGATATCATCAGTGATGTGATCAGTAATGTCAAATGAGATGTCATCAGTGATGTCATCAGTGATGTCATTTGAGATGTCATCAGTGATGTCATTTGAGATGTCATCAGTGATGTCATCAGTGATGTCACTGACCATGTCATGAATGATGTAATATGTGACATCATCAGCAGTGGATTGCGGGTGCGCGATATATAGTTAGTGCAACTAACTATATATGGAATTTCAATGGTTTTGTGTGAGTAAAATAAGGTTTTGTAAATGCGAATTCCTAACTATATATGGTCTATAACCTATGGTTTTTTCAGTGAATTTTCAAGGTTTTGTAAATGCTAATTCCTAACTATATATGGTCTATAACCTATGGTTTTTTTAGTGAATATATATATATATATATATATATGCAACAAAAACAAAGATCAAAGAAACATCATATTTAGCTGTTGAAACAATGCAATTTGTTGATTGCATACAACATGACAGTAAGTTGTAGTTTTGTTCTGCCCTTCTCTATTTTGATAAACAAAATGACATCAAAATTACAAAAAATCTAATAAACCGAACCAGAGTCAGGGATTTTTAAAGCTTAACCCCTTCGAATCTCATGACGAACTCAGCTCGTCATGAGCCACGGTGCTCGTGTGCTCATGACGAGCTGAGCTCGTCATGACCTTTAGAACGCTCGCACGCCGGGCTTATTCCCCTGCTGTGCAAGCGTTCTAAAGAAACGGGTGTGGTCATGACGAGCTCAGCTCGTCATGAGCACACGACCACCGTGGCTCATGACGAGCTGACCTCGTCATGAGCACAGGGGCTCTGTGCGCCCCCCCCCCACCCCCCAGCACAGCATGGGAATTTGCCCAGCTGCGAAGGGGCTAAATATAAAATTAGCACCAAAAGGCATTAAGCATAAACTGTGGTTATCTGTTTTGCCTGACTGGTACCTAAGATGGAGCACTGGTCAGTTACAGAAAACAGGTTTGACCCAGTCAAAAATGTTACCTCTATACTTAGTCTCTGAAATGAAAGTAAAAAATCCTCATCCTCAGGGGCAAGGAAAGAGGTTGTATCAGAACAGAGCTCTACTGTTAACCCTGGTCAGGGTACCAGTGAAGCTGTTGACTTTTCACAGGAAAGTTTGGAGAGGAAGAACATTGAATTTTGCATCTAGGAAAGGTCCCTAGCTAACCAGATTCTTTTGACACCGAAGATTTTCACCTTCGCACCTAGTCAGATTTTTGGAGCTCTGATTCTTCCGGTGGCGCAAGGCTGCATGCTGTAGCTGAAGAGGGTGGATACATCCTCCGCAAAGTCTCACCAAAATGGATTTGCTGCTACACAAATGCTTCAAGCGGGAGCAATCTGAATTTTTGGCCCAGTAGCAACACACCTTCATCGGATTGGCTTGGATTGGTTAAACCAGTCTTCTGGAAGTACTTGAAGCCAAAAAGCTTTCTAGGTCCCAGGTTTTAAAAGATGACACAAGAAGTACAATTTGGCACTAGCTAAGTTTCATAGACCTTAGGATGGCACTTGGAGGGAGATGGGCAAATCTTCACTGCAGCGGATTTCAGCAGTAGGGTATAGGGAAGGCCAAGGTATAACAAGTCAGCTGGTAAGTTGCAGAAAAAGTTACTTGCAGCTGGTTGTGTCCTTATAGCTTGAATAGGAGGTCATTGGTATGTTCCTGGAGTCTACTTCTTTTTCCTGGGTGCTTGAGGGAAAACAGACCAAGTCTTCTAGCCTCTTCTCAGGTTACAGACAGAATGTTCAGTCCTCTTCTGTTCTTCCACAGGTCCTGGAAGTTCTCTGAGAAAGGTAATGGGGATGTCACAAGTATGCCTGCCACTTCTCTACTCCTTAACCAATGGGATAAAAGTTACCTGGGCTAACCCAACCCACTTTAGCAGTGTCTCCTCTGTGTCCTGTTGCAAACTATCGTACAGTGCACCTCTTTACCAGAAGCTGTAGGCAGGGAAAATGTACCTTTCTGAAAGTACTTTTCCAAGACATTCATCAGAAATCTGACTTCCCAAGTGAATTGAACTTTTACTAAATATTTCGAATAGCCCAAGAATGAAACGTATAGGTGTTTGCTGGTCAGAGATAATATTATTACGTTTAATATTGTGCCCCAATTCTATCCTAAGCAAAAGTCAGCCTTGCTACTTTGAATATAACATTTGAGGCTGTTTCACTGTAAGGACAAGTGTAACTTTAATCATTTACATGTCCTACTTCTTAAATACCATGCACCCTCCCTTTCAGTCGAGAAGGCCTAATTGGCAGTGCCTTATCAATATTTCAAAGGAAGGTTTCGACCTGTCAAAAGGGGGTTATTTTAGCAGGTCAAAGTTATAGGTGAATTAAAACTGCACAGCCATGCTCCAATGGTATGCATGTATTCATGTTTGCATTGGCACTGCAGTCGGTGGCACAGTAGGTGCTGCAGCCTGTTAGTGACATTTAACTTACAGGCCTAGGTACACTCAGCACCATAGTCTAGGGATGCATAGGCAAGGTAAATATACCAATCAAGGGTATGCCAATTTCATCTTATTGAAAGGGGGGGCAGAGGCACTTTACTCATGTTAGCAGGGGTAAAGTGTGTGAGTGCTATTACCAGAAAAACCAATTAAGGCTGAAATATGGGGGTACACCACGAAAAATATAGCCATTTATAAAAACATGGCCTTGAAGAGGATCTGTTACTGAAAGGCAGTCAATGTAATTATTTAGGGTATGGGGAGATGCAGTGTTGAGAGGGGGAACTGCAATGAGGTGGATTGCTCCATTTTGGATTAACTGAAAACGTTTCAGGGATTTTATAGGAAGTCCAAAGGCGTATGTGCAGCAGGACTGCACCAACGCTTGTTTAGTAATGATCTGGTGATTGCTATCAATGCAAGTGTTAAACATTGGGCCTCTAGTTGGTAGAGGAATGCACCCTGCCCAAGCAAGGACCACAATCCTAGTCAGGGTAAGTCACAACACAATGCTAAATTATCCTGTGCTCACCCTCTGGTAGCTTGGCACATAGCAGGTAGGCTTAACTTAGAAGGCAATGTGTAAAGTATTTGTGCAATAACTCACATAGTAGCACAGTGAAAACAGCACAAAAAGACTCCACAGCAGGTTAGAAAAATAGAAAATATTTATCTGAGTAAAATGAGACTAAAATGACAACCTAATGTGTAAATGTTGAGATATTGAATTTCAGAGAAATAAATGCAGTAAATCGCTTAGAAGCAAATGGCACTAAAGAGCTTACCTTAGGTTGTGCTGGGCCGGAGCAAAGTCAAAGTTTGGGCTGACCGTGAAGGAGCGCCTGTCGGCTACATGACCTACGAATGCCCTGGTGACCAAAGTAACATTCCTGGTCACAAGCAGCGAGATGCATCGATCTTCTCCATGGAATGAAGGCAGTTTCAAAGAAGGGTGCCTGAGTCGAGAGGTATCAAGTGAAGGTCAGTTTCTGGCATGCAGTCAAGGGGATGCATTGGTCTCACCAAGCTGCAGTGCCTGCAATATGCTGTCTAATGTGTCGATCTCTGGAGGGAAAATGCTAGTTCTGAAGAAATGTATTTATTTATTTATTTATTTATTTGTGGTATTTGTAGAGCACAACACTCATCCCAAGGGATATCAAGGTGCTTATACCAGTACTGAGACTACTGCGAGCTGTACTAAGATGAACATTAAAATTTGGGGAATAGGTGGGATTTTAATTTCTTTCGAAACAAGAGGTTATTGGTGGTAAGCCTTAAGTCAAGGGGAGCTCATTCCATTTCTTTGCAGCCAGATAGGAGAATGAGCGTCCACCAGTCCTAGCAATGAGCTGATTTTACTTCTGCAACAGGGTTGATAGGAATGTTTTGCTGCATGTAAACAGGAGATGCATCGAAACCCATGTTGTAAGTACCTGGCCCACTTACAGTGAGTCAAGCATAGGAGCAAGGGTAGAGATTTGGATTTCCTTGAGTCTCAAACATTAGGAGGGAAGCCAACAAGCCCTAGGAAATCACTTGGAAGATGGCAGAGTCCATCTTTTCTTCAACAGAGTCAGAGGGCTGCAGGGCAACAAGCAGAAAAGCAGGCCTTCAAGATCATCAGACCAGTTAAGTCTTTTGAGAGTCCATCTATTCTTCTAACAGAGTACAGCGGTAGGTCCAGAAGAGTCTGATTTGTATGGGCTAGGGACCCCAGTATTTATAGCCAAAAGTGCCCTTGAAGTGGAGGTGACATCCAAGGATGGCCTCTGAAATGCACACAATACCTTTCAGCCTAGTCCTGTCAGCCAGACTAACGTTGGAGGGTAAATCAGTGCTTTGTGTGTGGAGAGGACACTACCTATTGAAGGGTGAGTGTTAGATCCTCTCATTCCTCTCTGCCCAGGAAGACCCATCAGAATGCAGATAAATGCTCGAATGCAGATGAGCCTCAAATTCCTGTGCTTGTGGCTTTATAAATGGAATGCACAAAGTGTAGATGTCACCCAACTCAGACATGTATTGGAGACAGGCTGTAAGGCACAAAAGAGCTAAGAGTAGAACATTATCCACTTTCTAAAAGTGGCATTTCTAAAGAAGTAATGTTAAACCATTTTCACCAGTAAAGAGGATTTATCAAGACCATTCCAAACATATGAAACATGAAAATGCAACTCCACTTCGAACAGGAATTACAGCTTAAATATGTATTAACCCCTTGCATGCTGATGACGGCCCCCATCCGTCATGCACTACGGCGCTCGTGTGCTGATGACATCTGGGGGCCGTCATAAAACCGCCCACTCGCGATTTTGTCGCACAGGCGCAGAATCGCGGCAGCATGCAAGGGGTTAAGGAATTACAAATGCAAGTCTATGACAGGAGCAGGCCTCACGGTAGCGAAAAACAAAATAGGCTCTTTGTCACTACCAGGACTTGTAAAACATAGAAGTACATGCCCAACCTTTTACTTATATAACACTCTGCCCTTTTGTTACCAAGGGCCTTTCTTAGGGGTGACTAATGTGTAAGGCTTGCCAAGTAGTTTTAAATGCAAAGTGAAAGTGGCAGTAAACTGCACATTCAAGCACTGCAATAGCAGACCTGAAAGAAGTTTGAAAGGCTACTTGTGTGGGTGGCACAATGCGTGCTACAGACTCACTAGTAACATTTAATTTACAGGCCCTGTGAAGTAGTATGCCACTTTACAAGGGACTTACAGGTAAATTAAATATGCCAAACAGATGTAAGTAAATCATAACACATTTAAGTGAGAGAGCACGTGCACTTTAGAACTGGTTAGTAGTGGTAAAATTCTCAGAGTCCTAAAACCAGCAAAAACAAGGTCAGAATAGTGGAAAGAGTCAGGCAAAACATTGGGGTTAAGACCACACTAAGGCTGTCACATCTAACACGTGTCCCGGACTGCTGAAAGTGGGGAGAGCTACCCATCCCCCTGGCAGCTCTCTTCACTATGCTCCACCACCACAAAGTCCATTCCCTGTAGGGAGATGGACCTCCTTAACAATATGGGATCTATACCCCTCATCTGCATGAGTCATCTGAGGGACCTGTCGTCTGTCTGAACCAGGAGGTGAGTCCCAAAAACTGGTATGGTCTCAACTTCTTCACATCAAAGACCACAGCAAGTGCTTCTCTTTGGCACTCCACCTCTGGTCCTGTGGATATAACCTCCTGCAAATGAAGGCTGTTGGTTGGTCTAGATCCTCCTCATACATCTGTCCTAAGACTGCACCTAGGCAATGCTTTGAAGTATCCGTCAGCACAATGAACTACTTGGAGGAATCAGGGGCCCATGCCACAGGTGATGTGCACATGACTTCCTTGAGGGAATCAAAGACTTTCAGGCAAGCCTCTGTCTAGATCACCAATCTACGCTGTTTCTTAGAAGTCAGCTCAGGTAAAGGGGCAACAATGGTGCCATATCTTTTAATAAATCTGCGGGAATAGCCAGTGAGGCCTAGGAAGGCTCTCATTTCTGTTTGGGTTGTAGGTGGATTCCAGGCCAAGATCTTTTCCATCTTGCTCTGGAGGGGCTTCACCTTGTCTCCACCTAGCAGGTGTCACAAATGCACCATGAAACTCTGCCCAATCCAACACTTACTAGCCTTCTTGGTCAGTCCTGCCTGTTGCAGGGCCTGAAGTACCTCATGGAAGTGATGCAGATGTTCTTCCCAGCTGGAACTGTAGACAATAATGTCCTCTGAGTAGGTGGCACAGAAAGCCTCCTACCAGTCAGGACCCTGTTAACCAACCGTTGGAAGTTAGCAGGGGTGTTCTTCAATCCAAAGGGCATCACCTGGAGTTAGTAATATCCCTCTAGAGTCGAGAATGCTGACCTCTCTTTGACACCCTCAGTTAAGGGGATCTGCTAGTGCCCTGATATCAAATCAAAGGTACTGAGGAATTTGCCCAACTGATCAATGAGCTCATAGGCTCTGGGAATTGGGGTCTGTGTTAGTCCTGGTGATGGAATTGAGACCTCAGTAGTCCATGCAGAAACAGAGTTCTGGTTTGGCACCCAGTTGCACTGCCTTTGGCACCAATAGTATGGGGCTGGACCAGGACAGTTAGAGGATTCAATCACCCTTAAAGCTAACATATTGGAGACATCCTCCTTGATACTGGCTCTCACCCTGTATAACAACCTGTAAATGTTGTTCTTTACATGGAGACTGTCTCTTGTGTCAACATTATGAACACACAGATTTGTGCGCCCAGGGGTGGGTGAGAACAGTAAGGTAAACTGTCCTAGCAACTGGAACAGTCACATCATTGCTCTGGGCTCCGGGTAGAAGAGAGGTTGACATCCTTCGCAGACCCATTCTATTCCTGTGATGAGAAGAGGTCATAGAAACATTCACTCTCCTTTCCACTCCCTGATCTGTCACTAGGAGAATTCTCATTTTGGACCGTTGAAAGCAAGGCTTCAACCTGTTCACACAGAGCACCTTCAGGGGATTCCTAAGGGTCTTGAGGTCCACCAGGTAGTCGGCCTCCCCCTTTTGCTCCTTGATCTCGTATGAACCAGTCCAGACATCCTGGAGAGCTCTGGGCTCTACTGGTTCGATGGCCCATACCCCTTGGCCAGGCGGAAACTCTCCCAGTGCGGCCTTCTTGTCATACAAAAGTTTCATAACCTCTTGGCTTACCGCAAGGTTTCTTTTAGCCTTCTTACAGAAGCGGTGCATCCGGTTCTGGAAGTCCATCATGTAGCTGACCACATCCTGCGGGGGGCTTCCTGTGAGCTTGCTCTCACCCCTTCTCGACAAGGCTTGGAGGTCCCTAACAAGGTGTCCATAGAGGAGGTCAAAGGGGCTGAACCCTACTTGCTGATGTTCCATGGTCCGAAGAATTTTCCTGTTCCATAGCAGAATCCCTGCAAACCCCATATCTTCCCTGACTATACTGTATTTTAAGTCATTTAAGACAGATAAAGCCACTGAATCTGTACAGTGGCCAGCTCTAAACACTGTTTGCATAGGATGGATGATTGTTGGATTCAACAAAAGCTTGGACTAATTCAACACTTTTTCTAGTACTTTGTCTAAAGAAGAAGTTTTTTCCTAGCCACCTTCTACTCGTCAGGGATGTTACCCTGCATAGGAGACAGACTGAAAAGCACTATTATTTCTGTTACTGGGAACAGGCTAACTGTTTTGTAAATGAGACTGGGCAGGGTTGGTGAGGTGAACTGGAGAGTTTGGCTTTGATTATGTCCTCCAGAACATCCACTGAAAATGAAATTCTTTGCTAAAATTAATCTCCAACACACACTCGGTAGAGGATTATTTCTCTATGGAGGTATAGGACAGGGATGAGCTATCTTTTTATTGTGTCCCTTATATTGACTACTTCTCAATAAAGAATTTTGAAAGTGTATCACAAATGTTTTCAAAGGAAATCGCCAGGTTTAGTGAAAGGAACTGCAAGCTGTTTAGTTAGCACGTGCACAGAGTTTTTTATAGAAGAAAATAACCACACAATTGGTCTCTTATATCTTGAAGTCCCTACAATTCATCGTTGGAAAATGTAAGCATACACTGATGTTTTGTAATAGCAATTTGCCTGATGAATGACACATATCTTGGTGTAAGTTTGACATTGTTTACCAAACATACTCTTGTTTACAGGACATGGATTACTGCAGGCAAGGTTGGACCTGAAGCCCAATGCATCTCTGTCAAATGCGTCCTTACCAGACCCTGTGCTGCATGCCATATGCTTGCAGAGCTAGCAAATTTGTTCACTTTGGGGCATTTTCTTATTAACACTGTTGTTGTTTTATAAAAACAGGGTAAAATTGGCCATTTAACAACAGATTTTTTATCATATGCTAGTTCTTCAGTGTAAGCTTAGAGAATGCAGGTAATGAAGTCTGGAGGCAGACAATAGGCATGTTGAAATACTTATGATAATGTAGATTAGCACAGCAGTTAGGTAATCAAGTATACGAGTCAGTACCCGTCCAGAAGCCTGATGTTATCAGATCTCTCCTGGGTAGTTTCTCCTAGTTTCAGTTGATAGGCACCGCATCCTGAGCAACCACAACATCACACACAGAACCATGGCTAGACGTAACAGCAGAACAAGGAAGAAACCAAGAGACAGACACAATATACAACACTTCCCCCGCCTACAAAAACAATCAAAATAACAAAGCACCCACTCTCAAACACACTAGTTCACAACTGAAACCACAATTCAACAAATATAGTCCAAGTACAGACTGTTACAACCTGGATGAAAAAACTCTTCTCTGCTGAGCAGCCTTAGACCCAAGCAAAGAGTCACTCCAACTACATGCAGGATCTCTTGAATCTGCACACCTCTTCTAAAACCAAACAGACAACCACTACTCCTCATAAACTGCAACATTGTGTTGGATAAGGCCTCCTAGCATGCTGCCCTCTTGTGCCAATGCCTTCTTCCAAAGTACTGTAGTAGGACATGGGCATAAGAGGGAGGGAGGGAGGGAGCATTGCGCAAAGCCCAATTATTTATATTTATCATACCTACGACTCTTGTCTTCAGAAAATGTAGAATTTAACATACAAAACAATGCTCACACCTTGTCCATCCACCACTTAGAGCTTCTCCTGAGTACCCACATGACATCACATACAGAACTATGATAAGACATGTTATCAGGAAATGTCACAGACACAAGATATAATATCTCCTTTGAGATTTGCATTTCCATTTTTTTGAATTAGGTTTTCCAAAACGGCTGCTGTGCCAGGAGGGATATTTTAATACATCAAAGAGATGTATTAAAGTATATTTCTTCTTGAGATGGTATGTGAAAGGTGGTATCACTGTCAGTGACTGCTTGTACTTATTTCTCAGTAGTTAACACTGCGTGTGTTTTTGCATGTGTCTGAGCAAGAGAATGTGGTTGACTGTTACTGGCCCTGTCTGTCTGACATTAACAGCAGAAGTATATGGTCTAGACATGCAGGGACAGATTTACAAGCCCCCTGCGCCACCAGTATGTCACTTTTTGTGATGTATTGATGTATTGATGGTGCATGGGGATCCTCCATATTTACAAGGACAGGAAAAGCCACACTGCATGACTTTTCCTCTCCTTGTTAATATGGCCCCTTCACACGCAGCACTATGCGTTGAAGGGGCGTTCCATGGGTGTTGCTGTGGCTGTTCCCAGGCACCACCCATGGAACAAGACACATCTCCAGATTTCTGAGAATTCGTGAATACACATATGTATATATTAACATAATATTAACATAATATTAATAAAAAATATACAATATTTTTACCGTAGGATAGCAGGAATGTAAAATTTACTATTCCCACTCCAGTGAGTGCAACAGTAGGGAAAGCGTTGGATAGCGTTGCGGTAAAAATTACTATTTCCACTCCAGTGAGTGCAACAGTAGAGAAAGCGTTGGATAGCGTAGGGGTAAAAATTACTATTCCCACTCCAGAGAGTGCAACAGTAGGGAAAGTGTTGGATAGCGTAGGGGTAAAAATTACTATTCCCACTCCAGAGAGTGCAACAGTAGGGAAAGTGTTGGATAGCGTAGGGGTAAAAATTACTATTCCCACTCCAGAGAGTGCAACAGTAGGGAACGCGTTGGATAGCGTAGGGGTAAAAATTACTATTCCCACTCCAGAGAGTGCAACAGTAGGGAAAGTAATGATTTAATATATTATTAAAAATACATTAAATATCAATACCAATAAAAAATGAATTAAAATGAATTACCTATTCAATATTATATAATAATTAATCAATTAAAAATACAAATAAATATTAGTTATTAAATTTACCTCTTCATAATTTACAACTAATTAATTTTAAATAACAAAAACTGATTAATAATAAAAATTAAAACCAATTAATAAATAATTACCAGTAAATTCATTATTAATACATCAAAAATATTTTTAATATGTAATTAATTAAAAACAAATTATTTCCCACCCTATTCCCCTATAAACCCGCAACCCGCTACACAAAATAAATTAATAAAATTAACATAATTATCAATTAATCAATTAATAAAAATTAATTACCAACCGCCAAGCACTGTACCAGGCACCGTCCGCCTCAATCAAAGTGGTTTTCCGCTCGATGACTCGCACCAACGACGTCCACGAGCCGTAGCTCACACCGTGACTGGCCGGCAACGCACTGTACAATGCTTCGCCGCATCGAATCGTCCTGGTCGGAACGACACGTACACTGCCACTGAGTTCAAGTCTGCCCATCGCACCTGGAGGGGGGGAAGCTTCGTACGTCCGCGTCACACTGCCTTGCATCGCATCAAGGACTTTGCAACGCAGCTTCTGCAGTATGGCTTGTTTCTGGACCAGGGTCAGCGGACTCGATAATTCTCTCGCCTCGGTGCCCACTCTGATCAGCGATCACACTCGGCAACTCTGGGCATTAGCTTGCCTCATCTTCACTAACGGCCCCACCAGACCGCCGGGGATGCCTGGTCTCACCCTGGAGATACCCACTAAGGGACCATCTCTCAGGGAAGCCAGGAAGGGTTTCGCAGCGGTCGAAGCGCGGAGATACTCCTCCGGGAGTCGATCCTAGCGCTATATAAACCTGCAATTAATTAATTAATTAATTAATTAATGGCTTGTACGCCGCAACTTAAGCTGAAAGCACCATCCGCCTCAATCAATGCGGCTCTACGCTCTACGACTCGGACAGACGACCTCAACTAGACGGAGCTCGCACTGTGACTGGCCGACCAATGCATTGTGCATTGCTTTCTTCTTGCAATGCATTGTCCGTGCCGGACGCATCACATGAAGGGACTGTGTACGACTCGAACCCCATCCTGAACGCCTCAGACCGAAGCGTCTGCTGCGCCTGTTAGACTCTTTGTGTCATTTTCCATTGCCGTGAGGGCCGGACAAAGAGTACAAATCGCACAGAACTCTAAAACCAAGCATTTTTACTAGAACTCTTTATTGCTGATAGTATTGAGGAAATATAAAATTTTATGGTCAAGAAATGTTCCCTAACGTGTACCCCACCGTCTCCATGTACAAGCTTAAAGTGCATGTAACTTCCCTCCTGTGCCAGCTATGAAGACGCAAATACATTTGCGTCTAACGTTAACATGTCCTCTTTCAGATCCACCATGAATGGATCGATAATTCAGTTCCTAAGTATGCCTTGCCAACGTCTTTTCATGGTGCACTCTCACGTTTTTCCCTAGTCAGGGCTAGGCCCTGATTCCTGCCATCAAGCCTTTCTGTTCTCTGCCTCCTGAAACGCTGCAACGTGGGATGCTCCCTGACCTCTGTCCTACTCCCTGCGCGGCGAGCGGTGCCAGGCTCGGCCTGCTTGCCTGCCAAAGACAGTATTTTGCCTTCAAGTTATCAGTATAGCCGAGCTCAGCTCCTCGAAAACACATTCCAGTCTAGCAGAATAGATAAACAATTCCCCGGCTGCAGAGCAAGGGGCCCGGCCTCTCTGTCTCCATGCAAGTAATTCATTGCTCCTGTTACCATGGTAGGCCCGTGGCTCCTCGCATTACACGCAGACATGTAGGCACATATGCACCCAGTATAGAGTAGCCTCTGTCCGAGAGACCTTTTCCTTCTAGATAATGTGGTTCCTTAAACACAAGATATCAGATATGATTTAGGAACGAGTTGATCTGACATGCCAGACTTCTGTCTCTCCCCTCTAGGGCTAAATGTCAAGTCCCCTGCACCCTTCAGCCTCACGTCAGTCACACGTCATGCTGCTGCGCGCACATCCTTGCCACAGATTTCTGCTGACACTGCAAGATTCCACTAAGTATCCACCCACTTGTGACACTTTCATGTGACGTTTCCTAGCACACGCCTCTGTGTACGCCCTAGTGCACGCCTTCTGATTACGTATTGCTATACACATGTGTTCTTATCTCGTTTTCTCTCAGCTGTTACGCCTTCTGTATTGGTCACCATTCTGTGCATTAACTATAAAAGTTATGTTCTGTCAATAAAGTATGCTCTATCCCTTCCTGATCCTTTATGGTGACAGGAACATGATATCCAGGTTCGAACCATTCCATTTTATGGAATAAAACCCACTTTGAAACTCAGCTGCCACGGACTTTGTGTCTCTTTATTTCCGATTGAGTTATTATTATTGAACTTTACCGCATAGAAATTCAGACGGTAAATTACTATTTACCACATAATTTTGGCGCCCGAATAGGGACCCCTCCCCCACCCCACGCGCCGGTAGGTGCGTTGCAGGCTTCGCCCCCTGCTCCAGCCAAGACGGACAATTACGCGTACCCGCAGGATTTCCTGTATCTCCCTCAGGCCTACGGAGGTGACGGAGACTGCGATCAGCACCCAGACGAGGCGGTGAGGAGTGCGGAGGATCCCGACCAGAGCCCAGCCAAAGAGAACAAGGTCCGAGGTATCTAGAGGCCCACCAGTTCCGAAGTACCTACGTCACGAGTCGAGTCGAGTCGAGTCCGGTCCAGCCCAGTCGAGTTTCCGAGGCCTTCTGTTCTGTGCTTCCCGGTGAGTACAGTTGCTGGGGACGCATCTAGACGGGTGCATTACTATGTATCCGGTAAAGACGGGTTTGGGTACACAGACCCGGTCTGCACTGTTTTAGCGGTGTATCTGTACTGTTTAGCAGTATATCAAGATATTCAAGGGTTCGATTTTGTTCTCATTTTAGAGTTCTAGTTTTTAGAATTCAAGGGTAGTCTATATGTGTTCAAAATGTTTTCATGTGATTAATGTCGTGGTATGAGTGACTGTTTGATATACATTACTGTGTTTTCTGTGTCGAAAAGTGTGTTCAGGTTCAAGTAAGTATCAAGTACCAAATATCAAGATGCCGTTGTTCAGCAAATTAAGACAGATAGGAACTAGGAAAGGGATATTAGAGGAAGCGATTCCTGTCCCCCCTAGGGACACTCCCGGAAATTTTATGTACCACAAACATGGCTTCGAGGCCATACTATACCTAGATTTATGGGCCGATTACACTAAGCATCTGGAAGAGAAACATAGGTGGCCCGTTACAGGGACATGGGATGCAGATTGCATCATGAGAGTAGAGGAAGCACTATGGAAAAGGAAAGCCAGACAATCACAGAAAGATGCCATAGAATTGTGGCGTAAAGAATCTCATAAACGAACAGAAACAGAATTCAGAAAAGCCAAGAAACATAGGGAGGATTCAGAAAAAGTCAGAGAAAATGAATTAGTTGAGGAAGGAATACGAGTCAAAGCAGAACAGGTAGACCGACAGCGAAATACTCTTGCGAATGGTATGTATCCTCTCTTGGCCGAGGGTTTACCTAAGGCCACCCCGGAAGTACCGAAAGACCTGCCCCCTCCATTAGTTCCGACTAAAGTACGCCACAAAACCGCAAAGGACATATTCCTTTCATCCTATTTAGACGATGTAGCTCCCGCATATACAAATCCACGTGTCCAGGCACCACCCGCTGATGGCACTCCGCCCCGAAATGACCAACCCCTTCCGCAACAACAAACTCCTCCTCCCGTTCCACATCCTGCGCCTGTTCCCCCAGCCCCAGTTCTTCCTGCACCTATTATTCCTGGTATGAATCCACTGAATCCCTTTTTACCTGGCACCTCAGGAGGTGCGACAGGAGGTTTTCAGACACCACCACAAGCACATAGACTGACTTATAGGGATTTAGCAAAACAACGTACACCCCAGACAGCGAATTATGACATACTTAAGGAACCTCTCACAGACTGTAGATATGATCCAGTACCCGGTAAAAACGACAGAATGATGCTAGCATCAGTACGTCTACGGCGAATTGCCAACCACTTAATGTTACTCCCAGGAATGATTGATCATCTAGACAGAATATATCATTTTGTCCAAACGGGGTTAGGTCCTGAAAGCATTGGCGAGGCCCTGGCATATCAGAAAGTCGACATCCAAGGCATGATATTACGTTTCTTCATAAACTGCTTTATAAGAGATCAAGACAGGCCTGGCGTAGACCAAGATGAGATGAATGCACTTAACAAATGGGGTCAGAATATAGCAGATGGAAAACATGATAAACAGAATTGTATAAATAGCATGTACAAAAAGATCCGAAAAGCAGTAGTACAAATACACGAAAGAAGACAGCATGAAATAGGAATAGATTCAGACAAGAATGAATCCTCAGGGGAAGAGGAGCAACCCGAGACAATAACACAAACATTGCAATTACCAGCTAAAGAAGTGATAGCTTATGTAGGTAAGGGAAGATATTTTAATAATAATATGCGTCCAGTACGTCCAGAAAGTAAGAGAGTTTTTCAGGCAGCCATGTCAAATCCAAGGACTCCTGAACATTTGTTTCAGGCTACCGATGAAATACTTCAAGATCGAATGGGGTACCATGTACTCAATTCTATGGATGAACAAGAACTAGCTCGGTCCGCCGTACAATGGGCTGACAATTCTAATATGTACAATGATGATGTAGTAGCTCAGACGTTCTTGAGCCTTTCCCCTGATGAACAGAAATTAGCTAGTGTATACATGATTCAGCATCTCATTAGTCTGATTAGAAGGCCAACATTCTGATCCAGGTCCCTTACCGGACATATTGGTAGAACTGCTCTCTAATAAATGGAGAGGTCTAGGTACCGATCTAATTAAAGAAATTCTAGAACAGAGACTCAAGTATAATACGTTCCTGAAACCACAGTTTATGTCAGCTCCACCACCCCAAGAAAGAAAAATGTATTACTTCGACAGACAGAATCCGTTACGAGAAGTACATCCAGTGAGAAAAGAAGATGACACACTGGAACGTGTATATGTATATACCCCCCTCACTAAAATAGAATTGCTAGAAGTGAATGAAACTACTTCCGCCTTAGGTAACTTGACCGAGGAACAGTCTGCTATGAGACTTGTCGTTCTTCAAAATCGTCTCGTCCTTGACGTCATCCTGGCCGATAGGGGCGGGGCCTGTAAAGTTCTCGGATCGAGCTGCTGTGTTTTCATTCCTAATAATGCACCATCAGTATATAAAGCCATTACACGCCTCCATAAGATTGCAAGTCAGATACACCAGAATCCAGGTACTTGGACTTGGTCCGGTTGGTTCTGGAGCGTGTTGTCAGCCTGGGGATGGAAGGTCTTATCCTTCCTCGGAATAGCTCTTCTCATAGTATTCAGTTGTAGCCTATGTATACAATGTGGGCCGGCGATTTGCGGTCTGTGCGCCACATCCTGTTTTCCTCATCCAAGTCTGCGTTCAAAATCCCGTCTAAAAAAGGAAGAGCAAATGATGTTATATGAACAATTAGATGGACTAATGAGGATTGATGTATCATGAAGGGTCCGTAGGGAACAAGGAGGGAATGAGGAAATATAAAATTTTATGGTCAAGAAATGTTCCCTAACGTGTACCCCACCGTCTCCATGTACGAGCTTAAAGTGCATGTAACTTCCCTCCTGTGCCAGCTATGAAGACGCAAATACATTTGCGTCTAACGTTAACATGTCCTCTTTCAGATCCGCCATGAATGGATCGATAATTCAGTTCCTAAGTATGCCTTGCCAACGTCTTTTCATGGTGCACTCTCACGTTTTTCCCTAGTCAGGGCTAGGCCCTGATTCCTGCCATCAAGCCTTTCTGTTCTCTGCCTCCTGAAACGCTGCAACGTGGGATGCTCCCTGACCTCTGTCCTACTCCCTGCGCGGCGAGCGGTGCCAGGCTCGGCCTGCTTGCCTGCCAAAGACAGTATTTTGCCTTCAAGTTATCAGTATAGCCGAGCTCAGCTCCTCGAAAACACATTCCAGTCTAGCAGAATAGATAAACAATTCCCCGGCTGCAGAGCAAGGGGCCCGGCCTCTCTGTCTCCATGCAAGTAATTCATTGCTCCTGTTACCATGGTAGGCCCGTGGCTCCTCGCATTACACGCAGACACGTGGGCACATATGCACCCAGTATAGAGTAGCCTCTGCCCGAGAGACCTTTTCCTTCTAGATAATGTGGTTCCTTAAACACAAGATATCAGATATGATTTAGGAACGAGTTGATCTGACATGCCAGACTTCTGTCTCTCCCCTCTAGGGCTAAATGTCAAGTCCCCTGCACCCTTCAGCCTCACGTCAGTCACACGTCATGCTGCTGCGCGCACATCCTTGCCACAGATTTCTGCTGACACTGCAAGATTCCACTAAGTATCCACCCACTTGTGACACTTTCATGTGACGTTTCCTAGCACACGCCTCTGTGTACGCCCTAGTGCACGCCTTCTGATTACGTATTGCTATACACATGTGTTCTTATCTCGTTTTCTCTCAGCTGTTACGCCTTCTGTATTGGTCACCATTCTGTGCATTAACTATAAAAGTTATGTTCTGTCAATAAAGTATGCTCTATCCCTTCCTGATCCTTTATGGTGACAGGAACATGATATCCAGGTTCGAACCATTCCATTTTATGGAATAAAACCCACTTTGAAACTCAGCTGCCACGGACTTTGTGTCTCTTTATTTCCGATTGAGTTATTATTATTGAACTTTACTGCATAGAAATTCAGACGGTAAATCACTATTTACCACAGTATTGTGGGTTATTTTTGCTGTTATTTGGTCTTTTGCTAAATATTATATAAAAGCTAACTATTTTTGATATAATAGCTGCCTGGTATCCGTTTGTAGTGTCCCTTGATTACTGTATGTGTTCAGAAATGCTTTACACACAGCCTCTGAGATAGGCCTAACTGCTTGTGCCAAGCTACCAAGGGGGTGAGCAGGGGTTATCTTGGGAGTGTACCTCTTTACCCTGACTAGAGGAGAGGGTCCCTACTTGTCACAAATACCTACCTGTGCCAACTATAGATGCCCAATTCTAACATTGGTGGTCAGCGGTGGGATTCTGGATTTGCATTTGTGATTCATGTACAGTAATTGGTGAACACTACTTAGTGAGTGCAGACCATAACACAACCACGTACTTTTTGATTTTTGTTTGCTGAGAGATCTCCATTTTTACAAAGTCATGCCTGGTTCAGTCAATGTGCAGAAGGCCGCATCTGTAGTCTCTGGTAGAGGTGAAATTGAATGGGAAGAAGAGAGGCTAGAGAGCTACACCCAAAACCAGTTGAAGGTCTTCTGCAAAAGATTCAAAGTTCCCCAGACTGGATGTAGAATCAAGTCAGACTGCCAAAAGGCGCTGAGGGCCTGGGTTGAGTCAAGGAGGCCACCTGGAGACTTGGTGGAAATTGAGCAAACAGAGGGCAACAATGGCGTTGGCAGAGGCCTGTCGCCAGAAGAGTTGGGCGACAGGAAAGAAACCAGAATACATGAAATGGAGATGGCAAAACTTAAATTGAATGGGCAACTGGAGCTGGAAAGCAAAAAGCTGACTCTGGAAGAGAGAAGAATCCAAATGGAGCATGAAATGGCTTTGAGGGAATTGGAGCTAAAGGCTAAGAGTTTAGAGCTTACTCCCTCTGGTGGCAGCACACCGCCAGTGCAGGTAGAATCAAGAGTGTACATACCAAAGGAGTTGGTTAAAGAATTTTGAAAAAAATGATGACAACGGGCAGTGGTTCAAAGCCTACGAAGTAGCCATGTATTCCCACTGGGTCCCTGAGAAAGACTGGGGAGTGGGGTTGTGGGGACGGTTCCTGAGTGAGGGGCGGGACACACTACTGGATTTGCCCTCAGATGTTCATAATTCTTATCCACACATAAAGGATGCTTTGATTGCCAGATATGTGTTAACTCCTGAGTTTTATAGACAAAGGTTCAGGGGTTGCACAAAGATTCCTAACAGTACATATGTTGAGTAGGTAACTTTTTTCTGCAGAACATTGGATGGTTGGGTGAAGGGTAGCAAAGTTGATGATTTTCAAGGGCTTCTTTATTTAGTTGCATGGGAGCACTTGTCCAGTAACTGTTTTCCTGAGCTACGCCATCACCTGATTGATAGTAAGCTGACTAACCCTAGGAAGCTTGCTGAGGAGGCGGACCGCTGGGTCAGTACCAGGGTCCACAAGGGTCACGTGGTAGACTCCGCCAAGGGTAGGCCGGGTCCCCAGCAGAAGAGTGGGGGGACAAGGGAATACAGAGGGAGTTCCAGAGAAGGTCCCAAAGTAATCCCCAAGGGAACCAAGGGAAAGGTTCTTAGCCTCCCCACATAGAAACCGACCGGGCCCCGACAGGTCCCCGTGTTCAAAGTGGGCCCTCAAGGTGTTACAAGTGTGGTGCCCTGGGTAAATTTACCTCTGATCCCAAGTGTCACCTGTTTGGTAAACCAGCACCTGCTGGTGCTCCGCCCCGGCAGATGGCTAGTATAGCCTTTGGGGAGGAGGTGGAAGTCCAAGGCGGGTGGGGTTCCGCAGAAATGTCCCTTGTCTCTTTAGGAGACCGCGAGGTGGTCCCTGAGTACCAACTGCCCAGTAACACTAAGAAATATGGCCAATTGGTGACCGTCAATGGCCAAAGGGTGGAGGCTCTTAGAGATACAGGGGAAGTGTGACAGCTGTCAGGTGTCACCTGGTGTCTCAAGAGCAGGTTGTCCCACATGCATTCTGCCGAGTTGTGAACGCCGACAACACTGAGAGTCAGTGTCCAATGGCTCAGGTTCCCTTTGAGTGGGAGAGGGTCTCGGGTAATCTTCAAGTAGCTGTGAGAATGCCTGTTGACTGTTTGTTGGGGAACGATTTGGAGAGCTCACCTTGGGAGAAGGTGGAGAAGAGTACTCACCTGAGGATGGTGGGTACGCCTGACTGGGCATGCGTGACCACCCGGTCAATTGCAGCCAGTAGGGGTGCTTAAGAGGTCCTGGAGTCTGAGAGGGAAGCCCAGGGACCGTCTATGGAGAGAAGAGGCGGGAGGCATGGGATACTGGCCCCTGTCGTTCCCACGGTCCAGGAGGGCACAGACCTTGAGGGGGGTGCCCTGGAGCCTACAGGAGAACAGAGAGCTGAACTGGGGGATCTGCCTGAGCTGACCCATTAGCAGCAGGAAGGAGGCCCCTCCCGGGAGGAATTCTGCAGAAGGCAGAAAGAATGTCCTTCTCTCGTGGGTCTGCTGCAGCAGGCTGCAGACCCGGCCATCAGTGATCAGTCTGGAACACATTTCAATTACTGGGAGAAAAACCTACTGTATTCCCAGCCTAAGGTTGCTGAGCCTGTGTCAGCCCGTGTGCTGGTGGTACCCCAGAGCTTCAGAGCCTTCCTACTGGGGCTGGCTCACAATGTGCCATTGACAGAACATTTGGGGCAGGACAAGACCTTTGAAAGGCTTGTAACTCACTTTTATTGGCCTCAAATGTGCAGGAGTTCAGACACTCACTGCAGGACCTGTCAGACATGCCAGGAAAGTGGAAAGAGTGGGAGGAAGCAGGAGGCTCCTCTCCAGCCATTCCCGGTGGTCAGTAGCCCCTTCGAGCGAGTGGGGATTGCATTGTGGGGCCACTGGACCCCAAGATAGCCATGGGCAACAGGTTTATCTTGGTCCTGGTGGACCATGCCACCCGGTACCCGGAAGCCATCCCTCTGAGGACAGTGACGGCCGCTGTGGTGGGACGTGCACTGATGGGAATTTTCTCCAGAGTGGGATTCCCTCTAGAGGTGGTGTCTGACCAGGGTACCAATTTCATATCCAAGTATATGAAGTCCCTTTGGCAAGAGTGTGATGTAACCTACAAGTTTACCACACCGTACCACCCCTAAGGAAATGGGTTGGTTGAGAGATTCAACCGCACCCTAAAAGGCATGATAATGGGTCTTGAAGAACCCATGAGGCTTAAGTGGGACGTCCTCTTACCCTGCCTACTCTTTGCTTACCGTGAGGTGCCACAGAAGTCTCTAGGGTTCAGTCCCTTTGAGCTCCTGTATGGCCACCCAGTGAGAGGACCGCTAAGTCTGGTCAAAGAAGGCTGGGAGCAATCTCCCAGGAATCCTCCCCAGAATGTATATAGCTACATGCTGGCCTTCAGGAACCAGACTAGGCGTTTCGGAGCACTTGCTGAGGCAAATCTGGAGGCCAGCCAGGAGGAGATGAAGCGGTGGTCGACCAGAATGCCACTCTGGTAGAGCTTCAGCCTGGTCAGAAGGTGTGGGTCTTGGCCCCCGTGGAGCCTTGTGTGCTCCAGGATAAGTGGACCGGCCCCTTTGAGGTTGTGGAGCGTAAGAGTCCTGTTACCTATTTGGTGGACTTGCGGTCTCCCAGGAAGTCCTTGAGGGTCCTGCATGTCAACCGCCTTAAGCCTCACTTGGAGAGGTCTGAAGTGGGCATGCTCTTGGCGACAGATGCTGGAATGGAGGAGGAGACTGAGCCTCTTCCTGACCTCCTGTCAGCCACAGATCAGGATGGGTCAGTGAATTGTGTGAACCTCTCTCCCACCCTGACCCCTGAGCAACAGAATGACTGCTGCCAGTTGCTGGGACAGTTTTCTGATCTGTTCTCCCTGGTTCCTAGTATCACAGATTGGTGCGTCCATGATGTGGATACAGGAGACAGCTTACCTGTGAAGCACAAGGCTTACAGGGTAACTGACAGGGTCAGGGCTTGCATCAAAGAGGTGGTCTCAAAGATGCTTGCACATGGGGTGATTGAGTCCTCCAGCAGTCCTTTGGCCAGCCCAGTGGTCTTGGTCCCGAAGGCTGCAGCGCCGGGTGCATCACTGGAACTCCAGTTCTGTGTGGACTACTGGGGCCTCAATGCGGTCACGAAGACCGACGCGCACCCGATCCCCAGAGCTGATGAGCTAAGTGATCGGTTAGGGGCTGCCCGGTACCTCAGCAGGTTTGACTTGACGTGTGGGTACTGGCAGATCGCCTTGACTGATGGGGCAAAAGAGAGGTCAGCATTCTCCACCCCAGATGGGAATTTCCAGTTCAGGGTTATGCCCTTTGGATGATGAATGCCCCTGCCACCTTTCAAGGTTGGTCAACCAGGTGTTGGTTAGACTAGATGAGTTCAGTGCCCCCTACCTGGATGACATTGCAGTGTTCAGTGTCACATGGGAGGAACATCTGCGCCACATCTGGGAAGTGTTGTTGGCACTGCAGAAGGCAGGCCTTACGATCAAAGCAAGTAAGTGCCAGATCGGGCAGGGTTCTGTGGTGTACTTGGAACACCAAGTTGGGAGCGGCCAGGTGGCGTCCCTACAACCCAAGATTGAAACCATCCTGGCTTGGGAACACCCCCAAAACCCAGACAGAGGTGAGGGGCTTCTAAGGACTCACTGGGTACTACAGGAGGTTTGTCAAGGGGTATGGCAACATTGTTGCACCCTTGACAGAGCTGACTTCCAGGAAGCAGCCCAAGAAAGTGATTTGGACTGACACCTGTCAGAAAACTTGTGAGGCCCTGAAAACTGCCATTTGCACGGCGCACATGCTCCTGGCACCCAACTTCTCCAAAGAGTTAATTGTGCAGACAGACGCTTCAGAGCATGGTGTGGAGGCTGTTCCCTCACAGATTACTGAGGAGGGCTTTGACCAACCTGTAGCCTTCATCAGTAGGAGGTTACTTCCACGGGATCAGAGGTGGAGTGCAATTGAGCGTAAGGTATTTGCTGTGGTCTGGGCACTGAATTAACAGAGACCATACCTGTTTGGGACCCACTTTCGGGTTCAGACAGACCACAGGTCCCTCACATGGCTGATGCAGATGAGGGGTGAGAATCCAAAGCTGTTGAGGTGGTCCATTTCCCTACAGGGTATGGATTTCACTGTGGAACATCGCCCTGGTTCAGACCACGCCAATGCTGACGGTCTGTCCAGATTTTTCCGCCTTAGTGATGAGAACTCCCTGGGGTAGGGTAATTCTCCCCACATTTCAGCTGGAGGGGACACGTTTTAGACCTGGCACCTTGGCGTGGGTCTCCCTTCCACTTTTTTTGCCAGCCTCATATGTTCTCGCTGGTGTTAGGTGCTCAGAGCACTGTGCCACTGCCAACCAGTGCCACAGTGCAAGTGCTCCCTGTGTCAATTGCTATATTGATTGAATTCCATGATTGGCTTATTTGGTTTACTGTCAGACCCTAGTACAGTGCACCAGGAGTGCCCAGGGCTTGTAATTCCAAAAGCTGCGAGTGGGCTTCCAGCACTGGTTGTGCCACCCACAGAAGTGACCTTGTGAAAGGTGTCTAAGGTCTGCCAATGCAGAGCCTGCGTGTTGTCTGGTACTGTCATGCTGACTGGGCAAGTTCAACCACTTGCCAGCCCCTAAACCTTCCCTTACCTTCATGTTAGTTACCCCTATGGTAGGCCCAAGGGCAGGGTGCATTGTAAGTATAAGGTAGGACAAGCCCCGATGTGTGTGTGGCATGTCCTAATAGTGAACTACAGCCATTTCCGTTTTTCACCATTGCAAGGCTACCTGTTCTCATAGGCCAGAATGGGCTGTAGAATTGTTACACTCTATAATCCTAACAGACTCATGGAACAAGGTAGAAGTTCGAGTTTAGTATGCCTGAACTCAGAATAATAAAATACAACTCTAGTAAAGTTTATTTTTATATTCTGTGTTTGAAAATACCACTTTTAGAAAGTAGGTATTTGCTTGCCTAACCATTTCAGCCCGCCTCTGCTAGGATGTGTATCTGCTGTCTGGGTTCTGTGAGTGACAGGGCTGGGGATTTCCAGGGGTCAGGGCTAGGTAGCCTGGTGGTGAATAGAGAGATTTACATCCAGATGGGTGGGAGGAGTGCACCTGGGCTCTGTATAGGACTGTGCCTTTCCACCACAGTGCTGGCTCCACCTCCTGTGGAGTGTCTGATGTCTATAGCCTGCTCCCTGAATGAGAAGTCAGAGTCCTGTCAACAAAGTGTTCAAGAACTGGTCTTGGCTGGGCACAGGCCCCTCTACCCCAGAGGAACAAAGGATTTAGGGGTATAAGAATTGAGACCCTGCTCCCAAGACATTAGATCCAGATTTGACAAGAAGAAACCTCTGACTGAAGAGAAGGAACTGGGAAAGCTGAAGGAGGAATACTGTCCCTGACCTGGGGGGTTGGACTGCAGTGATTGCCTACCTGCTAAGGGAGAGGAGAGAGACTGAAAGACTTTATTTTCAACATGCACCAAAAGATCTCCAATGGCTTGGAAGCGAGCTACCCCCTTGAACGAAGACCCAGGACCAGTGGACTTCATCCGCCTCGAAGAGAGCTGTGGGAAATGCAGTTTTCCGTAGTTGCCAAGGCCGGGAGCTGGGTACGCCTCGTACGATCGACTCGCATCCCGCAAAGCACCGTACCAGGCACCGTCCGCCTCAATCAACGCGGCTTTCCGCTCGACGACTCGTACCAACAACATCCACAAACGTAGCTCGCACCATGACTGGCCGACAACGCACAGTACAACGCTTCGCCGCATCGAATCCTCCTGGTCGGAACGACACGTACACTGATGCTGAGTTCGAGTCTGCCGATCGCACCTGGAGAGGGGTACGCTTCGCATGTCCGCGTCGCACTGCCTCACACCGCATCAAGGACTGAGTAACACAGCTTCCGCAGTACGGCTCGTACGCCGCAACATAAGTTGAAAGCACCGTCCGCCTCAATCAACGCGGCTCTACGCTCTATGACTCAGACAGATTACCTCAACCAAGCATTTTTACAAGAACTCTTTATTGCTGATAGTATTGTGGGTTATTCTTGTCGTTATTTGGTCTTGTGCTAAGTCTTATATAAAAGCTAACTATTTTTGATATAATACCTGCCTGGTATCCGTTTCTAGTGTTGTCCCTTGATTACTGTATGTGTTCACAAATGCTTTGCACACTACCTCCGAGATAGGCCTAACTGCTCGTGCCAAGGTACCAAGGGGCCCTACTTGTCACAAGTACCTACCTGTGCCAACTAGAGACCCCCAATTCTAACATCACCCTGCGTGACTTACCCTGTGCTTGTAAATATTGCCCCTGTTCATGCAACATTTTGCGTGTTAGGGGCGTGGCATAGGTGTTGCTGTGGGTTTTCCCACGCCACACCCATGTCCACTGATGCATTTCCAGATTTACTAGAAATCGTAAATCTGGAAATTCGTCAGAATGCTACACCACCCTAGGCGTGGCGTAGGGAGGTGCAACCAGGAGAAATGTTTTAATTTCTCCTTGTGTTTTTCCTCTTTCAAAGCGTGCTGCATTCTACAAAAACAATCTCCCCACAATGCAGGCATCCTTGCACCATGGTGCAAGGGTACCTGCGCCGGCGTATGGCATCAGTGTGTGCGCCACCACAGGGGGATGCACAGAGATGCGACATATTGTTGTAAATATGTCGCATCCCTGTGCTTTGAAAGTAACGCAGCGCGGCGCAGCAAAATGACTTGCGGTACTGCGCTGCGTTAGTTTCTTGTAGATCTGCTCCATGAAGTTTCAGAGTCATATTAAGGTTAATTTGAATATTAGTTTAATATAAAAACGATATTGCATTCCAGTCATGAAAAATGTCAGTACCTGTTAAGACATGAATGAGCATTGGCATTTTCAGGCAGTGCTGGGCTCAAGGCACAGAAATACATGATTCTGCTTTCTCTTCTGCCACATGCTTTGCCACAGAAAAACAGTCTTTAACATAGGCAGTCGCTGGGCAATTACCATATAATAGTGCTTGTGGTCACAATAGTTGTAATTGCTATAGCCACACTACCTGTAATAGATTCATGTAACAGCATAAGTTAAGACTTCCTGCCCATCCATGTGCAGCAGATTGTGAATGTTTGCTTGAACTGCTCCACTTCTCCATGGCAATGAACAGTCAGCAGAGTAGGTTTAGCGACTTATATAAGATGACTAGGGATGGCGGGTGGTGAAGGAGTAGGATCCAGTTGCTGTAAGTGAATACTTTGCTGTACAGGCATGTCTTCCATGCCACATCCATATGTCTGCATGTGCACCACTGAAGGCCTGTGCCTCTCTCAGTCCATTAGCTGCCAACTGAGTACCTTGCTACAAGCACCCTACACATTATGAGACAAGTGAAGCAGCCGCAGCCTGACAGACAATGACGAGGGTAAATGAATTATTTATTTAATTTTCACTCGCCGAAATCCCCCTTCCCCCATCGGGCTCCACCGCTCTTACAGCACAGGCTGTGGCTAAAGTAAAGTAGCACATCAATTTAAAATTTATCAGGTGGTCTATGTGAACATGTAGGGCTTGACCGACAATCTGCATTTTGTTGTACTTATATTAGTTCCTCAGTAGTATTACTTACAAGTACAAAATGCAATTATAAAACTTAGGAGTGTACATCACGATTTCCACCTCTCCTGTATTATCTATGGGGATATTTCCGCACCTTACTCTACACATGGCCACTCACAGGTACCAACGTACTCTCATAGAAAATTATGAAAGCTCCATTGGAACTAATGTTGAAATAAAATAATGTATTTTGACTTTTTAAAAATATATATAAGTTGAACTGAATGTCGAAAATATATGAATAACAAATAAATATTATTTATATCAATATATTGAAAGCTTTTAAATTTAAAATAACTTTATTTTTTTTATTATTGAATTCAATTTATTCAACTTAATTCATGCATACCTTATAGCAATTGTAATAAATGGGAAATAAATGTTTAATTCAAAATTAAGTTAATAATGCTGTAGCATTTTCAATCAATTAATCAATCAGTCACTCAATCAGTATTAGTATAGTGCCACACTGTCTCGGCTAGGGTAATCTGAGCACTGAGGTGCCATGTCTTTGACAAAGAGCCAGGTCTTGAGGTGCTTTCTGAGGTCAGCCGGGGAGGGTGCTGTTCAGAGGTGGAGTGGAAGGTCGTTGCAGATCTTTACAGCGATCTAGGAGAAGGAGCGTCCCCTGATGCTGCGGGGGGTCTGCAATGGTGGGTGATTCAGGATGCGGGGGTCTTGAGGACAGGTGGAGGTTCAGTCGATGGTTGATGTCGGATAGTCCTAGTTTGTGTAGCACTTTATATGTGTGTGCATAAGAATCTTGAACTAGCATATCTTCCGGTTGAGAAGCCAGTGAAGGTCTCTGAGGTGAGTGGTGCTGGATGAGTCTGGCTGTGAGGTTCTGTATGGTCTGGAGTCTCCGCCGGAGTCTGATGGAGATTCTGGCATAGTGAGCATTGCTATAGCCTAGGCGGGTGGTGGCTAGGGCCTGTGTGATGGTCTTTCTTATGTTGATGGTATTCACATCAATAGTTTGCAGAGCCTGCACAGGGCGTGGAGGCATGAAGAGGCAACTGTATTTTCTTTGCGTTTCATGGTTAGTTGGCTGCCTACGATGATGCTGAGGTTGTGTGCGTGGTCTGTGGGTGTGAGTGTTGGCCTGAGCTCTGCTGGCCACCAGCTGTGAACCCATGTGGAGTTGTCTTTTCCGAAGATCAGTTCTTCTGTTTTATCGGAGTTTAATGTGAGGCAGGTGTCTCTCAGCAGCTGTCTCTCATCCATTTGGCTATGTCATCATTGCATTGCAGAAGTTGATTTTGGCGTTGGATGGTTCCTCAGTGAGTGAGAAGATGAGTTGGGTGTCATCAGCATAGGAGATTATGTTGAGTATGTGGGATCAGACAACATCTGTGAGAGGGACCATGTAGATGTTGAGCAGGGGGGCTGATGAATGATCCTTGGGTAATGCCGCATATTATGCCCTTGGGTGCTGAGGTGAAGGGAGGTAGTTGGAGTTCTGTGGGCATCCTTAGAGGAAGGAGGTGATTCACTTGAGGGGGTGCTGCAAAATAAATAAGATTGGCCCAACAAGAGGTGAAGTCAGGGGATGTCGGAGGACTTTAGCCAGGAGTGGTCACCTGGGATTAAACCAGAGTCTTCTGGTGGAATGCGGGCTGATGAGGCTGTTGCAGGAGTGACTGGAGAGCAGCACACTGGACCAGAAGGTCTAGGGCAGCTCACAGCAGCCAAACAGTGGCCTCCATTTGTAGTCCTGGAAGGTGGGAGGGGTTTGCCGGGAGGCCGGCTGGCTCGGAGAGAGAAAGTCGAGAGCGGGAAAAGGCAGTAGTGGGAGGGGGCAATGATTGCAGCAAGTCACCTTCTGTCAGCACAAAAAGGCGAGAATAAGGACACAAATGAGGAGAAATAAAGAACACAAAACATCAGAAATAACCTAAACAAATAGAGCGAAACAGAGAAGGAAAAGCAAAATAAATAAGATAGGCACAGCGAGAGGTGAAGTCAGGGGAAGTCAGAGTGATGTCAGCCAGTAGCGCTCATCCGGGAACGAATCAGCGTCTTCTAGCTTCTGGCGGAGTGCAGGCTGACAAGGCTATCTTCAGAAGTGGCTGAAGAGCAGTGCACTGGACAAGGTGGTCTAGGGCTGCTTTTATTTTGTAATACAATTAAAATAAATATACTACATTATTTGAGATTAATATTTAACATATGTTTCCAATTTTTTTATTTTATTTAATAAACTTTTAAAATGTTCCCTATACTTTACTATAGGGAGATCTGCGCCCTGGTGCTGGAGATCTCCATGTATGTGTGAAATGTTACGAGTATTAATTTCACACTCACAAATTTGGCTCCAGTGCCTGTTCCAGGGGATGGAGACAGGTAAGTCTAAAATTTGTAGTAAATTTGCACACTCAGAAATGGTAAATTTGCCAAAAGTAATACATGTGAGAGTAAAAGTAAATGTACATGAATAGATTTACATTTTCCTTTGTGCTTAGTGAATACGCCCCCATGGTTTTAAGTGCAATGCAGCCCCCACCAGCCCCCCACCCCCTCCAACTACGCCAATAATTGGCTTTGCCAGTGCTTCCGGCCAAACATACAAACAATGGCAAAGCCTATACCATGAGCAAAAAAAACACTGGTGAAGTGACACTTACTGGCTTTGCCAATCCTTGTTTTTGCTGTTTCTGGCCAGCTCACTGCGGGGCAGATTTATGTTGGTAATGCGCCATATTTGCGTCACGCAACTGCGGCGTAAACGTCGCGCATCCCTACGACCAATTTACAACGTGACGCATCTAGGCAGATGCGTCACATTGTAAAGCCCTGCGCCACATGTGGGCGTTCCGGCGCAGGGTGGGCGTTACGGGGCAGGTGTGCCTCGCAAAAGTGGCTGAGTGAAATCCATAAGATTTCACTCACTCACTTTCAGGCCAATGCTGCATCAAAACCCTGCGCCTACTTGAAGCAGGCGTAAGGCTTGACGCAGCATTGGACAGATAGGGCAACCCGAGCCTTGCTGGAGCTGCGTCGCGCTTGCGAAGCAACTCCACCAATGCGCCACCTTTACGGCACAGATGCGTCACACATCTGTGCCGTTTTTGCACCATAGTGCGCCGCATTGTAAATGCGGCGCACCATGGGTGGCGGAGCTGCGGCGCAAAATAACTGGCGCATCCCTGGGGATGCGCCAGTTATCATAAATCTGCCCCTACATATTCTAGAATGACTTGCAATAAGTATTGGCCAGTAAATCAATTTCAACTGTAAGGTCCCCGATTATTTGAATGAGACTGCTTGCTCACCGGAAGAGTTGTCTAAAAACAGGGCAGTACATTGTGTGAGATGTTCTTATTAAAGTCAGAGTGAAGGAATTCCCTGTTGGCCTACATTGCCAGATCTTCTAATAAGCACTCCATGTCCCTAAATGTATTTAAAAACACAGTACCTGTTTGAAAACTGGCCTCTGACTCCATCATTTAGTCAGCTCATGAGGTCAGTTTACAAAGTCAGGATGTAAACAACCAGAAAACATCACGTGACTCAGGGCGCCTTACATGCTGACTTGATGAATATGAGGGAGGCTTACCAATGCATTGTAATAATGTGCTTATTGTATCACGCACACGATAAACCAAATCGCTTGAAGGCGCCTAGGATGATTTAAAAAAATAAATAGAGGTACCGAGTAAAGATTGCTGAACATGACCCCCCACAGCAAGTGGGGCGATACACTCCAATTTGTGTGATAACTCTTGTCGCTGAAGATGTAGGAAGCATGAGTTTTACGGTTTTGATCACACCCGGTTCATATTAGGTGCGATTAACCATCCCCAAATGCAGGTAAATACTGAGGCATATTTATTTTGCAGTGGCAAGCAGAAAAACCGGTATGTTATGCCGGGTAGGGCAACATTTCGTAATAGGGGCTATTTCAGGCACCTAATGAATAAGAATCCCCATGGTAATGTTATTTGCCGTGTGCAATAAATATTAAACAAAACACCAGGCCACTCAGAATGATGCTCTATGGGAAATTAAATAGGATTCTTCTGCGGTAGCGCAGGTTTCCCTTCACTGAGGACAAGATGGCATGAATAATATTATGTAGGGAGAACATTGCTTTTGTTTTTGAGATCTCGGAGTTCCTGCAGCCCTGCAGTTTCTTCCACTCACCCCCACTCGTCCTGCCTACCGGAATTTGAAAGTGGTGAGGCCTAAATATATGTCCTAATTTGCACTAAAAAGAACACAGCAACTAGGTCATAATTCCCCCTTAGGGAGTTCAGTGGGACTCTCCACCAAGACAACGTTGAAACAAACAGTGGCAAAGCCAAACGCTCTGCACTTTTATGAAAATTATTGATTGCACACTCACATGCACACATCCTGTTTTTCTTACACAAGCACACGCAGCATTGATAAAATACAATGAACTTATCAACATGTTCACTCCAGGACGTGATGTATTATTCCTGGTAGCAGTGCTGGTAATGGTAGTAGTAGTATTGATGGTATTAGTGACGGTAGTAGTAATGGTGACGGTATGCTAGTGCTGGATGCAGTAGTGCTGATGGTGCTGAAAAAAGTGGTGATGTTGGCAATATCTGTGGTGATGTTGGTGATACTGGACATGGTGGTGACTGTGATTGTGGTGGTGATGGAGGATGAAGTGGTGGTGACGACGACGGCAAAAGTGGTAGCAGTAGTGGTGTGATAGTTGTAGTGATGGTAGTGTTTTGAAAATAGTAGTGGTCATAGTGGTCATGATGATGGTGATAGCGATTGTGGTGGAGATAGCAGTGGTAGTGATAGTGGTAAACAAATAGTGGTGTAGTTATGGCTGGTAGGTGGTTTTGCTGGCAGTATTGATAGTAATGGTGGCACATTAGTAATGGTGGTGGTAATAATGGTATTAATGGTAGTGGTAATGGTGGAAGTAGTGACACCGGAGTTGGTGACTATAGCAATGGTAATAATGGGGCACTTCAAGATCTCAAGAGGCTAGACACTGGCATTGTATAACTTCTGAGTGGTGCACAGTCAGTACTCCCACTGACAGATACATTGCCACTTCTCCTGCACCTCTAATGCAGCACAGGCTCTGAGGCAAGGTGGTGGAGCAGATGGTGAACGCATATGCTCATTGTGCTTAGGGGGTACTTAGTGTAATATGATCCCAGTACTTGGAGTAATAACCTTAAATGGTCAGTAATAAGAGCACCGTTCAACAATTTTGGGGTGATGATACACTGTTTAAGAAGTGAAAAAACAGAGTACAGCAACAGCACCCGAATGATGAATTTATGCACACTGGTCTCATGAATGAGAGTAAAGCCTTAGTGAATTACTTAGGAAATGTTTTATAGTTCACAAATGCTGTAGCCTGAGGGGTATATTTTCAAGAATTGTTGCTAAGCAAAATGAGCCTTGGTTTGTGGCAATTTTTGTAAGGCTGTGCATTGCCAAAAATTATCGGTATGTTAGCAACATATTTACAATATGTCGGTACATGGTGATAGGATCAGCTAGCGGCGGTGACTGTTGCCGCAGACACTAGTGTCACTGGGATAAAACTCATGACGCTAATGTGGAAAAAGTGACAGACGGTCAATTAGCAGCTACAAAACTCATGTTAGCCGTACAACACTTTACAAAAGTGAAATGCAAACAAAAATACAAACAGAAAGCAAAATGGAGAATACTGGACCTAGGTCAGCAGCAGACAACACTCCCCTAACCCCCTTAAAAGCCAGGATGACCAGTCAGAGTCCAAATGGATGGAAGAGGAAGAGAAAAGTAAGATTCAGTCAGGAGGAAAAGGAGGTCCTGATTGTAGAGGTGACAGAGAATCAACGCCAGCTCTTCGTCAGCTCCAGGGTGTCATTGGGGACCAAAATATCCATTTGGCAGTCCATTGTGAGCATTTGAATGCAGTAGCAGAAGTCAAGAGGACAGTGACTGATTGTAAGAAGCACTGCCATGATGCCAAGCGCAAGACTAAGAAGAAACTGGCCAGCAATCGACAGGAAGCACTGCTGGCGGGAGGTGGAAGTCCAGCTCCACCGGATGAGCTTGATGACTTGGAGGAACAGGTGTCTGCAGTCATCTGTGAGGAGTCAGTGGTTGTAGTAGAGGGACAGGATAGTGCTGAGTATTACCAGCTACATCATCAACAGGGTAAGTAACAATCAGGGACATGGGGTGGGGGAGTAATGTGGTTTCCATCCAACTACGGCTCAGTGCCCACCCGCACTGTGTGCAGATCAAATGCCAGCTACATTGGTACTTGGGGTAAATTCACATGTCCCTTGAGCTGCTGGCATCATTAACAAATAGATAGAAAGACACATAACGGCGGTGTAAGGTACTTGTAATCCAACACACATGTATATATACAACAAATGACCGGTCATGTGTCTCCTAACTCTGGCCCATATTAACAAGCAAAGTGAATGAGCGTTAAGTTAGCCTACTTGGCTCAGAAGGGACATTGGTTCTGAAATGAACGCTAATATAGTAGGAACGGCAGTACGACTGTTATGAGCAGGTATTTTTAACCATATATGTTCGGGGTGGTCGGTTCAATACGTGAATTGGAGTCAAAGATGGACAGAATTTTAAATACCCTTGCTCTGTCTCTGGGAATTTCTTTGCTATCTTAAGGAGAGTAGTAAAAATACTATGTGTACTTTTTTTATAGAACATGGACCACACAGAGTCAAAAGTGATAACAAACATACAAATAAGCGACCATTACCTCCATACAGGGAGCTCGTTGAAGCAGGGAGGTCTATGGGGCATATTACCAAGGAGGGCGATAGGCAATTATCAAGCCCTATTAGCAAGCTGTCGCTAAATGATGTTAGCGCCAGCTTTTAGGCGATAGCGAGCGGTTTGGGGCCCACTTTGCATGACAGCGATGTTTATCGCTAATGGCATGCAAAGTGGGCGTACCCAACCAGTTAAGGACTGAAAGCAGTCGCTAACGTCGCTATCGCCTATTAGCAAGGCAGGCGTACCGGTGACCTCCAAATACTAATACCTGCCCAGACCAGTTCTTAGCCATGTTATCCAATGGGAGGTGGATAACATGGCTAAGAGCATTTCATCGCTAATGCGTGAATATCGCTGTATTCTCAGCGAGATTCAAGTATTTCGGCGCTATCGCTGGATATTTTAGCACAATGGGGAAAAAAGTTGCTAATAGCATGTTTTCTCCGCTAACATATCCAGCGATAGGCAGCGATAAAAAAATAGTTGCTAAGCTTATTTAGCGATAAATATCACTACTTGTTAGTAATATGCCCCTATGTCCCATAAGGAGTAGCAAGCGGTAAGAAACGTGACTGACATCTGAACACGTCTTGGTCTTGTGTTGTAAATTAGATTCAGGTCCACCTATTGATACTATCAACTCCTTTAGAAATCTCTAGGAATATACCAGCAAGAATACTGAAGCATTTTGTATCAAAAGCCCAGGATGTTTAGGAGGGTAGTGGCAGTGTCCTCTTATGGACTACTGTGGAAATGTATTGGGTCAGTATGAAAGGTAATTAATATACAAACATTTATTGTAGTTCGACACAATCACCATTACTAAATCAGGGAGACATGCTACACACAAGAGAGGCCTTACCTTTTTCCTGTTATATATATATCTTAGATATTTGAAGGCTCTTACTTTGAGGAGTCTGGTTCTGCAACTATAAACTTACAGCACTTGTTCGCTATTTGTGTCCCAAACACCCCAGATGGAGTGTCTCTAGCAGGGTGACAGATATAGCAGTCACAGGTAATTTCCTATACTATTCCTAGGTGCTTGAGAAGAACGCATCTCTTGGTGAGGATATTGGAATATAGATGACGTAATACCCACATGGGAGGTCCACACTATGGGCTAGATGTAGGTAAATCTAATTTATCGATTCATAAATACCGAATTTTACCGATTCGGTATTTATGAATCGGTAAATTAGAAGGAGGCAGATATAGGTAATTTTTAAAACACAATTACCGAATCTGTAAGATTCGGTATTTACCGATTCGGTAAATACCGAATCGGTATTGCCCATTGATTCCTATGGGCCTTGAAGCCCATAGGAATCAATGGGAAATACCGATTCGGTATTTACCGAATCGGTAAATACCGAATCCTGCAAGGGTGCAGGGGGTGTCACTTTGACACCCTCTAGCACCCCAAGTACAGGCTTGTGTGACATGTGGCACACATACATGCCCTAAGGGCATGTCTGTGTGTCACATGGCACAGGTGTGCATGCACAGATGAGCATGCACACCTGAATTCGGTATTATACCACCCAATAGGATTGGGTGGTAAATACCGACTCCTAAAGGGCCTGTGGCACTCTGTGAAGTGCCACCTACATATTGATTTACAGAATCTGTAAATTTACCGATTCGGTATTTTACCGATTCTGTATATTTACTGAATCGGTAAATTTACCGATTCTGTAAATCAGATGCCCCCTACATCTCAAAAGCCAAATACCGGTCGGTCATTTACACTATCTAGCATGACTCTGCATTTTCTTTCTTTCTGTCTCACTCGACGTGAATGTCTGAAGGTTGATTTAATGTACGCATCTTGGGACCCTAAGTAGTATAATATATGGGTCATATTGGGTCTCATCCTCTACAACAATGTACATGCCTTACACATTAGGGGCGCATGTCATCAAATATTCTTTGTTTGGTGAGTAGCAGAGAATCTTTGGGTATCCCCTTCAACCCTTTAAAGCGAAGTGCCGGCTCATATGAATGTGATTATTCTTTTTGCATTGTTTGCACTTTAGGTGATGGTTCTATGACACTAGGAGCATTCTCATGTTTTTAAAGTAGATTGAAGGAGAAATGTAAGATATCTCCAGGGGCGTATGGAAAAATGTAATTTCCTTCTCCCATTATCTCTTTTTCACTCTCAGATTCCCCCTTCCTTCACCCGTTATAAATGATAAAATAATAGGTCCTGAAGAAGATGGAGAACAATTATTTATGCCATTGAAATGTACGTCGGCCAGAGAATGTGACACCCCAGTTACCAGCACAGCAAACAGGGTTGATATCATCACCCTGCTTTTTCCATCTGTGCATGCAGTGATGTTCAGGGATGTGGAGTGACAGTATGTAGCATGTTAGTAATATGGTTGTAGGGAGAGGTGTGAGTGTGTGGGGGACTACTTATATGTTTTATTATACAATTTCAGTTGTTGCTATACAAGTGTTGAAATTACATAGTTCATATTGGCTTTTTAAATAACAATGAAATGTTTAGCTAAAAATAAATGAAATGATTATATGTAAAGTGTGATATATAAGGAAAAAAAGAAATACAAAATAAAATATGAAATCATAGTAACAAATACATTTTGTGTGGAGTAGAATATTATTATTGCTCTGTATTTGAGGTTGTGAGAGCCAATAACAAAGAAAAATAGGTCATGAGGGAGTGTGTTCTTGTACTGTCAGCACAGCTCTCTGCCACTTCAGAAACCAAGCACCGCACTGTATGTACAACAAATGGTTCAGATCTGTGTCACAACATGCACTGGTGATAAATGTAGCTGCCAAGCACCAACGCAGGCACTCTTGCACAATGGTGCAAGAGTGTCTGCGTTGGGGCAAGGCAGCTACATTTAGCACATGTGCATGCCGAAATGGCTTGCTGCAATGTAATGTAGTAAGTACGTCTGAGTCCCATGTTTCTGAAGTGGCTGAACATCCTGTCAATACAAGAAGGCTAACGCTGGGTGACATTACAGGCTTGTACATAAGACCCCAAGTACATCATTAAAGTGTGCCTAATTTACAAGATGTTGCTAAACCTCATCAAGTGGGTCAACACTGCCCTGTAAATATTATAAAGCATGATTTTCCTCAGTATAGTAAAACACAGGGATGGTCCTGTTGCAATAGGTATATCAAATAACAACTAGAGAGAAAGGGCATGAGCAGGCACTCCTGTACCCCAGTCAATATATTAACAACAACTAAGGAGTGACTAAGTGCAAATGAATAAAGAATATTTAAACAAAAATCTTTTTAGTGTCTTTTTCTTTATATATATCTCTCTTACTATCCCCCTTGAAGAACAAAGAAACCCCTTAAAGAAACATATTCCTAAGGGTAACTGTGGGTGCAAAATTAAAAAATACAAGGTTGTTGCCTATACAAAAATCTTTAATACCGGCCAACCTGTATTAGGTTAAAAACAAAGTGGAGGACAGCTAGGTTCTGTCTTAGGAAACCTGTGTCCTTTAAAACAAACAACTGGTTAACATGTTTCTGCTGCTACAACTGCAAATTCGCTCAGCATTCGTCAGGACCTAAATGATGTCCGTCGGTGGTGTACGCGCGCTAAGGCGCACCCTCCCCTGAGGCTCTAAATGTGAAAAATTCTTTTGAAGTTTAGACCATGTAGTGTTATTCACGGTTAGTAGCCGTGATAGCTCACTGCGATTTGCAGGGGCACAAAAAACGTTACGACGGGGAGCCAGCAGCCCAGAGTGCAGGTACAATGCAGGGAGTCGCGAGTGCTCAAATAGACACCGCGTGAAGGCATCCCGCGCTGTCTCAACCCACGGGGAGAGTCTTTTGCTCTCGTAACATTGAAATGACTTGCAATGTAATGCCATTCGTGGTAACAACATGGATGATGTAACGTCTGCATTGTTATCAACCTGCGTGGTACTACCAGCATTGTAAATGCTGTCTCCCTCATGGCTGCCTACTACCATGACATTGCTGGAGTCCTGCAAGCCCTGAAGCTCATCCTTGCTGCAGTGATGCCTCATCTAGTGGCACATATGAATGCTGCAGTATCTACAGCATCCACCTCTTTTGCCCCTGATGTGTCTGTCTCTACCTCTGCTGCTGCCAATCCACCATTACCCTCACAGGAGGCACCAGACAGATCAGAGGAAGAAGATGTAGACAGTACAACGTTTCGAAGGAAAACCCTGCAGTAGCATTCATCTGTGCTAAATGGCTAATTTTCACTTAGCCCAGTGCTTACCATCATGCCTCAGAACATCACCTGTCACTGTCCTCAGATTGAGTGTGCTACGTTCACTTGGACATTTAATAGATTGTCAATGTGGCCATTGATCCCCAATGACACTGCAATCATCCTCCTGACTGAAGTTATCTGATTCCTCTACATGCCTCAGGATATGCTCACTCGCAAGGACTCTGTCTGGTTCTCTACTGGCTAGATACACAATGTGGGGGTTGTTGTAAAAAGAACTGGTCCAGTCCGTCAATTCCTAAAAAGCACTTGTAAATAAAAGCACCAAAATTACAAAGATGTGTGTCGCCAGTGACCATCAAACTTGAGACGTGTCGACAAAGCATAAGCAGTGTACCCAGCACAACTAATCCAGAGGGCCCTCCCAAATAGGTGGTCTGCTGAGTCTGTAACTCTGATAGGTAGTGAGATGACAGGACATGTGTGAATTACCCTACAGGTCAAATCTCCAATCCAACAGTGCCACTGGAATGTAACATTTACCTTCGTTCAGCTGGGGATAGGGCTTGGATCAATTATAAAGTCAGTGTAAAGCCACCCGTAGTGGCTCAACGATTCCTTGCTAACAATGCATATTTTGACTCTATACTAATTGTCAATGGGTTGGACAATGGTTGTTGTGATGGGTGTGATGCCATGACACATTTATAGTCAGAGCCCTCACCACATTCAACAAAGGTGCTGTAGCAATGTAGCTGTAAGAAGAGGAATGCCGTAGAAATACTTTGTAAATATGGGGATGTCTACATTTTTGGGTGTTGCAGCAGAATGCCCACCACAACACCTATTGCCCTACACTTTTATGCTCGGTATAGCGTGAATTTGTACGTAATGTATGAGGCAGCGTCAATGCACGTTAAGAGACTAAACGCTGCTGTGTAAATAAGACGAAGCCCATATTGCCAGCACAACTTTGTGAAAAGTGAAGCTGGGGTGGGGATAGGGGCTAGTAAATATGCCCCAAAATCCCAACCAACATACCCACATCATTTAACCAATACTGTATGTCCTCAATGCCTCCATTGCCTAATGTGTTTATCCACTCGAAAAGTTCCTTTTAACATGATAACTTATTCAGCAGACTATCCTTATGCAATCTCAAAATTTAACTTGGCTAGCCTGCATATCATGCAAGTTTGTAAATCACAATCAAATAGCAGTATGGTAGTAGCCTGTTCGTAAAAGATGGCGTGACTCCATCCTTAGATATTCAATAGATTTTTGGGGGAATGGATCTGATGTATCCAAATTCTAACTCACCAGTTCATCGATTCACATTAAACATCAGTTTAAAAAAAATCTATATACTAACAAACCTAAACCTAATACTATACACTATCCTAACCTACTCTAATCTAACTTATGCTAATTAGATCTGTAGATCGGACCAAGACAGCTTACCCTAGACATTAACTTTATATATATATATATATATATATATATATATATATATATATATATATATATATATATATATATATATATATATACATATATCCTACTGGCGGTCGCCAGTAGGTAGTTATAGTTAGGATTATTTTGAATAGGGAAATCGCAACATTCTATTGTGAATAACTTTGGCGCCGGTTGAGGAATCTGCCTGAAATTTTCCTCAAATTTGCCTCGCGGCGACCCGGTCCTTCCCTGAAAGTTTGGGGGGGATTAGTCAAGCGGGGGCCGAGAAAAAAGGGGGGTCCTAAAACGTGTTTTCCCCACGTTAATTTCCATAGGGCGGTCGACCTCACTTTTAGCCCGAACGGCTGAATGGATTTCCACCAAACTTGGCAAAATTGTAGGGACTGGTAGCCCGATGTGCCTTTGCTATGTCTCAAGATATGTGCTCCAGTGGATTTTGAGTCATTTAGGTTCAAAAAAATATATATATCTATAAGCGCGCCCCGGTACGCGCACCGGGGCGCGAACCAGCGCGCTACGCGAGTTCGCGCGCGTAAAGCTGATTGGCTCCCGGGTGTCTTTCAACATTCCAAACAGTCCGGAGTGGCCGCCATCTTGTGTCTCGGTAGGATCGAGACACAAGAGGTGGCAAAAACAAAGGGGCAAATGACCATAAGGGGGCAGAGTAGACCCCCCCTGACCCCTTAGGTTTGATGTGGGGGCTATAAAAGGCCCCCGCGGGACCAACATTTTTCGATTTGCACGGGGGGAGCGCCCGGTACGCGCACCGGGGAGCGGACCGGGTAGCGTACCCTGGAGAAAAAAGAATGACAGAGTTTTTTTTTAAATTTAGTTTTTTTTTATAAATTGGAGGTAGTTCTAAAAAGAACTGTTTTTTTTATTCTTTTTGTTGTTTTATATTTTTTTATTGTTTTTTTGAACATTTTTTACTTTTTTTGGCTTTTCTGAACAGTTTTATATATTTTTTGTATTTTTTATGGGGAGAAACAAAAAACAGGAAATTATAAACGGCTCAACTGGAGCAAAAAAAAACAGGAAAAAAATTAGGGTTTCTTTGGGCACTTGTGGTTATCACCAGCAACGTTGATGAGGGTAATACTCTTCTCACCATAAGTAATTGTTTTGCCACAATATATGCAAACGAATTTGAAATGAGCAAACTTAGTTCGAATGTTTGGAACCATCTGACTTGCCTCTGGACCCGATGGAGTGGGTTCTTTGGTTGTTGAGGTGCTGGCAGACGATTGTGGAAGGTTTCTGCACAGTTCTCTCACCTCTGCTGAAGAATAGTTATTAGGGTGCAATCGTTGCATGTGCCGAATCATTGTGTGGTTTCCAAAATAATATTTTTTTGCAGGGTTCCCCCTGGATAGTACAGCGCCACAGATGAGACAGGTCACCTTTGCAGCGTTTACCTTCTTTGCACCCCTTGGGATTTAAAAAAACTCCCATATAAAGTGCACCTTAGGTTTATATGGGGCATTGTCTTCAGGCAGGAAATGCCTTCTCTGCCTTCTCTCCTCCTGCTCCTCCCCCTCCTCCTCCTCTTCTTCTTGACCACCAATGTGATGTTGTGGTGGTCCTTGTGGTGGTGGTGGGGGTGGTGGTGGTGCAGATGCTCCAGCTGCTGCTGCTACTGTAGCCATTTCTCTAACAATAGAAGCAGGTCTTCCTCACTCAAACAACAAAGTGAGAATGAGGAAAAAAGGTGGGAGCTTTCATCATTTGGAAAACAAAACTGTTCTGAACCAATGAAAAGTGTTATTTTCAGGTTACATGACCCGGGCTTTCATCATTTGGAAACCAAAAGTGTTCTGAACCAATGAAAAGTGTTATTTTTAGGTCACATGACCCGATGCGCCCAGTGGCGCTTACGTAGCGCGTTCGTATGCGCGTGGGTGCTTCCGGGTGCGCTTACGCCGTGCGTATCACGCGGACGTGGCTACGCGATACATCACGATGATGTTTTCGTTCGCGGCAATAGCGCTAACGGGACGCTCCCCGGTACGCGCACCAGGGCGCGCCGTAAGATTCCCCTGACTGGCGCGCTCCCCGGTGCGCGCACCGAAAGCGCTCCAAGGCAAAAAAAATGTTTAAAAAAAATAAGAATATACATATAAAAAATAGTATTACATAAATATACAATATAGGATTCATTAAAAAAATATTATATTTGATAGCAATAGAAAATTGCTATTAAAAAAACCAATGAAATTCACTGAAAAAACCATAAGTTTCACATCAGTTATAGTTAGGAATTAGCATTTAAAAACCTATGAAATTCACTGAAAAAACCATAGGTTTCACACCAGTTATAGTTAGGAATTAGCATTCACAAAACCTATGAAATTCACTGAAAAAACCATAGGTTTCACACCAGTTATAGTTAGGAATTAGCATTTAAAAAACCTAGTAAATTCACTGAAAAAACCATAGGTTTCACACCAGTTATAGTTAGCTGGAAATTTTACTGACATAAAACCATTGAAATTCCACGTAATAGTTAGTTGGACTCACTATATTGTGCGCGCCTGCAATGCACTGCTGATGACGTCACATATTACATCACTCATGACATGGTCAGTGACATCACTCATGACATCACTGATGACACCATCCTTGTGACAGACTGACAGACCTCCTTTCAGTGTAATGTAACCCTTGAAACACATATTAAAAAATAGAAACTAACATTTTCTTAAAAATAGAGATACCCATACCAGTTACAACAACCAATTCTGTAATTCCACCTTCTATATACACATCCTCTCATTCAGCAACAGTTCTCTATAGTCACTCATACATATACTCACTCATCATATGTAGTGATACACATATACATCCTGTTACACACCGACAGTCATCCAAAAGTTATTCACACACATACTTACACATGCAAATAAACTATTGAACATCCATTTATTTGCATATACAACTATACACACACTACCACCTTACTTCAAAGGAAACTTACACATACTTACTCTCCTAAACAATCACTTATAGAAACACATACTTATTTAAATAGGAACTCTTTCAATCTCTCACTCTCACATATACTCACTTATATACATCAATACTCACATATACTACATTAAAACAGATGTAGTTACTCATAAAGACACTAGTGAGGCAGGCATTCACTTGAAGGACTGGGTTATTTAGAACCCAGCGGTGCCAGGGCACAACACCTGAAACCTTCGTGGGTAACCTGCTCCGGCGTACGAATGACAGAGACACGGGACACTTCCTTCGGCGTCAAAGATTCAAGGTTTATTTGCTGCAGGGAACACAGAAGTCACGACAAGTACAACACGTGCAACTTGGGGAGACTGCTTCAAATTGGTTCTGTGGATCGCTCCTTTTATACGCGATTTTCCCATTGGGTTACATTAGACACAAAAGTTTATGACCCGGTTCCCATAATTATCCCCCAGAGGGGTCGCTTTGGTCACTTTGATACACACAAGGTCCGGAACATAAGTGCGGAAACATTTGGCGGTTCCCAACTGTAAAAACCCATCTTCCCAACATTAGTGCATTCCAATCAGCAGTAAAACAGATCGAAATAGGAACAAGGACAGGTGCAGAGGAAGACGGAGACAGTGGGGAGATCGGAAAGGGTGTAAAAGGGGGGGTATCAGGAAACACGAGATACAGGCATCAAAGGGACGTGCCTAATGAGATGCACGGCTGAGACAATAAGCTGGTGTGGCAAGATGAGCCTCAAGCGGCGCCATCTGCCTTACAGTATCATCCCCCTCATCATAAAGACACTTACAAAGGACATGTGTCTTCCGCAAATATCTTGGGAGTCCCAGGGTCGCGAAGCGGACAACGTCCGTTCGCTGGCTACTTGAGGGCAAGAGACAAAATGGATGCCGTATCTAAGATGGAACCCGTGGGCACAGATAGAAATACCCACGTAACAGACGAACGGTTTAGGTTAGCACAGCGAAACTGCGTACACCCACTAAACTCGTCATTTGCGGTTCATAGATACCAGACTCGACTATATCCGTGCGAGTCGAAAACACCACTTACAATTGTCACGGAACCTCACACTCACTAACACACACATATACACACTCATCCACCCATACAGTCCTGCACATACGCTGTCTTAAAAACACGTACAAACAGTGAGTCAGTCACCAACCCATGCAGCCACTTATACACAAAGTGAAACACTGATACATATATTTAAATATTTAAAAATTACTCGCTAATATATGTATTCACTAAGATACACTTTAAAAGCCAGTTAGCCAATCAATATTTTATAAAACATAAACATCCATTTACACACTTTTTTAAACATTTATTCGTCCATCTACCTTTACAAATACATATATAAAACATATTGATTTTTCAGAAAGACACACATTCACTGGCTGGTGTCATCAGTGATGTCATGAGTGATGTCACTGACCATGTCATGAGTGACGTAATATGTGACGTCATCAGTAGTGCCTTGCAGGCGCGCACGTTATAGTGAGTCCAACTAACTATAACGTGGAATTTCAATGCTTTTATGTCAGTAAAATTTCCAGCTAACTATAACTGGTGTGAAACCTATGGTTTTTTCAGTGAATTTACTAGGTTTTTTAAATGCTAATTCCTAACTATAACTGGTGTGAAACCTATGGTTTTTTCAGTGAATATATATATACATACACATATATATATATATATATATATATATATATATATATATATATATATATATATATATATATATATATATATATATATATATATAGAGATATATATATATATATATATATGTATATATATATATATATATATATATAAAACCAAAAACGCCATAACATAATCAATTGAAAGCACACTCGAAGAAATTCAAAGCAAAGTGCTTTATTTGTGCAGACCCCCCTGCACTGAGTGACGCGTTTCGCCTACTGACTTTTTCAATGTCAGTTTTTTAGTACAAACATGGAAGCATTTAAAGTTTACATGCATCACATGGTTCTTAATCAAAATTAAAGACAGACTTAAATCTCATTGTTAAAAAAATCATGGCGGCCATCTTTAAATGTCCTATTTACAAATGCTGCTGTCCCTGTGATAGAATAAAGTGTAATAGTGCATGTTTAAAAACAGTGTTACACAATTCGTTCATAAAATATATAAACAAATGAAATGGAAGGGAGGGGCATAGTGTTTGTAAATTTCCATATATGAACATATATTCAATATATACACCATATACATAAACACAATCAATAAATCAAGGCATTTATAGAGCGCACTACTCACCCGGAGGGTCTCAAGGCGCTGGGGGGGGGGGGGGGGGGGTGCCGCTACTGCTCAAACAGCCAGGTCTTGAGTTTCTTCCTGAAGGAGAGGTGGTCTTGGGTCAGGCGAAGGTCGGGAGGGAGGGTGTTCCAGGTCTTGGCGGCCAGGTAGGAGAAGGACCTTCCTCCTGTTGTCGCTCTTCGGATGCGGGGGACGGCGGCGAGGGCGTGGTTGGTCGATCGGAGGTGGCGTTTGGGAGCGTAGAAGTTGAGGCGGTTGTTGAGGTAGCTCGGGCCTTGGTCGTGTAGGGCTTTGTGTGCGTGGGTGAGGAGACGGAAGGTGATTCTCTTGTTGACGGGGAGCCAGTGCAGGTCTCTCAGATGTCCAGAGATGTGGCTGCGTCGGGGGATGTCGAGGATGAGTCTGGCTGAGGCGTTCTGGATCCGCTGGAGTCTCTTCTGGAGCTTGGCGGTGGTTCCGGCGTAGAGGGCGTTGCCGTAGTCCAGTCGGCTGGTGATGAGGGCCTGGGTGACCGTCTTCCTGGTCTCGGTGGGGATCCACCGGAAGATCTTCCGTAGCATGCGCAGGATGTTAAAGCAGGACGCGGAGACGGCGTTGACTTGTCTGGTCATGGAGAGGAAGGAGTCCAGGATGAAGCCCAGGTTGCGTGCGTGGTCTGTCGGTTTGGGTGCGGTGCCCAGGGCGGGGGGCACCAGGAGTCGTCCCAGGCGGAGGGCGAGGAGCCCAGGATGAGGACTTCCGTCTTGTCTGAGTTCAGTTTCAGGCGGCCGGTCGTCATCCACTCGGCTACGTCTTTCATCCCTTCGTGGAGGTTGGTTCTGGCGGCGGCGGGTCGTTGGTCAGGGAGAGGATCAGCTGGGTGTTGTCGGCGTAGGAGATGATGTTGAGGTTGTGTTGGCGTGCGATGGCCGCAAGGGGGCTCATGTAGACGTTGAAGAGGGTGGGGCTGAGCGAGGAGCCCTGAGGAACGCCGCAGATGACTTCCGTGGCTGCAGATCTGAACGGTGGTAGGCGAACTCTCTGTGTCCTTCCAGCGAGGAAGGAGATGATCCACTCCAGTGCCTTCTCCTGGATTCCCATGTTGCTGAGGCGCTGCACTCGGGTGCGGTGGCAAACAGTGTCGAACGCCGCGGAGAGGTATAGGAGGATGAGGGCCGCTGTCTCACCGTTGTCCAGTAGGGCTTGGATGTCATCGGTGGCAGCGATGAGGGCGGTCTCGGTGCTATGGTTGGCTCGGAAGCCAGACTGTAAGGGGTCGAGGGATCCATTCGTCTCGAGGAAGGCGGCCAGCTGCTTGTTGACGGTCTTCTCGATGACTTTGGCTGGGGACGGGAGGAGCGAGATGGGGCGGTAGTTCTTGAGTTCGGTGGGGTCCGCTATTGGCTTCTTTAGTAGAGCGCTGAGTTCGGCGTGCTTCCAGCTCTCAGGGAAGGTGGCGGTGTCAAAGGAGGTGTTGATGATGTCCCGCAGGTGGAGTGCGATGACAGCGTCGGCCTTGTTGAAGACGTGGTGGGGGCAGGGGTCGGTCGGAGATCCGGAGTGGAGAGAGTTCATCGTGCAGATGGTGTCTTCTGTGTTGATCTGGGTCCAGGCGCTGAGGGTGGTGGTGGGGGGCGTTGGTGCGGTCGTTGGGAGCGTTGTTTGTGGGCTGAAGCTGTTGTGTATGACAGCGATCTTGTTGTGGAAGTAGGAGGCGAGGGAGTTGCAGAGGTCTTGCGACGGGGTGATGTCGTTGTTTCCGGCGTTGGGGTTGGAGAGCTAACTTTCACGATGTTGAAAAGTTCCTTGCAGTTGTGTGCGTTGTTGTCCAGCCGGTCCTTGAATGCTGTTTTCTTGGTGGCGTGGATCAGTTGATGGTGCTTCAGGGTGGCGAGCTTGAGGGTGGTCATGTTGTCCGGTGTTGGCTCCCTTCTCCAGGCTTTCTCGAGGGCTCGGCAGTTCTTCTTGGAGCTCTTGAGTTCGTCGGTGAACCATGGAGCCTTCTTGCTGCCGGGTCTGCTAGGCGGGGTCCTCAGTGGGGCGAGGTCGTCTGCGCAGTTGCTGATCCACTTCGTAAGGTTGTCGGCGGCCTGGCTGGGGTTCGCTGAGCTGGCGGGAGGGTGCTGGCTCAGGAAAGCGGCGAGCTGGTCTGCTGTGATCTTGTTCCAGTTTCTTCGAGCAACCTGTTGCTGGTGGTGGTGGATCGTGGATCTTCTGAAGGTGAAGTGGACGCAACTGTGGTCCGTCCAGTGGAGTCCGGTGGCATGGCTGAAGATGATGTCCTTGCAGGATGAGAAGACAGCGTCAAGTGTGTGTCTGGCGAGGTGGGTGGCGGTGGTCACCAGCTGCTTGAGTCCGAGGTTGCCGAGGTTGTCAAGCAGGGTGGTGGTGTTGCGGTCGTTGTTGTTCTCCAGGTGGAAGTTGATGTCCCCATGGAGGATGTAGTCAGTGGAGGGGAGGGCGTGCGGGCTGATGAAGTCGGCGATGTCTTCGCTGAATTGTGTGCGTGGTCCCGGGGGTCGGTAGATGAGGGTGCCTCTGAGGGTGGTTTTGGGGTCCGTGTGGATCTGGAAGTGCAGGTGTTCAGCGGTTGTCAGGGTGTCGTCGGTGTTGGTCGTGAAGCGGATGGTGTCCCTGTAGATGATGGCGATGCCTCCTCCAGTCTGGTTGCCTCGGTCTCTTCGGGTGATCTTGTAGCCGTCTGGGATGGCGATGGCATACATTTTCAGCTGACATGAATTGTGTAACTTCTAATAGGCTCATATCGTATAACCTTAATTCATATTGCTAGTGTGTAGCCCCCCCTGTGGTTTATTAGGCCTGGAATGGGCATTAGAACAGCTTATGAGAGGGAATGTGGCACTAGGTGACACCCTAATGATACAATGTTGACTTAATATATATAATATATCACTCCCAGGTATTATAGTGTGTCACTATAGGTGGACCCACAGCTCCTCGTCGTTAGTTAACCCTACTGGTACCTTGGTTTGGAGATCGAATATAAATGTCGATTCCAAGATCCGTAGCTTACGCACCGTATCCCGTCCTCTTTCTGTTTTATCCACTTGATCGATACAGTGGAATTTTAACAAATCTCAGTTGCTCTGGTGGAATTGTTCAAAATGACAAGCAACCGGATAGGCGGGGTCCTTGTTTGCGATAGCACGCATGTGCTCAAGGATGCGCTTTTTGGTAGGGTGTATAGTGCTCCGAATATAACGTTTGGGGCATGGACAAGTTAGACAATAAACTGTGAAGTCAGAGTTAGAGTTTAGTAGCTGTATGATCTTGCATGTGGGTCTAGGATCACCTGGTCTCCCTTTGAAAGATGTGACCTTTTTGCTAAATTTGCAGGCCTTACAGCGTTTGCAGGGGATGAAAACTGAGATGCCTATTTGGTTTCTTACTCTGGGGACAGGGTCGTAGTGACTATGAATTAAATAGTCCCCTACTGACAAACTGTGCTTGTATGTCAATTGTGGGCAAGAAGGTAGGTTATTTCTGAGGATATTATCAGTTTGTAGGATGTGCCAGTTCTTCTTGCAGATCTGCACAATCTGACTGGATTTCTCATTAAAACTTGTATCAGCCTTACTGGCCCATTACTCTTTGATCTTGTTGGTTCTTTAGTTACAAGGAGATCTATTCTGTTGATCTTTTTGATTTTCACTTCTGTTGGTATGAGGTCAGAATAAGTGTATCCTCTATCCTTGAATCTCTTAATGACCTGGTTTTTAACCTGTTCAAAATCTTGATTATTGGAACAGTTTCATTTGAGGCGCAGAAGTTCACCAAAGGGTATATTTCTGATGACACTTCTAGGGTGGTGACTTCTGGCGTGCAAGGCAGTGTTGCCTGCTGTAGGCTTTCAAAATAACATGGTCGATAGTGTGTCATTATCAATGTAGACTTCAAGGTCTAAGTAGGTGACTCAGGTATTGCTAATTTCCCCTGTGAACCTTAGATTGAGTTTATTGTTCTTTAAAGAAGACACAAACTCCTCAGCCGGAGGTCATTCTGTGGGCACTTTTCAATCTTTGCTTAGTAACATTTTTTAACACCAAAGTTCGAATTATAATGATTTTATTTTCAGTGCAGACTGTTCAGTTTAAAAATATCCAAGGGCATTTTGTTGCTGCCACTTAACATTGTTTGCACAGGATATGGAATCTCCAAAAAGAGGAAAACCTCTCTCTTCACCCTTTCTCACCTACGTTATCAATATTACCATGGAAGTCCAATGCCTAGTGCACAGGCAAGCAGGTCATGCCCCCTCATTAGTGTCCACAAAGAAGAACTCCATTACCGTGGGCCTCCAACCCTGCAGGGCGACTTCTGCCTTCAGGAATGGGGAATTCTGTTAAAGCATGCAATGCAAGAGAAAATTGCAGTAGCCCAACTCCGATTTAAAGCCATGCTGTTAACTTATTCATCATGAAAGTGGCAGCCAGTTCACTCAATCCGTCCTGAGGCGTTTTAGCAATCGTGCCTTGTTCACAGGTGAGTCCATTTCAATGACATAAAATGTCAATGCTTCAATCCATGTCGTGATTTGTCCTGAGGAAACCTCCTAAATCAAACAGGGGAATTATAAGCATGCTGCTCACCAGTGATGGTCTCATGGTGCGGGGGAAGGGGGGGTAAGTAGCTCTCTTCAGTTGAAGAGTCAGGTCTTGAGCGTCTTCCTGAAGATGTTCAGGGAGGAGGCGTGTCTGATGTTGAGCGGGAGCTCGTTCCAGGTCTTGGCTGCGATGTCGGAGAAGGTTCTTCATCTGTTTTGGCTCTGCGGATTGCGCTGGATTTTGGCTAGGGCAATGTTTGTGGATAGTAGGTTTCTCTTCAGTATGTGGAGGGAGATTCTCTCGTTGAGGTATTGGGGTCCGGTGCTGTGGATGCATATGTAGGTGTGTGTGAGTATCTTGAAAGTGAGTCTCTTCTCAAAGGGGAGCCAGTAGAGGTTCCGTAGGTGTTGGGTGGTGTGCTTGTGTCAAGGGATGACGAGGATAAGTCTGGCTGCGGTGTTCTGTATGGCCTTAAGCTTGCGGATAAGACATTTGTTGATCCCGGCATAGAGGGCGTTGCCGTAGTCCAGTCTACTGGTGATGAGTGCGTGGGAGATGGCCTTCCTTGATTCGTGAGGGGTCCACTTTAGGGTCTTTTGGATGATTTGGAGGGTGTTGAAGCAGATGGAGGCGACGGCGTTGACCTGTTGGGTCATGGAGACGGAGGAGTCAAGTATGATGCCGAGGTTTCGGGCGTGGTTCGTGGGTGTTGGGGGGGTGACGAGGGCAATAGGCCACCAGGTATTGTTCCATGCTGAGAACGAGGGTCTGAGGACGAGGACTTCTATCTTCTCCGGGTTGAGCTTCAGGCAGTTTCTGGTCATTCAGGATGTGACGTCCTTCATTCCTTCCTGGAAGTTGAGTCTGGTGGTGATTGGGTCCTTGGTGAGGGAGAGGATGAGCTGAGTGTCGTCGGCGTAGGATACTATGCTGAGTCTGTGCTTTCTGACGTTGGCGGCGAGGGGGGCCATGTAGATGTTGAAGAGCGTGGGGCTGAGCGATGGACCTTGGGGCACTCCGCAGTTGATTTTCGTGGGTTCGGAGAGGAAGGGTGGTATTATGATTCTTTGGGTTCTGCAGATGAGGAACCAGCGGATCCAGTCAAGGGCCGTTCCTTGTATCCCGGCATCATGGAGTCTGGTGGTGAGTGTGTGGTGGGAGACGGTGTTGAATGCTGCATAGAGGTCAAGTAGGATCAGGGCCCCAGTGTGTCCTTGGTTGAGGAGGGTGCGGATGTCGTCTGTGCCTGCGAGTAGGGTAGCTTCGATGCTGTGGTTGCTGCTGAATCCGGATTGGATGGGTTCCAGGATGGAGTTTTCTTTGATGAATTTGGTTAGTTGTGCATTGACGGTGTTCTATGTGACTTTGGTTGTGAATGGGAGGAGGGAGATGGGTCAGTAGTTCTTGAGGTCTGTGGGGTCTGCTGAGGGCTTCTTGAGCAGGGGTCTGACTTCTGCACATTTCCAGTTGTCTGGAAAGGTGCCGGTCTTGAAGGTGGTATTAATGGTGTGTCGTAGTTCAGGAGCGATGGCGGCTCTGTTGAAGATGTGCAGGGGTCCATGGGGGCCCCTGAGTGGATGCCTTTCATGGTCGAAGAGGTGTCTTTGATGGTGACTGGGGTCCAGGAGAAGATGTTGGGCTGTCTTGCATTGCTGGAGCAGGAAGTGGATTCGGAGTTGGGTGTCTCGTCGTCGAAGTTGTCGTAGAGTGCCTTGATTATCAGATGGAAGTAGGATCCAAGATTGTCGCAGAGGTCCCAGGAAGGGGTTATGTCTGTGGTTTCGCTGGGGGCTTGGTGAAGTCCTGGATGATGCTGAAGAGTTGCTTGGTGTTGCTGGCATTGGCTAGGATCTTGTTTTGGATGAAGGTCCTTTTGGTGGATCTGATGCATTGGTGGTATTCCGTCATGGCGTTTTTGTAGGTGGTGTGGTCTTCTGGCATTTTGGTGTTTCTCCAGTTCTTTTCAGGACATCTATGTGTGTGCCTGGATTCTTGGAGGTCAGCGGTGAACCAGATGGCTTTTCTGAGGCATTGTCTGTCAGGTTTGCATAGTGGTGCAAGCTTATCTGCGCAGCTGGAGATCCATATGTGGAGTCCTTTGGCCATGAGGTTGAAGTCGGTCGGTGAGTGGGGGCATCCCTGTTGAGGGTGGAGTTGAGATGTTCCTCTGTGACTTTGCTCCAGTTCCTTTGTGGGGGGCACGGTGCAGGTTTGGGCAACGTGGGTTTGTCGACGTGGAAGTGTTCGCAGTGGTGGTCTGTCCAAGGGGGTTGCGTGGTGTGGCTGAAGTGGATGTTGTTACCTCCTGCGAAGATGGGGTCCCAGAATGCACCTACACTTTTTATTCAAGTTCATTCTGTGGTGCACTTTTCAATCTTTGCTTAATAGCATCTTTTTAACACCAAAGTTTGAGTTATAATGATTTTATTTTCAGTGCGGACTATTCAGTCTAAAAATAGCCAAGTGCATTTTATTGCTGCCACATAACATTGTTTGCACGGGATACCTAATATCCAGAAAAAGGAAAACCTCCCTCTTCCCCCGTTCTCACATGCCTAATCAATATTACCATGGAAGTCCAGTGCCTAGTGCACAGACTAGCAGGTCATATCCCCTCGTTACTGTCCACAAAGAAGAACTCCATTACCAGGGGCCTCCAACCCTGCTTCTGCCTTCAGGAATGGAGAATCCTGTTAAAGCATGCAATGTGAGAGAAAATTGCAGGTGCCCAACTCCGATTTAAAGCCATGCTGTTAATTTATTCATCATGAAAGTGGCAGCCAGTTCACTCATTCTGTCCTGACGTGTTTCGGCAATCGTGCCTTGTTCACAGGTGAGTCCATTTAAATGACGTAAAATGTCAATGCTCAAATCTCATTAAACATTGCATTCCAATTATATACAATGTGCCATAATTGATACACATCATTAGTACCCACAAATAGGTTCATAAATATGTTAATACCTTATTCGCATTCCTCTTTATGAACTTATACATAAATTAATTGAGAACATTCTAAAAGTAGAATGAATGACATTATACATATTCTTAGAACTTTGGAATGACATGTAGAAAAGTCATAATGAGTGTTAAAGTGCATGTATATCCAAAAATGTATAACTGCAAGAAGGAACGATATCCAAAAGCAAAATAAACTGTATAGTGCATTCATTCACTGCCTCTCATACATGAAAGTGTATCCAATTAATACTAATGATTGAAAGTGCATATTACTATTATACAACGTATGTCTATACCATGTATTCAAGTGCCAAAGTGCTAAAGTGTCTATCTATGTAAAGTGCTAAGTGTTAAACAATGTAAAAAATATTTAAAACAGAAAGAGATTGCTTGGGTGAGAGTTGACTCTAAAATGTAAACTGTAATAGAATAATAATAGTATAATGAGAAAGGATCAGGGTCTCATGATCATGTGTCCCTAATATCATCTAGCACCTAGATGTGAAATATATGTGTCAGCAGTATCTTTTCTCTCTTACTAATGATAACTACAATGCCAGAATACACTCACAAATCTAAGGTCAAAATTTACCTACAGAAAGTTATTTAATCATCACTGGTGTTGAGGCCTTTAGGTGTCTTGATGTTGAGTTCCTAAATATATTTGGACTTTAATTGGTGTAATACTTTTTGTCGGTTTCCACCTCTTTTGGACGCTAGCACTGCCCCAATGACATAATATTTAATACAACTAAGGTTATTGTTGTGTATGTCTTTAAAATGTCTTGCCAGCGGGTGGGAGGAATCAGAATTCACAATAGCTCTCAAGTGCTGGAGAATCCTGACATGCACCTGCAGTTTAGTGCTGCTGACATAACGTAGGCCTTAAGTGCATTGGAGAACATAAACCACATATTCTGTTCTGCTGTGTACCATCCTCTCAAATCGTTCAGATCTAAAAACTGTGGTGTAGGAAGACGTATTGACACTAAATCTGCACCCTCGGCAGGCGCTAGATTTTAAAAAGCCATTTGGGACAGCCATCTAGATTTAATGTCTAGCTCTGGACTGGTCTTAACTAATCCCCTATGCATGGGTGGTGCACTGATGAAAGTTAACATATCTTTCTCAGGTAAACTCTGGCCCAGTATAAACAACGCAGAGGGTCCCTGAAGCCTCAATGTGGAGGATGAGAGCAGGGAAATAAACTCAAGCAAAATACAAAATCTTCCTCCAGTACCTATAGCATTCTTGATCATACATCCCAAATATACATAAAGTTCTCCCGCAGACTTAAAGCATCAAGGCATATTACTTATTCATATTTTATTCTTTCTCAAAACAGTAGAAAAAATCTGAGATAACATTTAAAATGGTTGTTTGTATTTCTCAGACATTTTTTTCTTTCAAACAACAAGCAAGAAACTGGCCCATAGTTACATAAACAAGGTATAATAAGGAACACTACATATAATACAAAAAACAATATTCACAAAGCATCAAACATAAAACACAAAAACAGTGTAAAACAATGATACAATAAAATGACAATGCAAAAAATAACTACACAAAATTAACAAAACTAAGAAAATTGCTGACGCGCGTTTTTGAACACAAAGACAAATATACTGTACCTTCCTCAGGGCGAAAATATAATTTCAAATTTGAAGGGCCATCAGTGTACACGAGCCACCACTGGATATGTGGTGTAAGGGATCACAACGAGATAAATCTGCAGGAACAACAGGGAAAAATTCTGAACACTATATAACAATTTAAAATATAAAGCCAAGTAGGAGCATATACAAATATTGAGTGAGGTCCGTCACAAACCTGGGTAAAAAAAGAAAATCAGAGGACATACAAGCATATTTATGCACGAAAACCCAATGTGAAACATACCTCAACCACTCTAATACTACCACCATGTGCATAAATAACCGCGAAAAGTGTGTGAAGTAAAGATTTGAAAGTGAACAAAAGACCAAAAATACCCAGGTTCCAGAGGTGCACAGAAAGATTATAAAATGTTAACATGCAAAGGTTATAATGGTGTATAGATAAACACTAAACCTACTTGAACGTCTCAGAGACTTAAGGCCTGAATAAGTCTTCCTGTTAATGGCATCAGCCGATATCCAGGTACTTCGGGATTGACAATGATCTGTGAGGGACAAATAACAAAATATGTACATATGTACACAGAAATACCTATAGTCACCTAGAAAAAGAGACGAAGGTATATAGGACCTGAGTATAAGATCAAATAAAACTTACCAATAATTGGTGTACGTCAGAGGCAGTAAGGGATAGTCCCACAGTGGGGAACCAATCATCCAGTCTCACCACGAGGTTTAAAAAGCCGTGGAGCATCCGTGAAATGGCAACGGAAATGCTGGAATCAACAGAGTGATACCGATAGTTACCTATTCCAGTAGCATCAAAGCAAGATGTCAACAATTCAATATGAGACAGGGTCCCCACTTACGTAAACGTTAGGTCCAAAGTGATTCCCAATTCACGATGAAAACAAAGAAGTGAATCGCCAAGGTCCTCATGAGCGGGACCTTAAGATTGGGCATCATTCTCCCAGGGATAGAGTTTCTGAAAAATAGGTAAGAGGGAACGGGCTCGTGAGATGCAAATAGGACTCCCCATGTTAATGGCTCGAAAATGGCCGTAGGTCTAAACCTACGTGGGAATATGTCTATGGCAAGACTGTCCGAAGGTAGGGAGAACACTACCTCTTACTGCAGGGGACACTCTACAGGTAATGTACGTAGGAAAGAATGTCCGCAAATAACACTGTGGTAGCCCCTAATGTGGGATTCTCCCAGCAATGAGTATTTATATTTAAACCTAAGCAGTGCCCCCGGCTCGTAGACACGCTACCCCGTCCCATAGACCCCGGTGCGGGGGGGGTTCAGTGTGGCGGAAAGAGAACAAATTGGATGAAACTTCGCGAGGGGCCTGATTCCTCTGCCCTTACCATGATCGTGCTGCTTGAAACGCCCAACTCATGTACTGCCGTGCGGATCCCCAGCTGAGGCTGTGGAAAAGTTCAGGGACGTGTGAAAACTATACGGCCAATCGACATGTTTGTCAATATGTGCGGTGAATTCAAGATTAAGAGAGATAGCATTGATTATTTTTAACAAATTTGTGTGCCTGCACTTGTGTTCCTCTACAAATAATAAACACATCATCTATGAATCTCCTCCAGCTGAAAACATGTGCATCCCAGTCAGAATGGTGCTCACCCATTAGACCCGCTCCTCCCACCAGCCAACATGTAAACATGCATAGCTGGGGGAGAAGCAATCCTCCATGGCCACACCTCTAAGTTGCTGGAATATTTCCTTTCCAAAAGAACATAAATTGTTATGGAGGCACCAATTAATCATTTTTAAAAGCATTTTGTTGTTACTGAAAAACTTCAATGGTCCATTATTCAAGGAATTTTCCACTGCCCACAGACTAGCCTCATGGTCAATACTTATATAGAGGGAGGTGATGTCCATAGGGTTGGGCTTAGTTCGCGAAGTAGCGCTACGCAAAGCTACGCGAAGTGCACTTCGCTCTACGCGAACTTCCCGTAGCACTACGCGAGCTGCATAGTAGCATGTCCGCACTGTGCATGATGTGTTTTCAATGATTGCACAGTGCGGGCAAGCATCCGGCACTGTGCAATCATTGAAAACTGCATCTTGCACAGTGCGAGCTGTAGTTTTCTGCTGCTCGAGTAGATTTTTACTTGAGCGGCAGCTTTCTCAACGCGGACTGGTAGTTTCTCGTCGCAAGCATGCGCAACCACTTGCACTGAGAAACCTGACCTCCCCGCGTTGAGAATCTCGCTGGGATGTAATTTTGCTTGCTCGCAGTCGCGAACATGACATGAGGACCGCGAGCAAGCAAAAAATGACCGCTGCACTACGCTACGCTGCGATACACGTGTTCGCACTGTGCTACGTGCAGATGCGTAGTGCGAAGTTGCGCAAACTTTCCAAACTATGCGAGCGTAGCGTAGTACTTAGCCCAGGGTTAAAAATATAGTCATCTAACCAGGGTAAGTTATTAAGTTTACTCAAAATGTCACTGGTGTCACGGATGTAGGAAGGAATAAAAAAAAAACTCTTGAAGAAACTATCCAAACCTACAGTAATCTAACTCATGCTAATTAATATAAACATCAAAGTAACTAACTTACCTTACACTATATAACAACATATATTAAACATCAACCCATCCCTCCCCTTAAGGCACATCTATAGACCAGACCAAGACAGCTTAACCTAGGCAGGATCTAACTATATATATAGCGACGCACTGCCTGCACACCAGACAAAGGGTCCACGAGAGTGAATAATCACTTGTACATGGGCGCAGCAGGTGAACTATTCAAGCATACAGAGTCCCATCCGGAAGCCCAGTGGAGGGTTAATTAGTATGCGATGGACTACATGCCCCAATGTGAAGTGGTAAATGGAGATCTACTTAAAGGGTGCACCGGAAGTCATAGATTGTAAAAGGCACACAAAGGAAGATGCAGAAGCAATGAAAATAGGCCTTTGACATGGCCCCTGATAAAGAAGCGACAAAGCTTTAAAACGGGTAGGGCCGGAGATGGAAAACAGGATGAGAAGCTGGATGCTATTAAGTTAATAAAGTGTGTCACGTACCTGATGCGGAGTGCTGCTTTATCTCTGGCCAAAGTTGGTAGTAATATAATTGCGGCGGCTCCGGGCCGCGGAAGCGATGCACCTCCAGCACACCAGCCAAAGGGTCTGCGAGAGTGAATAATCACTTGTACAAGGGCCCAGCAGGTGAACTATTCAAGCATACAGAGTAACATCCGGGAGCCCAATGGAGGGTTAATTAGTCTCTAAGTATGTGTCACAGTCCTAACCCACCGGAGGGTAAAGAGTATGCGATGGACTACATGTCCCAATGTGCAGTGGTAAATGGAGATCTACTTAAAGGGCGCACAGGAAGCCATAGATTGTTAAAGGCACATGAGCGAAGATGCAGAAGCAATGAAAATGGACCTCTGACACGGGCCTCTGATGAAGAAATGAAGAGGCTTTGAAACGCATAGGGCCAGAAACGGAAAACGGTATGAGAAGCTGGATGCTTTTAAATTAATAAAGTGTGTCACTTATCTGATGCGGAGTCCGGCTTCATCTCTGGGTAAAGTTTGTAGGAATATATATCAATATATTATCTACTGATGATCGCCAGTAGGTAGTTATAGATAGAACCAAGTTTCCATAGGAAAAGCTTTTTTAGATTTGTTAATAACTTTAGCATCATTTGACGAATCTTCATGAAATTCTCCAAACAAAAGTCTATCCAGGTCAGCTCCTATCCTGAATGTTTGAGGGTCATTCGTCAAGCGGGGGCTGAGAAAAAGGGGGGTCCCAAAAAGTGTTTTCTCCATGTTAATTTCAGTAGGAAACTTTAGCCAAGGCTACAGCCTGATTTGCTGAACGGAATTACAGCAAATTTGGCAAAAAGGTAGCGCTTGGCTCAGAAAGCGACCTTTATTTTAAATGGTGTAAATCGTTAAGTAGTTGTAGAGAAATTAAAAAATAAAAGTCTGTAAATCAATTTCCCATAGTACTGTATTGGTTGAAAAATGAATGAAATGTATGCCATCCTCACTTTTAAATGTCTCTATATGTGTTTGTAATATATATGTATGTATATATATGTGTTTATATGTGTTTGTAGTATACTTTTATGATTTTAACTAATCGAATAAAGTATTTTTGACTCTGACTCTGAATTTCCCATAGGAAACTTTAGCCAAGGCTAGAGCCTGAACTGCTGAACGGAATTACACCAAAATTGGCAAAAAAGTAGTTCTTGGTTCAGAAAGTGACCTTTTTTTAAAATGGTGTAAATCCATTCGGTAGTTGCTCAGAAAATAAAAAAATGTTAATATTGATATCTAGGGATGTAGTGGGTTCGCGACCTCTCCCGACCACAAGCTTCATTCTAATTGGCTGCCAACACTCCAAACCAGGAAGTGATGGCAGCCATCTTGTGACTCAGTAGAACCGAGTCCCAAGAAAACAGAAAAAGAAAGTGAAAAATTAAGAAAAGGGGGCAGGGTAGATACACTTACCCCCTAGGCCTGCTCAGGGGATCCCACATGGACCCCCTGAATAAAAAAAAAAAATGTTAACGTCCGAATGCGCGCTGGGTGCGCGTATCTGGACAAATTGTTTTTTGTAAATGAAGCGGGGGCTCCCCCACTTCATTTAAATGAGCCTCCAGGTGGGGCAGGTCCCAGGGCAATCGTATAATTCTACCACCACCTCCTCGGGGCTATGCAAATTAGGTGCAGGATGGAACATGGCCCTCCTGCAGCTCCGGGGACCACCACCACCCCATGGCTTTGAAAAAAGAGGGTGGGGGCATGCTCGGCCCCCTTCCTGGAGCGCTTGATGGCCCTGGGGGGTGGCGGTCCCTCCTGCAGTGTCCCCGGGTGTCCACCCCTGGACATTGCCCTTTGCTATGACAGGGCGGGAGCATGGCTTCCGCCCTGTGATAGCAAACCCTGGTTTGCTTTGTCGAAGCGAGAGGAGGAAAACATCCTCTTGCTTCAATAAAGGAAAGGAAAATTGCTTTTAGGCAAGGGAAGCTGCATGTTAGCATCTCCTGTTGCCCAAAAGCAATGCCAGCTCCCGGAGGAGGCTTGGAACCGGCGGTGACCATGGGGGCATTGAGACTCCCTCCACGGTCCCCAACAGAGACGCCAGGCCCGGGGGATGGGGTCTCCGGGGCAATAAGTGGCCTGAGAGGAGGGCCACATAGCCCCCCTCCCCTTTAAAAAAAAGAAATAAATATGCAGATGTGGACATGCCTCGGGGGATGAGGTCCCCGGGGCGAATGTAAATGAATGAAAGGTTGGAGTTGCGACCCTAGCATGGCTTTCCACGCAGTGCCCTAGTGTGAACGTGCTGGTTGCGTGGCTCTCAGTGTGGCACTTGAGTACTTCTCTGGCCTTTAAAACACTGAGGGGCATATTTTCAAGGACGCCAAGTTAACAGCACTTTATCGCAGCCAAAATGGTGATAAATTGAACACACTTTTCAGAAGCTGGTGCAAACAGCCCATATCACCAGTGATTGCAACCTCAAAAAACATCGTCACGGATAACCCCGGCAAATATCGCTAATGAGATGCAGAGTAGGCGTTCCTGTACAAAAAGCAGTGAACATACCACTTCGCAACATTTTCAATGACCAGCAAGATAGCCGAAGAGAACCCAAAACAGGCAATAAGGTGCATTTGCACCAGAAAGTTTACACCTTCTATGACCTGGTGTAAAGTCGGACTGCAACCTGTAACATGAAAGGATGCCCAGCCCACAGCCACATCTGAATGACAACATATACCATGGAGCCAACGATCATGTAGCTCGGACACCCAAGAGTGCCCCGCTACCACCCCCTTGTCTGCCATTCCCCCTGATCTCCCTGACAAACAAATGAGACAGCAACCTCCAAAAATCTGGAACGTAACAAATCGGCTGAAGTCGCACAATCATAACAATCAAGATGCATGTGAGGTTGGACAAATGAGAATCACAGTCATCTATAGATTTATATATAAAAAAATATATTCAAACAAAACAACAAAATAAAAGTAGGTACAGCCATGGCGTGTCATCCCTCGACAATCTGTGAATCACAGCCTGCAAGAAAAAAAGCAAGATACGATTGTGCGTCATGCGCCCATCAAAGGAGAGAGAGAGAGAATGAGAGAAAGAGAGGAAGAGAGAGAGAGAGAGAAAGAGATAGAGAGAGAGGAAGAGAGAGAAAGAGAGGTCTGCAGGTCCCTACGCACCCAGGCTGCTGCACCCCATCCACTCCCGCTGCTCAGAGGTGTCTGCCTGCCTCTGCACACCCAGGCTGCTGCACACCATCCACTCACACCACGCGGAGGTGATTGCCCGCCCCTGTGCACTCAGGCCTCACTGCTCACCTTTCTGCCGGTGGTAGTAGGGGGGGTGGCCCAGGGAGCGGTCGGGGGGTATGGGTGTAGTGGCCGTGGGTGTTGAGGCCTTCTTGGGTGTCGGGGCTGCATGATCAGTAGCTCTTTGACATGTGTTGGTCTTCAGATGTGGCTCTGGGGTGGACTCCCTTCCATACTGTAGGTAGTCATCCTGCTTTACACCAGTAAAATGGGAAAAATTTCAAGTACCAACTACACGCTTTTTTAGATCCTTACATTTGAGGAAAAACAAACCAGTGTTACTCCTAGGTTTGTTGGATATATCTTGTTCGTACCCTTTTAATCTATTTTTTCATTTTCTTCAAAATGTTCATGTTTGAAAAAGAACACAACACATTTTTACCATTTACACATAAATACAAAACATTATTCCAAAACACTTATATATACACAATATACAGTTTTTCACTTTATATACACAAATCATTTTCCTATCTATGCTTGACAAAGTAATGCTCAATTCCAAATTAAATAGACCGCAAATAAATGCTGACAACAAAACTATTTTCAAAAATAAACCACACATGAATTCATTGGTCTATAAATCAGTTAATGTCTATTTTATATGCCGACGCGTTTCGAACCAGCTGACTTCAGTTCGCAGGTTCTCTTCAGGGCTCTGTCTTTTGTAATTTTCTAAAAGATGTGTACAATGCAAAAAGTTGTTTTAATTCACTATTTTTTAATCACTTTTGTTCTTCTATATCTAGTCCAACTGTCGCTATTTGTACCTGTTTTTCCAGCAGCCGCTGGTCTACAGGTATAACTTCACCCAATTCTCGTGGTCTTGTTCCTGCACCCAAAGTGAGAAAATTCATCACTATTTATGCGGAATATTACAGCTTTACAGTGTAAAACCTGGTCTCTCCCAGAACATACCTTTCTGTGTCTTTAGTAACTCGGGGCTCTTGTTTGAATCTCTTTATGCAGAAGCGCTCGTTCTTTGGCTTTAAGGCCAATCTCGACCTGGAATTCATAAAGGAGCTCAGTCATATCTCAAAAAGTGTTTCTCTATTTCACCTTTTCTTTGCGTTTATAATCGCAAAAGCATACCTATTATGATTGTAGTGAACGGGCGGCACCCTCTGTGTTTCTTAATTTCTATGTGCGGGGGCGTTCATCTAGTGGCCTTTGTGTCAGTCCTGACCAGAAAATCATAAACAAGCCCCTGTTATATCTACGGGTATTACTCCATTCCTTTCTTAACTAACTTTCAAACTCGGGAAGGCATACCTGATCAATTTGAGCAACCCTCCGTGTATTTGTCGTCCTCGAGCAGCAGTGTAGTCTACGGGCTGTCTCGCTGTCTTTGCTTGTTTATAGAGACTTAAGATTAGTTTACAAAATGTGAGAAACCTGTTGACATCTATTAGTTTCTTACTTTACCCTTACCTGTACGTGTGGCGATCCGGTGACTGCAGATTCAATCTGTGGACACCGCCGCCATTTTAGGACAGGTTATTATAGATTGTCTGTGTGTTTTTCGTGGCGGCCATCTTTCACCAAAGGAAAACACTTCGTGTCTACTGCTAACGACACAAATGATATTTCAAAGGTGGTTTCTGTGCTCCATATCTATTTCCTTTCCTCAGGTCATGGATAATATCATTTTTGTTATATGCCCGAGGTCCACCAACATTCCTTATTCATCTGATACATGTGGGGTCATTATTCCCTATTTTCAGAATCACAACTGCATATATTCATGACATACTGATACTCATGTTTTCAAAGTCTTGACACTTCACACAATGAATTTAACCCAGAGAGCGCACTGTTGAATTTTAATATTAGGTACACCTCTTTTTGCAATAAAATTCTTTCAGGATCCACAGAAGTTTTTTTATTTTGGACACTGAACAAGATGGACCATTTGAAATCATTTTCACTGTGATGATTTTCTACAAAGTGTTCTACCATTGGGGCAATTAAGACTTTATTTTTTATTCTTGATCTATGTTGAGTCATACGTGCATTCACTTGCTGGCTGTTTTTTTCCAATATAGATTTTGGAACAAGGGCACACAATTACAATTTACACCAGTAAAAGGCAGATGTTAAATTCTTACTGCTAATGCAGCTTATCGCCTGTTTTTGGATCGAATCAAAGATTTAGCTGGTCATAGAAAATATCGGGAAGTGTTTTTTTTTGGTGTTTTTTTTGCACGACAATGCCTACTCTGCCTATCATTAGCGTTAGTTGTCAGTCTTATTCGTGGCAATGTTTTTTGCGGAAGCTTTCACTAGAAAAATGGCGATATCAGCAGTTTTCACCAGGTTGAGAATGGGATGATAATTCTTTCGCTACTTTTGCTGCGCTAAAGTGCCGATAACTCGGCTATAAGTCCTTGAGAATATGCCCCATTGTTTCTTTTTTTTTTTTTCATCCGGATTCGTGCACCTAGTCACTTTTTTTCAAAATAAAAAGTAAGAATTTTTTTAGCCTGGGGCTTTTCGTGGGATCCCCTGAGCAGGCCTAGGGGTCAGGGTGTTTGTACCCTGACCACTTTTCAGGTTTTTTAAAATCTTTTTTCCTGTAATTCGCATGTAGCTACAAGAAAGTCCTAATAACTACAAGGGCTCGTTTTAAAGTCACCCTATAACCCCACAGTGGGGACTTATCGCTGAGTTATCAACACTTTAGCGCAGGTTGACGGTACCAACACAGCAGACAATCAACATCCTCCTGCAGACAAAGCTGCTGGCTGTGCTGCACCTGTTGGCCTCTGGTACCTTCCAACTAACAACTGCAAGAGTCTGAGTAGTCTCACTGCCAGCCGTATCAAACTTCCTCACACGTCTTAGATGCATGCCTACAAAAGCAACATACGGCCCAATTCGTAGTACTCCTGCACAACCAACCTCAACCCCAGTTATTGCTTGACACCTCTGTGCTCCAGATCCAAGATTGTGGTCACTGAATTGGGGGTGCGCCAGGTCATGAAGTCCAGTAGTCAACAGTAGTGGAAAAACAGTATTTTATTAGAGAAACATAAATTAACAACACAAAAACATCAAAAAACGAGTGACATTCCCAACTGGGCATTTCAAAAGGGCAACTTGTGGATCCAAATAACTGTAGATCATCCTGGAAATCCCAATACTCCACAATCAGAAACGTGTTGGATAAATGGTGAGAATGGTCAGGCGTAGTATGGTCATATATATATTATGGTACAATGTATTGCACTTGGACAAACCAGAATGCTCAAGGGTATGATCAATCCTGCACAAAAGTACTGTAACAGAAGTTCTGGTGGTCGTAACCTTAGTCAGAAAGAAAAGGAATGTTACAACCACACAAACTTCTGTTACAGTTTCATCATGCAGGATTTATCATACCTGTAGGTATCACTGTTCGTTTTCTGCTTGATACACCTGCATCTTCATTTCACGCACACTGTGCCTGAACAGCTGGGGACCAAGCAAGGTAACCACATCATAGCAGGCTTCCTGCCCGTGATGGGGCAATTGACTGCACACATGTATTACTTGTGCCCGCTGTCCACACTGTACACAATCACCGCAACAGAACCCACACACATTCTAACTATGTGCAGGCAAAACGGGACCACAGGGGCCTGTGCACTAATGTCGTTGCAAACTTCTCAGGCAATGTGCATGATTCCTACATCTTTAGCAAGCATCCTAGCCCTAGTCCCCAGAGCAGTCTGCCATCCAGCAATGACTGCCGACCCTGCACAACCAGACCTCAATGCTTACTTGCCGCCACTGGCGTGTCTCCAAGAGGGCCTACCACGTGCCAAAGCAACCTCCTCAGCACTCCTGCTGCAGTGCGCCGAGGACTCATGTCTGTGTGTCGAACACACGTTTGAGCTGAGCTCACAATTCAAATCGGGTCTTGATTGCCAGGATGGTGTATCGCTACCTCCTCAGCCGCCACTGGATTTCATGGCACAGGCCACCAGCGCATTCTGCTGCACCGCGCCGAGGAGTCATATCTGTGTGGCGTATGCAGGGTCTAGCTGAGCTCACAATTCATATTGGGTCTTGATTTCCAGGATGGTGTATCGAGGCCTACGCATCATCACAGGCTGCACACCCGCTCAGCTCTGGTGGCACTAACTCAGTGGAACTAAAGTCATCGCCATGTGGCTGGAGACCCGTGTCGGGCAAAGTGCCTCAGCTGCCACCAATTGTGTGTACTTCAAGTCATGGGAAAGAATGGAAATGGCCTCCAGTGGCTGTGGCATGCCGACAACTAGACCTGTGATCACCAAATCACTGCAGGGAAGACCTGGGAAATGTAGCGTTGTCGTTCCTTCACTGTAAGCTTAAGCGGAGTGGGCTGGCTGAAATGCGCATCCTTCACGACTTCACCAATATGGTGGCTTGAGTCAGCGCACCCACCGAGAAAGGTACACGATGGGTGGGTGACTCCACTTTTTTCTCCCAACAAAAATATGGTTTAGTATTTGATAAAAAAGAAAACATTATATACTTTTAATAACTAACAAAAAATTACAAAAACTATTTTTAGAATATTAAAGTTACAAAATATCACTATTTTTTTATTAAAATACTGTAAAAACCATAGGTTTAATGAACATTATAATTAGAAATGAGCAGGCAAAAAACCTTTGAAATTTACAAAAAAAAACATAGGTTTCAGGGACGTTATAGTTAGAAATTAGAATTTAAAAAATCTTAGAAATTCACTGAAAAAAACATAGGTTTCAGGGATGTTACAGTTTGAAATTAGCATTTAAAAAAACCTAAGAAATTCACTGAAAAAACATAGGTTTCAGGGTTGTTATAGTTAGTTGGACATTTCACTTGTACAAAACCAGAGAAATGTTGTCGTTATAGTTAGTAGAGCTAACTATAACTCGCACCCCCGCAATGCACTGCAGAAGATGTCACATATTACATCACTCATGAAATGCTCAGTGACATCACTGATGACAACACTGATGACATCTCAAATGAAATCACTCATGGCATCACTGATGGCATAATTCATGTGATAATTTTATGCACCTCCTCACACCCTAATATAAGCTTTGAAAAACCCCTTTAAAATATAGACTACCATTTTTGAAACTATAAACTTACCAATAGCAGATACTACATACCCACTGACTGATTCCTAGGTATACACACACATCCATTCATTCACCCACACAGTCACTCATGCATGCAGTCACTCATCAATACAGCACTATCATATGGCACTCATATACCTATACAGACACTCACACACTGCCACTCATCCATAGAGTTATTCACACACCTAACCAGTCATGTAAAGAATCAATAACACTGCCATTTACTCACCTATACAGTTATACATTCACTACCTTACTTATTCATACAGATACTAACATATACATACTGTCTTATACAATCACTGACACAAGCACACACTCATTTATACAGTCACTCTCACAATCACTCACTCTCACATATAGTCATCTATATACTCCAACACTCACATATACTGCCTTTGACATATCTAGTTACTCACACATATACCGCTGAGACATCAATTCACTCACCAACACACCAATACATACACTCACCCACCCATACAGCTATTTCCACATGCACTCTTGAACCCATACACCCAGTGCATCACCCACTCACACATCTATGCACAAAGTCACACACACCCCACCCACCCACTCAAACACTCAGGCACCCATACAGATACTCACACAACCAATAAATAACCCATATAGACACTCATGCAGCTACTCATCAACCCATGCAGCAGCTTACACAACAGCACACAGACTGATACAGACATTCACACAGTTTAGTCACTAACCCAAGCATTCAGTAAGACAAAATTAATCACTCACTTATACAGTCAGTCACACACCTATTAAATCCTCCACCCAGACACTTATACACCCACTCATTCTTCAATACACCTTGGCATATATATCAAACATATTTAAACTTTATAGAAACACACAGTCACTGGATGATGTCATCAGTGATGTCATTTGGGATGTCATCAGTGATGTCACTGACCATGTCATGAGCGATTTAATATGTGACGTCATCAGCATTGCATTGCGGGGGCACGAGTTATAGTTAGCTCTACTAACTATAATGGCTGAATTTCTCTGGTTTTGTATGAGTGAAATGTCCAACTAACAATAACGTCCCTGAAACCTATGTTTGTTTCAGTTAATTTCTAAGGTTTTTTAAATGCTAATTTCTAACTATAACGTCCATAAAACCTGTGTTTTTTCATTGAATTTGAAAGGTTTGTTAAATGCTAATTTCTAACTATGCCTACAAAGGTACGACATGTGCAGAAAGAGGAAGAAAGTTGCAGAATGAAGCAATAGGAATGCAGAAAGAGGCAACATAAGTCCAGAAAGACGAAGAAAGGGTCAGAAAGAAGCTAGAGATGTGCACAAGGAACCAATAGATGAGCAGAAAAAGGCCTTGTTGCAAAGTCATCCTGTGCCCCCAACATTTTGCTGACTGATACTGCTGGTAACTGACTCTGACTAGCCAGGCCTGGAGCCAGTGCTATGCTGAAAGAAACTTAGAATACAAGTGCAGAAAGAGGCAAGAGAGTTGCGCGAAGAGGGAAGAAGGGTGCAGAAAAAGGCAACAGGGATGCAGAAAGAAGCAAGTGAGGTACAGAAAGGGGCAAGAGAGGTGCAGAAACAGGCAAGAGTGGTGCTGAAAGAGTAACGAGAATTGCTGAAAGAAACAACAGAGGTTTAGAAAGAAGCAAGAGAAGTGCAGAAAGAGGCAAGTGAGATGCAGAAAGAAGCAAGATCAGTGAAGTAAGAACCAAGATAGGTACATAAAGGCATAGGAGGAGTGCAGCAAGAGGTAGGAGAGGTGCACAAAGAGGCAAGAGAGGTACAGAAAGAAGCAAAAGGTTGCAGAAAGAAGGAAGAAAAATGCAGAAAGAGGCAAGAGAATTGCTGAAAGAAACAACAGAGGTGTAGAAAGGAGCAACAGAAGTGTAGAAAGAGGCAAGTAAGGTGCAGAAAGAAGCAAGAGCAGTGCAGAAAGAACCCACAGACGTGCACAAAGAGGCAAGAGGTATGCATAAAAATGTAGGAGGGGTACACGTAGAGGCAAGAGAGGTACAGACAGAGGAAGATAAGTATAGAAAGAAGTTACAGAGGTGCTGAAAGAGGCATGAAAGGTACAGAAAGAGGCAAGAAAGTTGCATGAAGAGGAAAGTGGCAACAGGGATGCAGAAAGAAGCAAGTGAGGTAGAAAAAGAGGCAATAGAAGTACAGAAAGAGGCAAGAGAGGTACAGAAACAGGCAAGAGAAGTACAGAAAGAGACAAAATAATTGCTGAAAAAAGCAACAGAGGTGTAGAAAGAAACAAGAGCAGAACACAAGAACCAACAGAAGTGCAAAAAGAGGCAAGTGAGGTGAAGAAGGAGGCAAGAGAACTGTAGAAAGATGCAAGAGAGTTACAGAAACAGGCAAAAGGGGTGCAAAAAGAAAAAACAGATGGGCAGACTGAGGCAAGAGAAGTGTAGAAAGTGGCAATAGAGGAGCAGAAAGAGGTAAGTGAGGTGCAGAAAGAAGGAAGCGGGGTTGAGAGAGAGTCAAGAGGGGTACAGAAAGAAGCAAGTCAGGTGCAGAAAGAAGCAAAAGAAGCACAGAATGAAGAAACAGAGGTGCAGAAAGAAGCAAAAAAGGTGTAGAAAGACATGAGGGGTACAGAAAAAGGCAAGATGAGGTGGAGAAAGAGGCAACAGACATGCAAAAAGAGGCAAGAGAGGTGCAGAACATAGAAGAGATGTAAAGAAAAAGGCAAGAGAAGTCCAGACATGAAAGAAATGTGCAGAACGAAGCAACAGAAATGCAGAAAGAGGCAAGAGAGGGGCAGAGAGAGGTGTAGAAGGAGGCAAGAGTGGCTTGCACACCATTAATACCAATTTAACACCCACATTTAGCAATAAGTAGCAGGTGACCCTTCTAGGTTTGCAAAGGGCCTTCCAACATGCTGCTATACTTGTCACTGCATTTTTGGTATCATTTCAGCCGTTTGAGCTAGAAACAAGGCTTTATTTTTTCAAATCTACAGATTAGGGAGCAGATGATGAAATATGTGGCTAATGCAGAAAATGTATATTTGTGCCAAAGTCGGTGCAGCCAAACAGTCGCATAGTTCCAGTGGCCCTGCTCATACCTCTGACTAGGTCCAGAAGTGTTCCTCAGTGATTCCTTCTTTTTTTTCATCTCATTAAGTCATAGTTGAGCTTCTATGGAAAAGAGGAAGACTAAACCTGACATTACCACTCCACAGCACAGACTACCATACAACATGATTACTCTCTGTGACACATAATTCCACTCTACATAATTCCTATAAAATAAATACCACATACTTTCTATCCACATCATTTCACTGCACAACTTACCACATAATTCTACTACACACAACTTACATCCACTCCACACCAAAAAACATTTAAAAAACATTTACATTTACATTGCCAATAGCTCTAACTCTTGCAAATGCCAAACCTTTAACATTGCAAACACTTCTTTAACTAGTAATCGTGTTTGCAGAGTGGTGGAGAAAGGGTGCTGGGCCTCCGACCAGCGCTCAGGAATTCCACTGCGTAGGATTTACAAGAGGTACCAGGAGGGCTTCTTGGCCCCCAAAGTCCTTCAGGAGTAAATTGGGCTTCTTCCCCCATCCCGTAGTCTGCCAGGAGATGCATTTGGAGAGTGGTGGAGAAAGGTGGATATGGCCTCCGAAGACATCTTAGCAATCCCACTGTGTGGGACTTACTGGAGGTCCCAAGAGAGGTATTTGGCCCAAGGACATCTTTGGGGGCCAACTACTCCTCCTATTACCTCCAGTTAGTCCCACACAATAGGATCGCTAAATTGTCATAGCAGGCCATGCTAGGCTAGAGTGTCGCTGGTGTTGAGAGTGCTCAATACTGGAGCTGCTTTGCCCCTAAACTTGAGAACTGCCCTCTTCTTTTTTGCATAATTTATGTATTACTCTATGCCTGAAAGGGTATTGTTTTGACTTATACCGGGTGCTCCCTTGTGTTTGAACAAAGCTAAACCTCTCTGAAGAGCCCTAAATAGAGCAAAACACTGTGTCAGGGGTTGCGTTTTACTAATTTCAGTTTGGCTTGGGTGGTATTTTACCAATTCAAAGCTGTAATACTGTACCTGGTGTGATAATTAGCTCTTGCCATTTTGCAGCTTCGCATGGACAGTACTGTGCTAGTCCTATGCTTAAAGACTTTCCTGTATGAATGGCAAAAGTCTTTGTCCCTTTCTATCTCGGCGTGGATGGCACTGTGCTAATCCTATACTTAGAGACTTTGATAGAATAGCAGACATTTGAGGTGAGCAGATCTAGAGTGTCGATGGTGTTGAGAGTGCTATATACTGAAGCTGCTTTCCTCCTAAACTTGAGAACCACCCAGTGTTTTCTTCTTTTTTGCATAATTTATGTGTCACTCTATGCCTGAAAGGGTATTGTTTTGACTTATACTGGGTGCTCTCTTGTGTTTGGACAAAGCTATACCTCTCTGAAGAACTCTAAGTAGAGAGAAACACAATATCAGGTGTTGTTTTTATTAATTTCAGGTTGGCTTGAATGGCATTTAACCTTTTCAAAGCTGTAATTCTGTGCCTGGAGTGGTAATTGGCGTTTGCCTTTATACAACTCGGCATGGATAGCACTGTGCTAGATATATATTTAAAGACTTTGCCTTAGAAAAGGTAAAAGACTTAGTCCCTTTCTATCTCGGCGTGGATGGCACTGTGCTAATCCTATGCTTAAAGACTTTGATAGAAGAGCAGACATTTGAGGTGAACTGATCCAGAGTGTCGCTTGTGTTGAGAGTGCTCTATACTGGAGCTGCTTTCCACCTAAACTTGAGAACTATCCAGAGTTCTCTTCTTTTTGGCATAATTTATGCATCAGTCTATGCCTGAAAGGGTATTGTTTTGACTTATACTGGTGTTCCTGTCTTTCTGGACAAGGATATACCTCCCTGAATAACTCTAAGTAGAGTGAAACTCTGTGTCAGGGGTTGCTTTTAATCATTTCAGGTTGGCATGAATGGCATTTAACCTTTTCAAAGCTGTAATACTGTGCCTGGAGTGGTAATTGGCTTTTGGCATTTTACAGCTCAGCATGGACAGCACTGTGCTAGTCCCATGCTTAATGATTTTGCTGTAGAAATGGCAAAAGACTTTGGGATGATTTTCAAATCCTTTGCGCTGGTTTAGCGTCACAAAAGTGATGCAAACCAGCTTAATTTCTTTTTTTCGATTTTTATTTCCAGCGCAAAAATTGTTTTACTCTGAAAAGCACTATTTTAATAGTGCAAAGCAGCATGAAGCACTGTTGTGCATTACTTTGCGCTGAGGGGGCGTTGCATGTGTGGTACATGGGTGTTCCCATGAAACCACCCATGCCTTTAGACGCAAAACCATATTTACAAATATTGGAAAACATGGTTTTGCTCTAAAAGTTAATGCCCCGTCCAAGGAGGCACTAACAGGAGAAATGCTTTAATTTCTCTATACTTTTCCGACTTTCCATGCGTGCTGAACTGTGCAGCTCGTATGGAACGTCAAAAAAGCTTTGCATCATGCCCTGCATAGTATTTTGTACAGGAAGGGTACCCTTCCTGTAATAATAATAATAATAATAATAATAATCCACATTTGTAAAGCGCACAATCACCTGTTAGGGTCTCTAGGCGCTGGGGGCAGTCGGGAAGATTAAGCAAGCTATTGCCCAGAGTCACATGGTGCTGGGCTAATCTGCCGCTGGTGCTGAAATCAATGCTGGTGCAAGGGGAGGAGAGAGCCATATCTCTGAAGATATGGTGCTATCCTGCTCCCTCCCAGTTGTGCAACGTGGCACAGCCACGCCGGAGACTGTGCTGGGTTGCACAACTTTTGTGAAAATATCCCCCTCTGCCCCTTTCTATCTTGGCGTGGATGGCACTGTGCTAATCCTATTCTTAAAGACTTTGATAGAAAATCAGACATTTGAGGTGAGCAGATCTAGAGTTTCGCTGGTGTTGCGAGTGCTCTATAGTGGAGCTGCTTTCCACCTAAACCTGAGAACTACTCAAGTTCTCTCCTTCTTTTTTGCATAATATATGCATCTCTCTGTGCCTGAAAGGGTATTGTTTTGCCTTATACTGGGCGCTCCCTTGTGTTTGGACGAAGCTATATCTCTATGAAGAGCTCTAAGTAGAGCGAAGCACCGTGTCAGGGGTTGCTTTTACTCATTTGAGGTTGACTTGGGTGGTATTTCACCAATTCAAAGCTGTAATACTGTGCCTGGAGTGGTAATCGGCTTTTCTAATTTTACAGCTCAGCACTGTGATAGTCCTGTGCATAAAGACTTTGCTGTAGAAATAGCATAAGACTATGTCCCTTTCCATCTCTGCAGGTGTTGCTTTTACTCATGTCAGGTTGGCTTGCATGGTATTTTACCAATGATAATTGGCTTTTGTCATTTTACAGCTTGTCATGGACAGCACTGTGCTAGTCCTATGCTTAAAGACTTTGCTATTTGTCAACATTTTTTGGGACAAATTTAGAATTGACTTCCAACATCCACGTGTCCTCTTCTCATGGTACCTCCTTGCCATGGCATTGTACCCTTTGCCACTCAACAGTTGTGTTAGTATCTGTCCTTCCGCAGATTAAACTGCCTGGCTTCCTCAGGTGACATGTTGTCTGTAAAGAAATGCACACAAGATGTAAGGTCCAAGACAAATAACAACAAAAGTGTACAAAAATCGGAACTCTACACTCTTGTCAACTGTTTGCTACTTCTGACATGACCTGACAAGTTCAATGTGAAGGAAAACTCTTATCACAATCTGATAGTGATACCGACATTGCAATGTATGGTATGGGATATAGCAAGGGCAGAGTAAAGTAATAACAGTGGTAGATTAGCTGAGTTCAATGATGACGTGGACACAGACTCAGACTGAGTCTACTAGGGGAATGTCTTCAAGGAGACAGGTGTACAAGCCCATTGCAGAGTCAGGCCATAACATTTAAACAAGATATAGGATGCACTGGTCGGAATAATTGTAGACCAGTAAGCTCCACTGTGGTAGTAATGTAGAACTGTATAACAAATCTATTTTCATCAACTCACCACATAGTTGGATGTGTCTACACAGCTACACATCCATGAGTCATGCAGTATACATCTACTTGAAACATCTGAATAAATGTATATCACAGCTCTGCTTTTAAGAAGACGACGGGGCATATTTCCCAGGAAGTGTCAGAGCATGGTGTTAGCCTGCTTGACACCGTGCTATGCTCTACCACTGCAGAAATGCAGAGCTGCACCATATTTACATCATATTGGCCCGCCAAAGGCAAGCCCATCTCTGCCCGTCCACGCCTGGACCGAGCCCAGCGCCAGAACCCCTGCCAAACCTGCCCCAGATATTAGGCCCAGAATCTTTTCCAGAAAAAGTCTCCACGACCTAAACTACCGGGACCATAACTGTGACTGTTTTAACCTGCTAGCTCTCTGTCAGGGCTTGGAGGGTACTTACAAAATGTGTGGCTTTCAGCTGCTTCGCCTTTCCAGCCTTCCTAAATTCATAGACCTCAGCCTAAAAACACCTAAAAAAGATGAAACACAGAGAAAAGATGATTCCATTGATTTTATTTGCAAGTTAAGTAATGCTCGCTCTCTACTGAAACATGCTTTCAGAGTAGCAGAACTTAATGACTCCCACAAATCTGATATGTTTATCACAGAAACCTGGGCTACCAACTCCTCTGCGCCTGAACTGCTTATGGCCATGCCTGCCAATTACTATCTACATAGGCCTGACTGTCCATTAAAAAGAGGAGGGGGATTGGCTGTCATCTACAGTGAGAATATCAGGGCTATTTTCACTACCATACAGTCTGAGGACTGGGGATCTCTTATTTACCGCCCTCCAGGCCTGAAAGCCGGCTTTTTAAGTTCTATCAGCCTCTTACTTGAGGCTAATATTTGTAATGCTAACTTTACCATTTTAGGAGATTTAAATTTTTACTTACAGCAGGGGGAAGACAAGGGCACTGCATCCTTATTAGAAATTATGGACAGTAGATCTTAAGCTTCTTAGTAGTCTCCACACATAAAGCTGGGAACACGCTAGATGCATTATTTTCTAACAACAAAGATATTACTAGCCTCAAAGTGCTTCCTCTAGCATGGTCCGATCATGCAGCCATCTTTTGTACGATTAACTGCCCTGCAGTTTACACATTCCAGAGCAAGTGGCATTGCTCAGCTCAACTTGGAGCCTGGGCTAACACTGATCCAAACCATCTAAAGTAGCTGTCAATATCATCCAAGCCTCCAGGCTGTCGAGAATCCTGGGCTCGTAGCAGAGGCATATACTAACTGGCTCAACTCCGTCTTTGCTAAAATAGTCCCTATAAAGAAAAGGGGCCAATACAGGACTCGTCCGTCTGCCCCCTGATTTTCGGTGGCCCTTAGTCGTAAAAAACAAGTCTGCAGACACAAAAAAAGGAAATGGAGAGCCCAATATAACTCCTTCAAGAGAGAAATGTATAAACGCTCACTAACCAAATACAAATCCCTTCTGATAACAGAAAAATCAGCCTATTTCTCATCAAAAATTGAATCAGCTAAAAACTCAGCCAAAGAACTTTATCAAGTCATTAATAAGCTCACTAGACAACCAGATTATAAAGGAGAATGGGTTAGCCAGTCTTTCTGTGATCAGATTGTCTCGCATTTTAAAGACAAAGTTGATTCAATTTCAACGCCTTTGCTCACACTGACTACCATCATCCCCAACAATCAAGTCAAGGTGCTTGGCAATCCTAAAATTGACATGACAATGAACACTCTCCAATCTTTTTCCTCGGTCTCTTCCACACAAATAATAGACCTCATATTGACCATCAAATCAGACTCTCCAGATGATCCTTGCCCAACTTCAGTCATTAAGTTGGTCCCCAACATTATAGCAGATCACTTGTCAAACATATTTAACAACATGTTTAAGACAGACAGGTATCTTTCCTCCCCAATGGAAATGGGCATCCATTCTGCCCCTTCTGAAAAAAAGAATGCGGACCCCGAAGATCCCGTCAACTACTGGCCAATCTCCAGACTCCCATTCCCTGATAAAATAGTTGAAAAAGTTATTAACATCCAACTTAATCAGTTCAACAAGGATTTCATTTTCCTTGACCCTACCCAATTTGGGATAAGATCGGAGCATAGCACAGATACTGCCCTGATCAAGCCAATGGATGAACTAAAGTTCATCCTGGATGAAGGGGGATCAGCCGCTCTAATTTTGCTGGACCACTCTGCTGCTTTCGATACGGTGAATCATGTGATCAACATCTATGCCTTTTCTTCTAAATCTTTCCGTCTGCCCTGTGGCGTTCCGCAGGGCTCTTCACTCAGTCCCACCCTTTTTAATGTTTATGTTGCAGATCTAGCTCGTATGGTCTAATCCTTCGGTTCACTCTTACATCATATGCCCACGATACACAAATCATCCTATTAGCCACTAAAAATACATATGATACCAGCCTCGGCATTCATAACTGCATGAAATACATCTATGATTGGTTGAACAAGCACTGTCTTAAGCTCAAACCTGGGAAGGCTGAAATGATCACACTCTGCAATAAACTCCATTTATGGTTTGCTTTGTGCTGGCCTGCAGATATGGTACCCCTTCCTGTCCCCATCAGGAAAGCCAAAAGTCTGGGGGACATAAAAAATGATCACCTACGTTTAGGCAATTAAGTCAATACAGTTGTCTTCTACTTCTATAACATCTTGAGAATGCTAAAATAAGTTCTCATCTTTCTGCCTATCTCAGTTAGGAAGTCAGTGGTATCCACCTTAGTATTATAAAAAATAGACTACTGTAATGGCCTCTACATGGGCCTGTGAGCTCAATATTTGAACAAATTGGATGTCCTCCCGAATTCTGCAGCCAGTTTTCTACTGAAGATACCCAGGCATCATTCAGTTTCCGCCACACTCTAAAGACCTCCACTGACTGAAGGTCAAAAATAGAATTAAGTTTAAGGCCCCCTGTTTGACTATAAAGAGTGATATGATTTTGGGCCCACCTTTCTGAGGGAAACCTTTAGTTGGTACACCTCAACTAGAAACCTGAGATCATCAGGCATGCATAGAATAAACTCCATTAGATTTAAATGAATCAAAATGGGGAGGCAGCAGCTTTGCCATCAGAGCAGGTACATCCTCAAACCTCCTGCCAATCACCATAAGATCTGCCCCTTCCTTGCTTCAGTTTAGGGAACTTCTAAAAACCTGTATTTTCAATCAGTAGGCTCTATTACTCTGTTCATAGTCTCTCACAGAATCAGCGCCAAGACACCTTCGGGTATACGCTGTGATTTATAAATTGGGCAACATAACATAACATTTTCCCCTGTGTGGGTGCACACCTGATCAGGCTAGCGCCAACGCAGGCACCCTTGCACAATAGTGCAAGGGTATGCAAGGATGTCTGCATTGAGAAGAAAGAAGACTGTTTATGTGCTGGAAGGCTCACCTTCTTCTACATGAACAATCAATGACCTTTTACTGTTTCCCTGTGTATTCTACAACGCAGCAAACATTGGACCATCAAATATGATAAGAAAATAAACAGTTCTCATTCTTGCGCATGTTTAAGAATTTTCTTTCAATAGTTGTACCTATTACACACTCCACCATATTTACGCTGCCCTTGGGGAAGCGTACTAAATAATGGTATTTAGGTTGTAACATTGCCCATCCCTTTCACCCTAACTATGGGGTGAGGGGGGTCTTATGCACAAGTTGATGTTAAGCAGCGTTAAGTGGCTTAACGCTGCCTTCTGACTAAGGCTAAGCCACTATCGATACCACAATGTTGTGCAAAGTAATGCTGCTGTGGCCATAGGTTCGTTGAAATATGCCTCAACATGTCAAAGATTCACAATATTTGAAGCAAGACAGGGATTACTGTTTGAAATTGAAGTTGGGTACCAAACTATGTCTTATGGTTGTATTTACTCAAACATATTTTGGGTTAGGCCACTCCTCCAATATTGTTACATACGCCAGCTCTCAGTTTGTGTATGAGACTGCCTCTCTGTAGTAATACTTGTCACTGACAACTGTTGCTCCAATGAGCTGAACATCAGTGACAGCTACATAACATCAGGGTGTACATGGATTCCATGTCTGGGTATTACCAACATCCCCCAAATGTGTCCTCTTCTGTATGCACACTGTGAAACCCACCTGCATCAGCTGGAGTAACAGACACAATTTGCACTTATTTATTTATTTATTTAAATTTGTATATCAGCACACAGCTACCCAAAAAGGGTTTCCCGGCACCATGAGGAACAGCAGAGAGTGGAGAGACCTATTGGCTGAAAAGCCTGGACTTAGTGAAAGTGCTGCTGTAACTTCACAAGATTCATTGACTTGTGAACTAAAGCAGCCATGTCCACATGATACTCTAACAGGAAGGCATATTCACTTTCTGGTTTGGGCATGAATTCACACCTGATATCACAACACTATGCAAATTGCTGGCCCACTGTGTGACAAATTCATACAGTATTTATCTTGCCATTAGCACCCACAGCCACAGCATTCAGGAGGGACAAAATGGAAACCAATGGATCGACCATAAGATAAAAATACTGTCAAGAGGCAACGTTTGAGAAGAATGGTGTAGGGTAGTGTCTTTCCAAATTGGTTTCCAATCTGCTCCAACAAGTTGCAAAAGCATGATAGCAACAATTGTGCCATGATAACAGGCAAACACTATTTTTCATTTACAAACAGTGTCCACTTTTTCTGCCATGCACCAAAGCTCGCCCCGTGCACAATGGTGGCAGAGTGCCTACATGGTTGGGATGCAGCAAAATATGCACAATGACAGGGCAATACACTGAAACAAGCCATAAAGTTACTAGTAGAGTGCAGGGGTGAATTTAACAAACTGGGAATGTGCAACAAAAACTCAAGAAGGCTAATGCTGTGCTCTATCAGTAGATCATAAATATGTTAAAAAATCTCTACTTAATGCTCTCTCATCACAATAGAGTTAAGGTCCATGCAATGCACACCCAGACTGTGTTCAACAACATACTGGAACAATCACAGAAAAGTACTTCTTCTCACAAAAAGCTAAATTTATGACTTAAGGCTCTCACCAGTGGTGTGTGGGTCTGTGAAGGCATCAATGTCCGTCTGAGTGATCAATCGTCTACCAGCTGTGACGCATGTAAAAGAACAATTGTATTAGACATAACTTTTCACATGTCATGATCATTACCGAAGTCATCTTCATTCAATTTTGTGAACTGTAACAGTTATGTCCCTATCCATGTTCCCTACATGAAGGGAGGTGCTTTGCCTGTCTGACTCACAACAAATGACGATTGCAGCATTGTGGACTTCAAGTCAATCCTGCATGTATACATGATCATATTGTGACTACAACTTGAGGGACACATTCACAAGGCACTATTCGCCTCCACAACATCACTTTTCTTTACATTGTGTAGTCATTTTGGGCCTAGCAATTATCCCAAGGGTCTGTTCAGACACTTGACGTGGTTTGATCCTGCATTGTGTCTAACGCTGCCTTTCAAACTCAACTTTGTGTGAAGTGTTCCTTTGGAAATTGGTGTTGCGATGGGCGTTCCACCACAACACCCATATCATATTGCGATGGAGCATATTTAAGAGGCTGGGGTACATATGGTCCTGTGCCTACATTGGGAACTGCTGAAAAATGGTTTGACCCTTGCCCACCGGAGATAGATGAGGGATTCCATCAGGTATGTGGTTTTGCTGTGTGTGCTGTGTGTGCTGCATTGTGAAGCTCACATAGGTCCTTCCTGCACATTGCAAGTCCTCACAGACAAAATACGTTGTCCACTATCTTTGTATTCTGCATTGTGCAGCACACATACAAACATGATAAAGTACTTTCTGATTGTTTATGTGCAGAAGGGAACATATTTCTACACATCGGGCAAGTGTGGCTGCGTTTGAGCTAGGCAGCTTCTGTTTCCAAAAAGTTGATGGCATCATCCTGTTGCGTATATTACATTGTGCCACTGACTACAGTTGTTAACAAAAAAACACACTGTGATATCATACAACTTTTGTCATGTACTTACCACCTTGCCTGCCAACAATGATCCCCAGGTGATCCAATAGTTCTCCCTCACATCCGACACAATCCTGCTATCGGTGTTTCCACTGGTGGACAGTCGTGTCTACCCCGAAGATGAGTATCATGTGGTTGCAGATGTGCTCCCACCTCACCTTATTGATCTTGATGTCATAGCCCGGCAGGACCCGTCCCCTATTCTGCACCATCCATGGAAAGAAAAAAACTTCACCAGCTAGAGGAAGCCCCCCAATGCCCACTCAAATAGCCCTCCCTACCCTCACCCAACATCACCCACCACACAACTAAACCCACTATCTGAGAAAAACAAGTAAATAACCCAAAAACGTATGACTGGATAATCACGAATACGCAAAGATCACGGAAAGACAGCAACAGAGGAGTTGACATAAAGAGTAGGCACAGTAGACTAGACACCAAACCACTATCTCACACCACAATCCAGCAGACACCTCTAAATACCTCCACAACTTTCCACAGACACTAACAGTGAAGTTAAAAGAGAATGTGAGAGTGGACAGTACTCCCCCATGAAAGAGGATGGATACTGACATCACTTCCTGGGAGTTTTATACGTGTTTTTGATCTTCACATGAAACAAAACAGCCACTAAGGGGTAAGTGGGAATTCTTCATTGTAGACACATGTATTTAATGAGTATTTTTCATAGCTGTTATTAAAAAATGATCACTTATGTGAAAACGCAGCCAAAATGTGGCGCTAAGTGCTAGTTGATCAGCATATGTACCATACATTAAATGCTTAACCACACCATATGGCATGTGATCTGTGTTGTGTAGGTGACTTTAGTCATTCTGTAATGTATTGACATCAGGAATCCTGAACTGTCGACATGCCCTTGTTTCTCACATTGATGCATATACAGATATTGTCATTTGTGATGGAGTATACATCACTCAGTGGTAGTCATGCTGATTACCATTGTTTGCATGTGTGACTACATAAAAGACTGTTACATTACACAGTGCGGTGATGTCAGTACCAGGTTAATGGGCTTTCAATACATGTTTACTTTAACAACAAGCAGTCACTACTTGTAAACAAGAATTATAATGCTGCATACATTGCAAAGGTTGACTACAGAATTTACATATCTGGAGGCAAAGATGTGTACATTTACATTGGTCTGTGCAAAGCCACTCATGGGCATAATTTAACAAAATTGTGCTACACATTTTAGAGTTTGCTAAGCAATGAATGTTTACTGATGTTGTCAATCGACCACATCCATTGTCATGTTAGCGATGTATGTACCATACGTCGTTACATGGCATTAGAATCAGTTCGTAGCAGAAAAAATTGCCCCTCACTCTAGCATGACAGCAATACAGATTCTGAAGCTAAAGAGAAAAATAATGACCTATGGATGGTTAGTCAAAAAATAATGTAACTCAGCCCTCCGTCACTTTCTGTCTTAGGAGCAAAAAGAGCTTGAAAAGAAACCTCTGATGAGAAATTAGAAAATGTATGTACCAGAATTCAGAATGGAGCAGCCATGACCACATTCAGCACAGGTCAACTACCCCCACAAAGCCAGCAACAGCCATGATGTTGAGCCAGACGATTTGTAGCAGAGGAAATGCTGAATCTGGGCCTCATGTCTTAAAAGTGGCGCATTGTTAGTGAAAAACAGCAATGCAGCACTTCTCATTGCAGAATCCATGTGCCACCATGGCGTCCAATGCCTGGAAGTGCAGGCAGTATCCAGGGGCTTGAGACCATGCTGTGTCTTTTTCTGAGACACAGAGTGGTAGGCACAGGTGCTGCTGAGTCACTATAGGCTGACACTGGAAGCTGGGCACGTTTTGTACATAAGCTTGTGGTCCCTGGCTGTAGACACTGAGGCGTCAGCAAACACTCTTACCTGGTGGCAAAATCTGACAAGCCTGAATGGTGCATCTTGGAGGTGGATCAGTCAAGGTGATCCTGAACAACAACAAAGCATAGTCTGCATTGCATGGCATGCACCAACACTAAAACAGAGTGACAGGGGAGATTGCTAATGGTGGTCTGCACCTCTCAGCATCATGAGGCCGTAGAGGGTTGTATTAGGCAGATGGTGTGCCGGGTGAAGCCCCTGAGCTGTCCAAATCTTGTGTGGCAGGAGAACCTAGACTATGCACCTCACAGGGGCCAGTTGCATCACCTTCATCAGGATGTTCCCATGCAGACTAGCAGGACATGGCTGTAGCCAGGCTTGTGAAATCTATACTGGCAGAGGACTCTGCTGGCTGAATCACAGATTCAGAGAGTGCTCAGTGGTTTAAAGCCTGGTGTAGATGTCCAGCTTAGGAGAAGGTTGGATGTAGATCAGAGGAGGTCCAGGGGTCATGTCTGGGAAAGAGCTGTGGGCTTGTACCACTGTGATTTCCTAGTGCACTGAGAAACATGGAATCTGGTTGCCAAAGTGAGATTGGAGGAAGCCACCAGGTAGTGCAGCCTTTTCTCGCACCATGGCAGTGAGCTCTTGTGTGTATGGGGGATTTCCCTTGGTGTCGGCCAGAAGGAGATTTCTGTCTACCATACACCTGATTGGAGGAGATGGAGTAGTTGGCCACATTGGACTGCCACACATGTAATACACAGTCCCTGGCCATCTTGCACAACGATGTGTGTTCATGAGAATTTGGTACATTCCTTGAGAAATACAACCATATGTGACACGCCCATTTCATATTAGATGCATGGTTGAATTTGTGTTCAACTGTGCCTGCAGATGTAGGAATATTTTGATTTGTAGAGTTATGAGTAATCCCTAGATTAAACACATCATGCAATTGGCATTTGTAAGCTTGTAGTGGCAGGCCAGAGAGAGGTGATACAACTTCATTGTATTACCATGTTTTTCGTGGTCCATCTTACACAGTACATTGACCATTGCTAATGTGATTGGTTGTATGTTACTTGCATGATTTGACTGTACTACTTGGCATCCTGGTTGTCCTTCACTAATGTGTATGTATATTCTCTGTCTTTGGGATGTCGAACAGAGCAAGTGTGATGAGATGAGGATATTTCCCATTCTCAAAATTTACAGCCATGCTACACTCATGTTGTTGGGCATGTGATATCCACACTTTTTTGTCATTGCATTGCCATGTCTATAATCCTACATACACGTTGTTGATTGCTTATGCCTTGCAGTTGTCCCAGGGCTGACCTATGTGTCATTGTTCGTGGAGCTAAAAATATAGCATTGTTAGACCAGTCCAGTGTTGAATGATGAGTCATGCATAGTGTTAGTGATGCAAGACATTTGCTTATTTGTCATTACAGTGATACGTGTCAGCTAGGGAGGTAATGTCACTTGCTAATGCAGAGTATATGTGGATGCTTGGTGTTAAAAGCATTCCCTGCACTGTATTGCTACATCTGTTGGTCTGGCTCTACTATCCTTTGAATCTTTATCCTCCACACCGTAAAGTTGATCTAGTCCACCATTTTCATGTATCTTTGTGACTTTTGGCAGTAACATTTTTCCAGTGGTTTAGATTACACAGAGATGTTGTGTTTCAAAAATTTAGAATGGATTAGATCCGTGTGGCCCCAGCTACAATGATGCATCAGACACACATTGTATAGAGTACTACGCTCTTGTGTGAAGATGGACCTGACTGTGCTCAGGAGACTACACAACAGGCACTTTTTATTTCTCAATTATAAACCATATGCAGTCAGTAGTTACGATGCCTAAAACATTCACCCATTCACGGTCTTACTTTAGTTGGTTTCATATCCCCTCTAGGTGATTGATCTGTGTGACACTGTTGTTTTGATAACGTAACTTTACATGATTGCTCACCTTCTGAAGTCACAAAACAAGCATACAAGATATTGTTAAAGTGTTTGATTACTGTGATACATCAGAAGGTGAAACCATTTGTGCAAAACTATAGGTGATACCAGACATTGGAGAGTTAACATTATGAAAAGAAGTTAAGGATGATGGCATTCCTCCTTGAAGTTGCATCTGCTGAAGTTGTAGGTTGGCTTGCGTTAACTTCTTCCTCCTGCCCATCCTCTGGATTGTCCAGCTCTTCCTGGTCTTCAGGCATAGGTGAATTAGTCCATACAAAGATGTTGTGCAATATACAACAGACTAGTATTATTTTACAGACTAATTCCGGCCTGAACAGGAGTTTTCCCCTCGAAAATGTCCAGGCAACGAAACCTGGATATGAGGACTCCAACGGTACATTCCACAATAGCCCTTGTGAAGCCCAGTGCTACATTATAGTTTCACTGGGCCTTTGTGTGTGGCACTTTGATGGGGGTCATCACCCATGGTAACAGTGCATAACCTTGATCAGCTGAAACAGAAAATGGAGAAAAGGGTACATTAGTATACTATCCTAATGTGTTTGCAGTGTATATTTTTTGACTTTGTGTCCATTGTGCGTCTGTCTACTTTCTCCTTCCAGAGGGTGTTGTACATACAAATGACCTGCATCTATACCATTGAATTGCCTATACTTTATACATTACACATCACTATAATGCCATTGCCCCGGTCCTGTGTAGTACCTCCATGTTGTAACTGTTAGGATATGTGGGTACCTTTATAAGCATGAGAACACTCATCATTGTTTCGCTTACATGACACATGTTCAATGGCTGTGGAGCTTACTGCAATTTGTGAACACATTGTAATAGGCTTTGATAATCTTCATGTTAAACTTGCAATGGGTCAGACATGGACATAAAAACATATAATTTTGACCCTGTGATTTTTGATCATCACATGTTAGTGCATTCTGGACATTTTTGGGATCCCATACGTTTCCCTTGGTGATTATAGAGTTTTGACATTGAGATGTTCACGAGTATACTGCATCCACTGTAAGTTCAGACACCTTGGCGCTAGTGTATATAATATCTTGGACACTATTTGTGATCCATTCATTGGGTATTTGCACTGACACATGCAGTTCTATTTACCACTGTGACACACGCAGTTGTGATTAGATGAGATGTGTTGAGTGTATGCAATGGGATGTGAACTGGCTGCACAGTCTGTTCCCTTGGATGCAAGCTATGTTGATGTTGTTTCTCAGCAAAAGTTTTTGTGTTTTTCACTGTCTGCTATTTCTGTCATTATTTGTATTGTTATACAGTATTGTCTAGCATGACTTCTGCAGTACATGTGTCTGTGATTCAATAGCTTACTCAGATGAGTGTGTTATGTCATCTCTCATCTTGCCCATGGGCACTCATCAGGGCCCACAGAGTTCACCATAGGGAGAATTTGCTTTCTCTTTGGCTATTTGTGGCTGTTTAATCTGAATTGTGCTTACATTCATGTCTCAGATAATATATGGATGTGCAGATGTTTGTCATGATATTCAGTGTGCCACTTTACATCAGTGATTGTGTAGAGGGCTGAGTGAATCTGAATGCATAGCAAAGTGTAGCAATGTGCTTTTGTATGACACATACAACATCTGTGTTGTTCATACTACAACATATTTATCAATTGATGTATTTGCATGACTGAGCTGTGAGCGTTGGCACATTGTGGACATGCTATCTTGTTTACTGGACTTAACATTTGGTAATATGATACATATGTCACAAATCTGGCATTGTGAGCTGAGCTGCTCCTTCTTACATAATGTGATACAAGTACCATTGCCTGACCATGGTGTATATGAGGATGACCCCTATGCTTCTGTATCCTAATCTGGATACAGAAGCCTTGGAGCCTGTTAAATGTATGCACTGCATTTGTGGGTTATACTGAGGTTGTGTTCTCACAATATATTAAAAGTTGCAGAAAGGCAAATTGTCCATGTAAGCCAATGTTGTCATTTGCTAAGTGTGTGACATCCTTCCAAGTGGGTTGCCTTACATGACTACATAATATTATTTTGTGTACTCAGTATTAATTCTGCACATGACCAGGTCGTGTGGCAATGGCCATTTTCTCCCCCATGGCATCATGTTAGATGACAGTCCCTCATCCCACAAGACGCGTTTCACTGGCCAACAATGTCTTGTTGAATGTCAGAATGACAAACATCAGGGCATAGATTAGCACACAGTAGACATAATTGAGCATTGGAAAATGTGACAGATGTGTTTGACATCCCATACTTGGTTGTCATCTGTGGCAGGACTGACTTTGTATGGAGAAAAGTAAAAAAAGTTGTGATTCAGACTGTTTATGGACTGTGACCCACTAAACAGGAATTATGAACACTTGATGGATAAACTATTATTACTTACCAAGACATGGCAACAGCAGACAGAATTATGATAGACAGAAATAAGTATGAAAGGTAAAGTATTTGGAGATGAATAGACCTTGACTGCACATGCATCATAGATCATGGTTTGATGATACAAGTGTGAGGCAAGTAAACAGTCAACGTCAAAAATGGTTTGGGTTATACTCATAAATTGGAAATTGAAATTTGATGTGAATGAATAAAAAGTGGCTTGAGTAATTTTGTAAGCAGACCAATCAGATTTCACAAGGAATGAGTGATGGTGGAAGGGCAAGGAAATGAACGGATGGATGAATTGAGGTCGAATCAAATTTTTTTGGGTGGAGGTTAGAAGGAACGATGGAAGGACTGGTGATAATTCATCCAACTGGAATTGACAACATGGAAATAAAGTATTCATTGTGAGGCAGATGAGATTATTTGAACATGAAAATGAGCATTGCATAAAGCTAGGAGATGTGCAATATGTTGAGAGAATGGACCATGGTGATGTATGACTTTAGATGAGATTCTGCTGCACATGAGATTGGAGGTATTGATTGAAATGTTTTTGTGCCACTATATTTTTAATTGCTAAAGTATGTAGTGATCTGAATGTGCAGTTTTTACACATTACTATGAAGGTACATCTGCAATATCCATCATTGTGCAATACTGTACTAAGGGTAGCTGGCACCAAAGGGCACTTGAATGCTAAATGTTGAACTGAATGTGGCTTAGTTACAACCCCCTTGCACCCTAGATGATTCATAGTTTGAAATGCAGCAGCATAGTAACCTCGTGCACTCTACTTACTGGGACGTGTCAAGCCAAACCACATGTCTATTCATGGACTTGGGTATTTGGCAACTTTAAAGCTGATTGATTACTTGTTGGGAGCTGGCCATGGGTGTTGATGTGGGTGTTCCCACACAACATCCATTTAAGGGTGGGCGTAAAATCCGTTTCGCGGGCGAATTCGTGGATTTTCCACGATTTTGCGATCCGCGAATCTCGCGAAAATCGCGGTAAAATCCGAGAATCAGCGGGGACGAATTTTCAGCCAAGCAAGGGTTACAGCAGCAGGTGCAAAAGTTGAACCTAATTTCTTTGTAACCTTTTACAAAAGGGTTACAAACAAAGTAACTTCAACTTGGACACCTGCTGCTAATTGCTTCCTGGCGCCTCGTTGCCTACTTGCAACTATTCTCTGACCCTGCTCTGACCCTTGAAGCAGGGTCAGAGAATAGTTACAAGTAGGCAACGAGGCACCTGTCCAAGGAATTAAACCTCATCATGAAGCACTTACAGATATAAAAAACAGGAAGAAGGGAGAAGATGGCAAATACACCCATTTTGAGTTGTCAGGAGGGGTTAAACTAAAAGAGACCTTTACAGCACAATTTTCATATGCATTTTGCTAAAAATAAAAAGCTGTATGTTCTGTAGGGGCCACTCAGGAATCTGGCCCTTCAGAGATCCGGCCTCTCTTTCTTTCTCTCGTTCTCTCTCTCCCTCTCTCTTTCCCTCTCTTTCTCTCTCTTTCTATCTATCTATCTATCTATCTATCTATCTATCTATCTATCTATCTATCTATCTATCTATCTATCTATCTATCTCTCTCTCCCTCTCCCATAAACGACTGCATGGGTAACTTCGCTATGCAAGCGGCTCGCGAAGACGCAAAAATCCACGCGAACACGCAAAAAACCCCGCGAACACGCAAAAAACCCCGCGAACACGCAAAAAACAAAAATCCGCAAATTCGCACAAATTCGCGAATTTTGCGGATCGCGAATTCGCAAATCCGCAAATTCGCGGATCGCAAATTCACAAAATTCGCCCATGCTTACATCCATTTAGTAGGCTACCTTTCTGAATTTCTGAAAAATTTTTACATTTGGAAATGCATCAGATTGATATGCCTCCCCCGGGGTGGCGTAGGGATGTGCAACAAGGAGATACACTTACTTTCCTCAGGGTGCCTGTTTTGGTGCATGTCAGCAAGTTGTGCGCCAGTGCAGGGGAGAGCAGAGTGATCCATCATTCCATTGCACATATGACACATCCCTTTGTTTCAGAAATAACGCAGCACAGCGTAGGCATATTGCTTGTGGCACCCACTGCATTGTTTCCTGGCAATTTGTGGCTGATGAGTTCTGCAAGATCTGTATTCCTTGAGTGACTTAGTGGGATGCGAGTGCATTTGCATCCTACTCACTTGTTAAGACTAATTACATATGTGTTGTTCTTTGCCTTTATGTGTTTGTGCATGGTAGTTGGCCCAGTAACAATATATACACAATGCAATTTGATACATGTACATTCTCACATAGTTGACCACTATGATTGAGTGACTTGAGGTGAGTGGTGTGTTCAGTTTGTACTTACCAACAAGTGGTCCATTTCCATAGATGCCATTCTAGAACTGCTAGTTGACTGATTGGCGGAAGATGAAAGAATCATGGACACTGCCTGTGTACTTGGCCATGACTATCAGGAACACACCAAGATGGTCAACTATTGACTGCACATTCATTGGGAATATGTGCTTCCTGTTATAATAGATGTGTGCAGTGTCCACAGGAGGCACAAGTTGCACATGGGTGCAGTCCATTGCCCCCAACACATGTGGAAAACCAGCAATGGCATAGAAGCCTTGCTTGTTGGTAAGTTGTTCTTGCGCAGTGTTGGTGAAGTATAGATGCTGCAGCGTCAGGCTGATTATGGCACCCAGTACAGTGGGGAAAAACCAGGAGGAGACCTGGTGAACTCCAGCCACTCTGGCAGTGGTAGGTTGGAAAGTGCCTGAGGACAACATGTCTAGCACAGCAATTAACTTGGTCTGGGAGGGATGTTTGTGCTGTGCTGGGATGTGGCCTGCAGCCTTGGTACTATATGGTTGGGTAGGTGTACAATGGAGGACCATTTTAGCCAGTAATGGGCTATCACCTCATCAGGATGGAACTGTATGAGGGTGATCCTTTGGTGGTAGACCCGCTTTCTTCTGCGGCGCTGCCTTGGTGGTGGTGGTTTTCTTGCTGCTCCACGATGCAATAGTAGAAGCTCCATGCAGTCGTTGAGGTTACCAATGATGATCTGGGATTGTTTACTTGTATACAGGTGTGTTTGCACCACTTTTAAGGTCAGGAAACTGCTGCTAATTTGACTTAGCGGTGTACTGACATTTCCTTGTAAATATTGCGTTGTGTGTTTAGCTGCAGTTTTTTCACAGGAATGCCTACTTTGCATCTTATTTTCGGTAAGTTCTGCGAACAGAAGTGGTGATCTGGAAAATTCACATTTACGCTTAAAAATAGTCGCTAACTGGAGTTAGGGGTAACTTGTACATATGGTGATAAAAAAAAGCTGCCGTAATATAAAAAATGTACACTATGGTGGCGTTAATTTCTTGTAAATATGCCACTAAATTGCCTGTTACTACCTTAAGAAAACTGTGTTGTACAGATTTAGCACCTTTGTAGTTGGAGCCCTAGGTACAACCTGAGAAACACAAATTTCAATTATGGGAGGATAGGTGAGTTTTCTATCTCTACTAAGTTTATCATTTGGAAACCAACATGATGTTATGTGAAAGCTGGCTACTTCCTGTGCTATAATCCATAAAATAGTTTGAAAACCTGCAATGTTAGCTCAACTGTGTAATGTAGATTTAGCTGAGTATTGACTTTCCAGGCTGCCAGTGACTCAGCATTTTCTATTTTAATAAACGATGAAAAAATGTCCATAATATTGGTAAAAATAACATGTGCTACCTATATTTTTTATTTAGTAGTTGTTCTGAGTGGTGATGCTGTGCCTGGAAACTTTGCAGGGCTGTTTCTTGATAGGAATTTTGAAACTGGTATCCAATGTTGGGAAACATGGAGGGCATTGTCTCGAATCTCTGTTCTTTCCACCTGGCTCATGTGTGGGTTGGTTCTTAGGTGCCAGTGGTGGTTGCAGGTTCTTTCTTGAAGGGTGAAGTGGTCCTGCTGGTTACTGGATGGATTTTGTATGCCCTCTAAATGAAGAGGCTTTGTGTGCAAGACCCATTTGAGTATTATCAAGATAGGGTGGCTAACGAATTAGGAGGTGGACAAAGCGCCGGTTTAGGTATTCCGGAGTCATTGTCTGTAGGAAGGTGGGTATCTGACTATATGGTTACCCCAACTTTTTGCCTAGAGTTTAGATGGTTTTTTAATTATTTGGCCTGGGATCCTGCTAATCAGGGCCCCAGGCTATCTGCTCTCACTGTAAAATGGACTTCATGTACTTTAGGTGCATATCTAATTGGGTATTGGGTCACCTTTGTGAGCCCCTGTATAGTGTACCATAGGTACCCTGGGCATAGGTGCATCCAAGGCCTACCAGGGGCTGCAACATGTATTATGCCACCCCTGGCTGGCCATCCACATTGACACAACTGGCTGATCACTCAGCTGGGGCAAGGTCGTGTAATCACCCCTTGCTTAGGTATAGTATCCCTATACTTACCATTAAATATAGACACATATATACCTATATGTCACTCCTATGGCAGGCCTTGACAATCCTGGAAGCAGAGTGCTTGGTTTTATGTGAGATGGGGCTCTAGCATGAGCTGAGCCTGTCTGCAGCTTTCGGAACCATGTCCTTATAGATGTTCTATGATGTAGCCATACCATATACTCTTAAGTGGATTATAATCCTCGTGGTTAATGCTAACTTTGGTTTGGCTTTATCGAAACATGTCGTGTAAGGTGTAATACGCTTTGGAATACTACCCCCTCGCCAGTTCTGGTGACAGGGGTAGACAAATAGTTGTAGCTTTACCCGGTTAAAGTTAAACAGAGCCTCAGCATCACAAAATGGATACTGCTGCCACAGACACAAGTGTGACCTCCTGCAGCTGGGAGCCCTTCCAGCGAGGGCGGCCTGGACAATAGATTTCCTGCATTGGGAGGTGCTAGCACCTCCCCGGACAGGCTATAGTGTATTGGGGCAGGGTGGGTTGAATGAAATGAGACACTGCCTGGGGCACACAAGGTGCTCCATGCATAGCCCGGTTCAAACCAGTTGCTGGGGCACTACAGCCCCAGCTCTGGCGTGAAACTGGACAAAGGGAAAGGGGTGTAACCACCCCCCTTCACTGGTCCTAGCCATAGGAGGGTTTCAACAGTAACAATAAAGGGTCCCTGAAAACTGATAAAGTGAGGGGCGGGCAGGGAGAAATGAACAGCAAAAACAGACCCCTCACTAAGAAATATTTTAAACTAGGTGGTACATCCTAGATACATATGCCAAAGAACATTGTCCCACAAACAGAAGTTATTCAAAAAAAATTGTCACTTTTTATTTACACATTTTTCTGATACTTTGGAACATAGTATGAATTAATATTCGTCATCACAATATACAACAAGTAATCTATATATACATATTTATATTATATACACACAGAGGCACCCCCATAAACCAGAAACACAGGCAAACAAACCCAGTCAGTCAGAACTACTCATACACTTATCTAAACAGCCAGTTTCAACACAATCACGAATTCACTACACATAATATTCAAAAGAATAAATAGCAATCCATTTCAATCAATAATACACAAACATAAGAGAAGACAAAACACAAAAAGAAGCGCCGACGTGCGTTTTGGAAAAGGAACAAATGGATCCTAATCTCCTTCGTCAGGGTGCAAATACATCATAGGTTCCATATAAATGTTTTTTATTCTGGATATTGAGATAAAAAATCCACGTAAATGGTTATGCGGGGGTACACTCCTCATTCATAGGAGTAACCTGAATTCAGATCCAAATACATGGGAGAAGGCACGGGTCACGGACGCCAGGTCTAGTAAATTCAAACGTTCAGTAAAAACAGCAAACATGCCCCCAGATGTAGGAAGTATATTGCCCAAAATCGGAATCGGTAGAGCACATTGTCGATATCACAAAAAGTCGAAACCACCGGATCGGCTCTAGCGTCCCACAATATCCACTTCACGGGGTCAGAGTTATTTCATCCACATCCGCTAACGAGTCGGATCATTTCAAGGCTGAGTACGGCGAACCCGGCGAACACGGTCCATCACCGGCGGGGTCAGCGTGCCAAAAGGTCTACCCATCGGAGGGACCTAGCAGGTAATCCAGCCCCTTTAATTCATATAAAGCTAGGAGCTGAGTCTAGAGACTTTAGATTATCAAGAACTGAAACTCTGAAACAAAACTCTGGACCTACGACATTCTACTGCAACAAGAAGACTGAATAATCTCCCTTGTGGTCAAGGAGTGACCACCCTGTGCAAACAGGCACCACCTAGCGAATTGCTGATTTGCTTGGTCGATGCTCCCAAAGGATCCCGATGACCCTGCTTCACAGGACTGGACTTCCAGACTTTTCCGACCCCGACTCACACCTCCAGCAAAGCTGAGACCCGTGCAGACACGAGAGATGTGGGACCGGACACCTGTTCATTTTGCTCTTTGCTAAATTGTGCAACTTCTGAGGCGTCCTTGAAGTTGTTCATTGGGACTTGAGAAGCCCCAGCCCTGTCTTGTAAGTGCACTGAAGCTCAGCCCTCCACACACCATGAGTGCTGCGTGGGGCCTGCTCTTGCATTCTTCTCTTGACGCGTCTTTGCGATTGCTAGCTCGCTGGGTAGTGGCCATCTTGAAGACTCCATTTTAAAACAACACTGCTTGCCTGGTTGCTCTGGGCTTGCTCTTGCTTTCCTGTAAAGGGGAAGCTCCACAGACCTTGCTGGTCTGTACAAGAAGCCAATTTTTACTTCCTGCATGGGTTGCCTTTGCCAAGGCTTGTTGACTCCAATCCAGAAGCCGATACCGCCAACAGCGAGAGCCTTTGTGGTACAGTACTGTTCCAGCTCCTGGTTGTTGTCGACACCTCCTTGTCCACGTGGCTGCAGAGACAAGCTTGAGTTCTTCACCTGTTTGCAGCTCGACATCGCCTGGTTCCTTCCTGGCTCACTGGCTAGTGACCCAGACTCTGTCCCCTCTGCTTTCAGGTTCTTCACTTCTCTGATCCACCCTTGGCTCCATCTGGACAGCTCTCTATAGGAATCGACGATGAAACCCGACACGACTTCACACCTATGCACCTGGCTTCCCTGGGTGAGGTAACTCGAGTACTCCGGTGCTCCCTTGGGTAATAACTATCCAAATGTCCTGTTCGAACTGGGTTTCCCCGCAATTCCACCTGAACTGTCCGAAATCAACTAGTTTCTAACTTTTATGTTCCCATTGAAAGTCTATGAGAACTTGCGTGTGTGTTTAGACACTGCACACACATCCTGTGAGACTCCTACTTCCTAACCTGTGGTTGTTCTGTGAAGTCCCAGCGATTCCCAGTGAAGTAGTGTGGCTCACTGGTTAGAGGCGGCAGACCCAAGAGCAGAGGACGGCCCGGGACCAGGGTTCGATTCCCGGCGCGGCAGGTTTCTGGACCAGGGTCAGCGGACTCGATAATTCTCTCGCCTCGGTGCCCACTCTGATCAGCGATCACACTCGGCAACTCTGGGCATTAGCTTGCCTCATCTTCACTAACGGCCCCACCAGACCGCCGGGGATGCCTGGTCTCACCCTGGAGATACCCATTAAGGGACCATCTCTCAGGGAAGCCAGGAAGGGTTTCGCAGCGGTCGAAGCGCCTTGGGACCCTATGGGTAAGTAGTGCGCTATATAAATGCCTATACATTTACATTTACATTCCCTAGGCCCTAGGCCTATTCATCCGTTCTGAAGTGGTTTTTATACCACTTACTTAGTATATGGTTCGTGAGGCCCCTAGGGCAGAATTGTATTTGTGCAACTTATAGTATGCTTATTGAGTAACTTGTGCTGTATCTTGAACTCTGACCTCATAAAGAGTGCAGAGGGGTTGTGTTAGTAATAAATACATATATATTTTATATTTACCTTGTGTGGTGTCCTTTCATTTGGTATTCAAGGGGTTATTATTGGTAAAACAATTGGCTTCACATGCTCTCTGAAGTATTAGCCTAAGACTGCTTTGTCCATGCTACCACTAGGATAATAGCTGGTCTATAAGGTTGACTTTACAACCATCACCATAAGGGTTGTTTGGACTGATACAGGGTGCCCACTAGAATCGCGGACATCACATATCAGGCCAACTTCTCACATTGTCCAAGGGCTTTGACCCTCTTTTGCTTCCTGTGGTTACGTGTGGAGCTTAGTGTTGCCTGATCAAAAACTGGGACAGATATTTTTGGGGCATTTGGTTTCTGCTGATATTTCAGCACTTTGTCGCTGAAGGCTCTGTACAGTTTTGATCTTGGTTATGTGCTCTTTGGAATGTCACTGGTATTATAACAACAGTAGTAGTTTAAAAAAAAAGAGCGCCATAGTAAAACAAAAGGGATACAAATTGTATATTTCTTTGACAGAACAAATATATGTCGTTGATTGTTTATTGGGTTGACATTTTGATCACAGGTGCATGCCATGAGGTTTTGACTGATTTGCTATGGTCCAAACATCCACAATTATCCAATTGGGTCACACATGCTTTAGAGCTGCTAATTATACACATTCACCTAACTGATGCTTCCCTGACACTATGATGGTGGTGTACTGAGGTGAACCAAGGTGATGTTGCCTGTAGTTATATTTTAAGGCATGTTTAGTTGCCTTTAATGTATTTCACAACAAAGGCTAATGGCAGGTTTTAGCTAGCAGTAAATACTAATTAACGTATATGCTGATACTATTAATTGAAATGCTCATTGTTTACAGCATGAAAAAACTATGGAAACAATTGTACCATGCAATATGACAATACAGGAAAATATTGCAGATTGTCATATTAAGCCAGTATACTAGCAAGGTTGCTGTTTCATGACAGGGTCTCACCACAGGATGTAGGTTCTTTTTTTAGTGGAATGAGCTACTTTTATGAATCCTGAATTTTGCCCAATTTTTCAGGTGACTGGGAACTGATTGTTTCCATAATGAATTTGGTGGTTCCTCTGGAGGCCCTCTAATTTTTCATTTAGGGACAAAACAAAGTGTTTGGCTTCGTGCACCAGGAGATTTCCCTTTGTCAATACTGAAGAGCTTTGTGCTGGTGCAAACTCACAAGATGTGACACAACTGGCACAAAGGTTTGATAAACTATTTGCTTGGAGGATATCAAAAAGTAAAGCAATAAAGGTAATGAAGTGAACTAAGGTCCTGGGCAGATCCCAGGGGGCCATCATGTCATGGAGGAAAACATTTCCCCAAGTGCAAGCTCTTTGTCCACTGCTTAGGAGTAATACATATTTCACCACAGGGGAACAATCGACAGGCAGGTAATACTGAACAGTGGCAAAAAGGTACATTTAGCCGAGGCAGGAAAATGACAACTTTCTAAAAGGGTTACTTCACAAACAGTAATATAAAATCCAACTTGACAATTAAGTTGGATTTTAAAGTGCCATTAAAGCTAGTCTTTGAATAATTTTTCTAGCTAATCCTAAATTGTGAAGTTAAGCATAAATTGTAAAAGGGAAAAACAGTGCTTTTCTATTGGAGAGATAGCCTTTCCACAGCTAAAAATATCTTTAGTAGTTTGTTGACTGCTAGGCCATGTAAAACATATGCACACATGTCCTACATTCAAATGCCATGAACCCTAACCTATAGGCATTTAGGGCCTACCTTAGAGGTGAGTTATAAGTATTAAAAAGCTAGTTCTAGGAATGACAGAAGGCTTATTTTGCTAGGGTGAATTTCCTGTTGTAAAACTACCTAACCAGTCTGCAGGGGCAGGCCTGGAGACATGTTTTGCATTGTCATTTTAGTGGTGGCACAATAAGTGCTGTAGTTCATTAATATGGGGCAGCCCTTGTAACCCTGGGTACCTGGGCTACTGAACGCAGCAAAAGAACATTGGTTCCCTGTGAGAGGGCTTTCAGGTCTAAACCTCTACTGCAGGGAACCATTGTTCTGTTTCTGAGCCCACTAGTGACATTTAACCTTTAGGCCCAGGGTGTGCTTTGATACCATTTACTAGGGACATATAGGTAAGTTAAATATGCCAATAATCAATAGAGCCAATTTCAACATGTTTTTGGGGTCAGAGCACATACACTGGGGCCTCGTTAGTAATGCCCTAGTGTGTGGAGTCAAAAAGCATTCAGCATCAGTCCAAATAAAATAGGGATAACCATACAAAAGAGACATTTTCCTACACTTCCCCTTTGTTGATTTTTTGCAACCACTCCTGTATGATGTAAGAGACTATGTGCTATACAGAGCAGCTGTCTTTTACCCTAGTCATCCTTAAATAGCCTGCATCCAGCTGTTTTGCCTTGGCTTTTATGAACACACCGCATGGTACAAAAGGCAGATAGAGGGGCAGAAAATTCCTTGCATGGTGTTGGACGTGTTCCCATGCCCTGAGTGCCCCAGCTGCAATTATGCCTGGATTTGCGTACGTTACTATATAAACATGTTTGCTTTTGTGCCCCATTGTACTTTCACATGGAACCTGCTTTTGTTTTCATGCTTTGTTCTTTTCCTGGAATTTATTCTGAGTACTCCAACAAGGTTATACAACAATTTACCTTGTTATTCCTTCTAGCCAGGCACTAGCACCTAAGCATACCACAAGAATGCAGCTGTTATTTATGTGCTCACATGTTCTATCATGTAGATGAGTCCTTGAGCCAAATACACACACATGGAACAAAAGTTCTGAGACAAAAGCACTGTCTGCTGAGATGTAGAGCATCCATCTGTGTATGCTAAGGTATGCGGTCTGCCAGTAATCCCAGAGATCTGTTATATGTAATCATTTAGCTTTAGTAGCAGGGGAGTGGGGCTAGGTTGTTCTGTCATAAAAAAATGGTATATAGATTATTAACCAGGCTAACAGTATTGCAATTATGCATTTTCTTCTAATTGTGACACCTATACTCAGCAGTGGCCAGTGCAGGTAAGAGCTGTGGGGCAACGGGGCAGGGTTTGGGGGGTAGTCGACAGATGGTGACAAGGTAAAAAAAAAGAAAACCACTTACGTTGAGATTGCTGCGTCTATTCAAGGACTACCCTAAAAAAAATTTTTATGTTTGAAAGCTTTATTAAAGAAAAACAAATATTACAAGAAGGTGATATCAGCAAAATAGGAGAAGGGAGTATATGATGGGATAAATTAAACAGAAGCAGCCAATATCACAATAAAAACAAAGCAGTTTGAATTATGTGGGGTGGAGGGGGGGGGAGGGGGGAAGGGAGAGGAAACATGTTATTATCACTGAGGATGGATAAATAAAAAGATAAAAAATACAATGGATATCAACAAAAAAGTACAGTAGAAAACATCATATTTAGCAATTACTGGAATGAAGAGCAAGTAATATCGGAGATCAATATAAAGCTAAAAACACAATAGCAAAATTGAAAGTATCATAAAAAACATCATAAAAACTACAGGCAAGAGTATATGTATTCAAGGAGGTTTGAAATTATCCGAAGAAAGTGGAGAATAAGTCTTTTTGGCAGATTGATCTAAGTATAGAGTAAGAGGTAACCAGTAAAGGTCAACATTTCGGAAGGGTTTGCAAGAGGAAGCAAAGGCAACATCAAGTCTGTGCGCTTGACATACAAAATTCCACCAGCAATTTAGGGACAGTTTGTTCAAGGATTTCCAATTAGAGACAATATGTTGTAATGCAAGAGCTAGCATAAGATCAAAAAGACCGTGGGAATGTGTTGGGAGATCTAAATCTTCTGAGAGGCTACCAAGAAATACTAAAGGGGCAGAAAAGTGAATAGAAATGTTAAAAATACGAGAGAGACGAGAGAATATCTGAGACCAAAAAATACGAGTTGAAGGACAGAAAAAGAAGAGGTGTAAAAGATCTGCAGAAGGGGCATTACAGGTCCAACAATTAGATACAGCATTGGGTTGAAAGCGAGAAATAGAAAGAGGAGAAAGGTATAGTCTGTGGTAAAAGAAAAATAGGGATTGAGTAAGAGAGGCAGTACGGGAAACCTTCAAGGATCTGGCCCATATTTTGTCCCAGAGAGAAGTCGACCAAGAAGAACGTAAGTCTGTTTCCCAGGACAATTCCAATTTCGATTTGAGACGATCCGGATTGGGGGCTGAGAAGTACCGGTAAATGATGGAAGCTTTAGGAATAGTAGAAAGAACGGCGAGTAAAGATGAAGACGAAGCTGCGAGGCCGTCGGAAGGAAGAGATTAATATCGATCTAGAATCGTTTCCATGAGAATAAGGAATTTCTTTGCAAAAGAAGGAGGGCAGTGAAATTGAGAACGGAGTTTAGGAAAGGAGCAAGGGGATGAACCATCAAAAAGATGATATACCCAAATGATACCTTTTGCTCTCCATGAAGGCCAAGCAATAGGTCTGTTATTTATTAATATAAGTGAATTGTACCATATAGGCAATAGAAGGAAGGATTCTTGTGTCATCGAGGTAGGGGAGACTAAAGGACGGAGAAGAGAGGAAGTATGCTTGAATAGCAGGGGGTTAAGGCATGGAGCTTTGGAAGTGAAGTGAATTACCTCTTGTAGAGAATATGGAAGCAATAATTCCTGTTCTACAGTAAGCCAGAGGGGACAAAAAGGGGAGGGTTCCTGAGATAACCAGCGGGAGGCCTGTCGAAGTGAGAAGGATTTATGATAAAGGTGAAAGTCTGGAAAGTTGGTTCCACCATTAAGTTTAGATTTACGCAAGTGTAAAAGAGATATGCGGGCTTTTTTCTGTTTCCAGAGAAATTTGGACAACACCGAGTCAATGCGACGGAAATAGGAGAATGGGATGCGAATGGGAAGCATGGATAATAAGTAGATTAAAATGGGGGCAATCATCATCCTGATGGAGTCAAGACGGCCCCACCAGGAGAGAAATAGTGGGTTCCAAGAAGTGAGTAAGGAGTCAATTCTGGATATAACTGCATTTATATTGAGTTGAATAGAGGAAGAAATAGAGGGGGAGAAAAGAACACCCAGATATTTAATTTTTGTAGAATTCCAAGCGAAGCCAGTGGTCGTGAAGAAGTGGGGAAGGCAGAATTTAGTTAAGGGAAGGATTTCTGTTTTGTCAGAATTTATTTTGTAGCCCGAGACCAAAGAAAATTTCTCGAATTCATTTAATAAAGAGGGGACAGAGGTGGTCGGATCTGAAATAAACAAAAGAATATCATCAGCATATGCAGACAATTTAAGATGTTGTGTACCATATGGGAAACCAGAGATGGATGGGTTATTACGTATAGAAGTAAGGAAGGGTTCAAGTGCCAAAATAAATAAAAGAGGTGATAAAGGACAGCCCTGACGGACTCCACGTTGGAGTATGAATGGGGAAGTGAGTTGACCATTAACGAGAACAGAGGCTTTGGGCATAGAATAAATCAAGGAAATGAAAGATATAAATTTAGGATTAAAGCCATGCCATTTTAGGGAAGCCATGAGAAAGGACCAGTCAACCCGATCAAAGGCTTTCTCAGCGTCTACTGAAATGGCTGCAAGGGGGATTGATAGGGAAGGGGCTTTACTTAAGACATTAAGGAAGAGCCTAGAGTTATCCGATGTTAAACGGCCCTTAACGAAGCCACATTGTTCTTTCCCTATAAGATGTGGGAGGAGCGGGTCAAGGCGAAGAGCTAGCAATTTTGCAAAACTTTTATAGTCCACATTGACTAGAGATATAGGTCGATAATTTTTACAGAACTTAGGGTCTCTGCCATCTTTAGGGATAAGGCATATGGTAGCGTCCTGAAATGAACCTTGGGCTGATCCAGTAGAACAAAAAGATTGAAAGAGAGATAGAAGTTTAGGTAAGAGGAGATCTGAGAAGTGTAAATAAAATTCAACTGGAAAACCATCGGGTCCTGGAGTCTTGCCTTTAGTAAGGGAGGATAGGGCAGAGGAAAGCTCCGAAAGAGTGAGATCAGAATCAACCGTCGAAAAATTAAGGTGGGGAGTATCTGGTTGAGGTAAATTGTCAAAATAAGATTGAATTAGTTCTGGAGTGGGAGGATTTTCCGGATTATATAAAGTCTTATAAAAGGAATGAAATTGGTCTAAAATTTCTGCGTCGGTATGAAGAAGAGTATTAGAGGGAGAGTAAATTGAATCAATGTTAGTTCGTTCTTTACGGGACTTTAAATAGTTAGCTAATAATTTGCCAGATTTATTGCGACCTCCGTAGTAACGGGCACTGCTCCGAAGGAGAAAAGAGGAAGCAGAGTCCGTAGTGAGCTTATTAAAAGCAATCTTAGCTTTAAGTAATTCAGGAGACATAATCTTAGTAGAGGAAGTGTAGAATTGATGTTCCAGAGATTTAATATGTGCAAGGGTAATTTTGCGTTTTTGAAGGAATTTTTTCTTTTTTCTGGAGACAAAATCAATAATGAAACCTCGAGCTGTGGCCTTGAAAGAGTCCCAGAGAACATGAGGGGGGGTATCAGGAGTATGGTTGAGATGAAAAAATTCAGAGACAAAAGAACGAAAAGAGGAGGAAAAAAGAGGATCAGTAAGAAGAGAAGGGTTAAAACGCCAGCGAGAAGATTTAGGAGTAGGAGGAAGGAGGTCAAAAACAGTAACAATAGGGGCATGATCAGAAATAACTATAGGCTCAATTGAGGAGGAAATAAGGTGTTGAGAGAGAGATGAAGAGAGACAAATGTAGTCCAAACGGGAGAAAGAAGCATGAGGAGGAGAGAAAAAGGAGAAATCCATAACATCTGGGTGTGTGAGTCTCCATGAGTCCACAAGATGAGTTTGAGTGATAGTGTCAAGGAATTGTTTATGTGGTTTGTGAGGGGAAAAACGAACCGAGGATCTACGGTCTAAAAATGGGTCAACGATCTGATTACAGTCTCCACCTAATAGGAAAGAGTCATCTTTATATTGAATACATTTTGCTGTAATGGAGGGCCAAAAAGAGGAGTCAAAACATGTAGGGCCATAAACATTGAATACGGTAATTGGGATATTATTAATTCGTAGTTTAGCTAAAACCCATCGCCCCTCGACATCCTTTTCTTCTAGAATTACTTTACACTGAAGGCGTTTATGAATCAAAATGGCTACTCCATTCTTTTTTTGAGAAGCGGGAGAAAATAAAACAGTTCCAACCCATAATCGCTTCAGTTTCAAAGATTCAATATCTGAGAGGTGAGTTTCTTGAATAAGAACAATATCAGGATTGTATGAGGAGAGGTGGGAGAGTACTCTTTGCCTTTTGATAGGGTGATTAAATCCTTTCACATTCCATGAAACAACTTTGAAGGTGAAAGCTTATTAAATTGATCAAAAGCGAAATATGCAAAAACATACTGTATATATAATAATTCAAACTGTAGAGAGATAATAACCATAAAACTCGTCAAAAAGGTAGAAGGAAGAGCAGGTAGAGAATGAAGGAGAAAAGAAAAAAGGGAGAGGGAGAGGGGAAGGAACAGGGAAAGATGATCAGTAGGGAAGGAAGAAGGAAGAAAAGAGAGAAGGCATAGAAGACAGTACAAATCCAAGAGGATGACTGTATTGAACATACCTGGAAGGGGAAGTATACACAAAGGGAAGGTGGGGAGGTGGTGATGCGTTACAAGACGGACGGACCAGGATCAGGAGCAGGACCACATCGAGACCGCACAAAAGGAAAATGGGATGGGACAAAATGGTGGAAGGAGTATCCGATACATATCCGTCTGGGGAAAAAAGGAAAAATTGTTAACATAGAGAACATGTGACGTAAAGGTATAGGTTCAGAGGTGAGAAAAAGAAAGTAGAGATATATAGAAGACGCAAGAGAAAGATATCAGAGAAAAGATATGCAAAGTAAGAATGTGGGAAATTGAGAGAAGAAAAATGGAGAAGTACATGAAGGCAAAGACAAACTAGTGGAAGAACAATCATATAGACAGTAAAAGTTCAATTTCAGCCACTGTTCGAAGCAGAAGAGGAGGCATTCATCCCTTCTTCACTATGAAGAAGAAGAAAGTTTCTTAATTCTCCAGGTTCCTGAAATGACCAAGTCTTGTTCCGATAGGTGACTCTGAAAGTACAAGGGTGAAACAAGCCATATCTTGCTCCCAAGGAGCGCAGAGAAGGACGCATAGCCAGAAATTCTTTACGTCTGGATGCAGTGGCGTTAGAAAGATCCTGAGATAAATACACTCGTTGACCTTGCCAATTGACTTGTTTTTTATTCCTCGCAGCTGAGAGAATCAAGAGGAGGTCCGTGTATTTCAGAAAGAGTATGATAACTCCACGAGGTTTTGAGGAAGAATCCGTTCTGGCCCCTAGTCTATGAGCACGTTGAATACTAATGGAAGTAGAAGGTGGGAGGTCCAGAAGTTTCGGCAGGAAGGTGGTAAAGAAAGACACCGGATTGTCCCCCTCAAGATTTTCCGGCAAATTGTAAATACGGAGGTTGTTCCTCCTATTGCGATTTTCCAAATCTTCTGTGTGCTTTTGAAGTGAGAGGACAGTTTTTTCTAAGGTGTCTATACGTTGAGTGTTGGACTGAATGTCAGGGAATTGCTGTTCAACAGTAGAAAGTCGGGTATCCATGTTTTCCCATTTATCCTTTAGAAGCTGCATGTCTGTACTTGTTTTTTCAATAAATGGACGCAATGCTCGCAGCTCTTCCAGAATTTGATCCGTAGGAGAAGTTGAAGGATTGTCTTCTGGTGTAGGAGAGTTTTGCTTGAGGCGTTTGCCCGCTGGAGCAGGTGGGGAAGATTTACTGGTAGTGGTATGAGCCAAAGATGATTTTTGAGAGGTCATTTTTATAGAAGAATTGGCTTTATGTGTACCAGATGAAGAAGAAGCCCCCGATGTGCTCACCGATGGTATAAAGACAAATTGCGGTTTACGTAATCTGACCATAGAAATGAGTGATCGTGCCGCTAGATAGGCTCAATTCCCTGAGAGGCAACTAAAGGTGCGTTTGGAATGTTCCGGAAATATCTCCGAAGAGAGGGTGAAGCACCAAAGTGATTTATGTGAGAGAGCGTCAGGGAAGTAGAGCAAATTATTCAGTGAGCACAAAAGAGAGTGTGACTAAAATGGTAGCATGCTGAAGGGCATCCTGAGAGAACTGAGGCGCAGGAAAAATGAACAGAAAGTTCTCAGAGAAATTGTCAGTATAGCGCCATGAGGAGGGATATGTAGGAGAAAAAGTATTGTAGGACTTTGACCATGATAGGTCATGAAAAAAGCAGTTGTCAGGGGTGAAGCATCGTGAAGAGTGCGTATTTGCCGTGTGCTCCAAGGTAGAATAAGAGGAGAGAAAAACGCAGCAAAAGAGTCTCTTATATAATAGGTACTGCTCACCCCTGAAATGGAATCAGCGTCGTGAAGGTCGTTGGTGTCTGGTGACACTTCGTGTGGCGGTAAAGCCTGGCAGCCGAGGCTCCGAGATTCGGGAGAGTCTCAAAATGGCGGCTCCGTGAGGGGCTGGGAAAACATCGCAGAGAAGAGCGAAAACGGCACCACAAGCGTTGTAAAGCCGCTCCGCCGACTCCGCTAGCGTTCCGCAGGAGAAATCCAGCAACTGGGTGCAGGAGCGGTCCCGGTTACATCGGGAAATCACGCCGTGAGGTGATCGATGCGGCGGAGCTCCGTACCTAGCCGGCCATCTTGCGCGGCATCCAAGCCACGCCCCTACCCTAAATTTTAAGATCTTCACAGAAGCAACAGAAATAAAGGTAGCCCTCCCTTATTTTGGAAACAAAACCCATTTAAGTAAGTGAAAGGGAACCTGTGATATATGAAAACAATGCTTTAAATAGTCAGGGACTGGCCTCTGCCATCCCCTAAATACCCCTGTGATCAGAGATGCATGGAAAGAGTGCACCTAGGACTGAATCTAGGAATGAAGCATCACCTTGCTGCAAGGCTTAAAAGAATGGTACGGCTCTACCTGGAACAATATAGCAGTCACATAGGGCCTCATTATGATGTTGGGCGGACATAACCATTGCAGTTTGGAACCTCCCGACCTTAGGTCAGTGATTTGGACCACAGTATTAGGATGGTACCTTCCATAGGGCAGTCGGAAACATCCATTTTCCAATGGAAGATTGTGCGTTGGTCACAAAAAGCCTGCAGCAGAAGCTTCCATTGGAAAATGGATGTTTGTAAACATCCCTGCACCATGTGGCAGGCACTGCAGAGATGTTTAGGTGGGCATATGCCCCCCCAAGACCCATAGCCGAGGGCCAGGGGGATGGGGGCCCTGCAAGGTACTCCCAAAGTCACTTTTCTACAGTCATTCCATGACAGAAACCACAACACAGAAAGGCTGTATGAAACCAGCATTGCAACCCCGTTGGAGGAGCCGAGGTTAGCTCCGCCATCATTAAAGGGATTGTTCATCTTCCCGCAGGTTTCCCTCTGACCACCATCATTGTAATATGGCGATCTGAGGGAAACCCTCCATGTCGGGCAGAACACCTCCAACAGACTGGCTGAGGCTTTCCGCCCCACATCGAAATCTGGCTGACAAGAACACCACCATTTTCTTAGGGTCTTATTTTGTCAAAATGTCTAATCAGTCATAGTAAAATCACTGAATAGCCGACCTGCAGCCACACCAGCAACCTGACGTTTTTACACCAACGAATAGGCTTCTGCCTTTTAACTAGAGAGAATTAATGCACAAACTCGTCAACTAAATTGTCCCATAGCACGTAAAACATGCACAAAATCTAAAAATGTAAACAGACAATAACATATAAAGGGAACATTAACGAATCTCAATCCATGTATATAATCCGACATCATAATCACTACTTTGCATTTTTGTCTCTAAGTAATCAGGCTCAGCAAAACTTATGCACACAATTCATAATTGAGAAAACCTTAAAGGAAGAACCTGTTGACCCAATCTGCTCACTAGGTATGTGAAGCTACTGAAAGTGAAATCTGAAATAATATAAGGCCTCATTTATACCTTGGCTGACTACTACCAGACATCAGTTTAGGTCTTGGTCCCCATTCTCTTGAAGGAGGACCGCTCACCATATCTAGAGATCCCCACCTGCCTGGCGGGGGTCTTTGTACCTTCAGTGGTTTAGCTGGTGTAAGAGATGCACTGAAGGTACAGATTTAATTTTTGATCAAATGCTATTTTATGAAAAACAAAAAAATGCAATGGCCTGCTCCCTGTCTGTTAGCATCACCTGTGTGTTTCCCCCTTTGCAGTGTGGTCATGGGTTGGAAAATCAGTGGTAGTGACCCGGCTGAGCAATAGCAGGGTGTCAACTAGGTAAAGAATGTCTTAATATGGACCCAGCTAACATTCTGTTGTCAGAAAATCGGTGTAACCATTATATTTCAATGATTCATTGCAACCACACTTTTGTTGGGTTGGAACCCCATGCCATTTATGGAGAGGATTCTTAACTGCCAAATTCTTATGAACACAATAGTTTTTGTTTCCATTGATTGCAAGTGAAAATTGAGGCATTTGTTCAGAAGGACCTTGCAGAAACGAGTCGTCCTACGTCTATACTGGTAAATGACCAATGAGAATCAAACTTCAAGACTCCATTTGCACAGAACAGCAATAGAACTTGTGACAAAAGGTCGCCAGGATTCAGATCCAACCTCAGGCATTCAACCACTCTATTATAGAATGCCACAAAGCAGATACTACACTCATGGGCTGTCCTAGGACCCTGGCATAAAATCCGGCATGTGTTAGTGCAGGCACCGCCAGAAATCCCATAATGGCAGTTCAATCAACAGTGACCATTTCGCCACCCAGTTTGATGGAACGGCTGTCTGGAAGATCATTAACACAATGGGTATTCAAATGTCGTTGACATGCTTGGAAAAAAAACTCTAAATTTTCTTGGATGGTTGAAGTCTTAGTGATGACAATTTAGCTCAAATTTAGGGATATATATTTCCAGTGTAGATATGTATTAGTTGATTTGTCTATTCTACACGAAAATTGTGAAATTGCCAGAGCTTTTCCTGAGTTTTTCTCCAGAACTTGCTCCCATGTGACCAGGGTATCACACAAAGCCAAACCAAATAAATCCCTAAGAATTTCTGCCTCATCATTGTGTTTAGATCAAGGATTCCCCTGAAGAAGATGTTCAGCAATGAAGTGCAACATCAACAAATCACAAAGCAGTAAGCAATATGACAACCATAATAATAGAAATTAATATGTATATCTAACTATCAAAATATTCAAAAAAGGGGAAACAAGGACATATGACTTAAATGGATTCAAGGGGAATGACTTATACCATGGAATTATTTTGAAGGCAATGTAATTAAACAGTCTACAGGTAAGAAGTCAGAAAAAGGATTATGTGTCACTGTGGATCATTTTATCGTCACAAGTGCAAAACGTAGGTTGGCTGACTAGTGCATAGTTCTATAGGAACACTTGAATAGTATTTCATAACTTTAATGAGGCTACAAAGTGCTACAATTTTCATTGTTGGTTGAGGTGGTGCACGTAGCAAACATACTGAGGCATGTGTTGCTTGAAATGCGTGTTTAGAGATGTGAAGTTTATTAAAGCAGATGCAGACACACATTCTAACCTACCAATATGAAGAGATGATAGTTTCCATCTTTTGTTTACTATCACACTGAGAGTTTTTTCATAGTTGTAGAAACATGCATGATTACTCAGTGAAGAAAGCCTCCTGTCTGCAAACTCTCAGTAAGGCCCATAGTATTTCAAAAATATATATACTACTACTGTACAGCCATAATACTTTAATTAATGCAACCCCACTAACCATATCACCCATAAGCGGCAGACACTACAATCTCTCACATAAGGCTAATATCATTCTAATATAAAATGGTAATAAAATTAGGCCTTGAATTTATTTAGTCGTGGGGTGTTGCCATTCTTCTACAAGCACATCATGGTCTTACAAACTTCATAAATCCTAATTGCCATAACAGTGTTAAAACCTAATGAGACATTTTGGAAAGGGGGGAACTATCAAGGTGTTATACTGCAAGTTAGTATTACTGCATGAAGATAGAAAGAAATCCAAGCATGTATGTCTAACAGTACTGATGTATGATGGCCATTGCTAAACCCATGAGACACACTGCTACACCAGTCTTGACAAATTTCATTGTTTAGTAAATTAGTCTGGACCTTCAAATTAAGAAACAAATTAATGTTGCATTTTGAATTACAGGTTTATGGGGTTTTTGAGCAATATGCTTTTAAATACACTGTGGCGATGTCACTTCTTTATGAATGTTCTACTGGTGGCAGGTTCTCTTGAGGCTGCTGGGGATTGTGGTTGACTACATTAAAAGCTCTACATTTCACATCTGTATCTTGGCATTCATTTAATTTGAGATGCTACAATTTTGCAGACAATTTTTCCACAACCTCACCAAGTCTGATTTAATCCTCCCAGGAGGAGAGCTGATCAAGCAGTGCACTTCATGCCACACAAGGAACCTTTCTCAGATCCAGACTAATGTGACAGGCCAGTGCACAGCTCCATAGAGACAGGCTTACCATTTGTGTGTGGCACTGTTGAGGTTTGTGCACATTTTTGTGGATCTGGTGGCCCAGTGGCGGTGATGAAGGCATGTGAGCCCAATGCATGGGCCTAGTGACGGCATTAGAAGGCAAGAGCCCAGAGTAGGTTCAGCATAAGGTCGTACTGGTGGCGCGTGGATCTATGAGTCACAGATGAGGATTTGCTTTTAGTTATATGGTAATACCCTTTTTTTCCCATTCTATGGAACAATAAAATAAGGCTTGGTAATAAAAAAAACTGGCACTAGCTCGACCTTTTAAATGCAGATTACAGCATTTCAGGCTTTTGTTATTCAAACATTATACTATTGTATCAACTGTGATATACACACATGCTGCGTGGCACAAGCAAAACTCTATTTTGAGATACTTTTACTGCAATGAGCACACATTGTCAACTGCGATACGCACACCCTGTGTGTGTCATGTACATTACAGTAGAGCACGATTATCTTTTGTCAAATGTGATACAACTTGGACTATATAGACAATTTCAAGGTAGTAATGTAAAGGAGGCGCACCTCATATACAAGTGTCGTCAGAAGGAAACACACATTCAAAGGATTTAAGATTTCATCTTTCTCTAAGGTAACAATTGGAATTGGTGCCTCTCAGGATAAATATGCACCCTACTACCTAGATGCTCAATACATAGTCTTTGCCGCGCAAATTCTATGAGACAACTTTTTAATAGACAAATACCCAGAGACTCAAAAGTAACTTTATGTGTCAAAATTTGTTCAACTGAAGAAATTAAATATACTGAATCGAATTGGAGGAGGCAGTGATTGTGGCAAATATGAACAAGTGTAGCTTTCAAAAAGACAGCAAAGAGCATCTGGGTCGTCATTTCTGAGAAAGGAGTCCCACCACAACCAACAACAAATTTGATTGAGGCTATAACAAAGGCTCCTACTGAAGATACATACAATCAAGTTGCTTCCTTTCTAGGAGTGTGTGAGATTTACACACAATGTGTTAAGAACGTTGATGCCAAAACTACCTATCTGCATGAGTTGTTGAAGAAAGGAAAGAAATTTCTGTGGGACGAGGAATGCTAAAATGAATTTCTGTCATTGAAAAAGAAATGGTTTCTGCTAATGTATTAGCGCTGTTTGATCCTACCAAGAAATGTACCATCGGGTTTGCGTCAAGGGCATTGAGAGAAAATGTTCTCTGTCTTTGGCAAGGAATGTTTGGCATGCTGTGTTTTATTTGTGAAAGGAAGTTCACACTAAAAACTGACCATAATCCATTATTTAACATCTTGAATGGGATTGTTATAAATGATCATACCCCCAGGATAGCCAGGTTTAGTTCAAAATGATTGCAGTATAATTTTCAACTCAAAATCCACTGGAGCAGATATCTTGAGACATAGCAAAGGCACATCGGGCTACCAGTCCCTATAATTTTGCCAAGTTTGGTGAAAATCCATTCAGCCGTTCGGGCTAAAAGTGAGGTCGACCGCCCTATGGAAATTAACATGGGGAAAACACGTTTTTGGACCCCCCTTTTTTTCTCAGCCTCCGCTTGACAAATCCCCACCAAACTTTCAGGGAAGGACCGGGGCGCCGCGAGGCAAATTTGAGGAAATTTTCAGGCAGATTCCTCAACCAGCGCCAAAGTTATTCACAATAGAATGTTGAGATTTTCTATTGAAAATTAGCCTAACTATAACTACCTACTGGCGACCGCCAGTAGGTAATATATATACACCATTGTGTAGTTAGAAGAGCATAATATATATAAGTGACATTGCATACTGAATGGAGTTTATTTAAACTTTATTGTTAGTCGTCTTAATGATCATGTTAAAGGTAAAGTAATATGTAATCTGACTTGACGGTGCTGTCATGAGGACTGCATTTGGTATTGGAGATACGGTTTGCTGGACCGGTATGCTGTTATGTATAACAGCCCTGCAATATATATGTATATAGCAGCCCTGCAAACCGTATCTCGCATACCAAATGCAGTGCTCTTGACAGCACCTTCTAATTGTCAGATGTAATTACAGATGTCATAAATGATCCATCAAAATAGATTACCTATCACATTACCTTTAACACTGTCATGAAGATGGCTAACAATAAAGTTTATATAAACTGCTTTCATTATGCTTTGTTACTTATATATATTCAGTTTTTATTTGCTGTTATTTAATATGATAAATATTGTGAGGCCATAGGCATTGCATTCGTTGTAGGAGTAAATGCTTTCATGACAGTTGTAAGAGTTATAGGTTGCCTGGCTAACAGTAACTGGTGAATGTTACTAGGGTTTAGGTGTAGTTTAAAATAATAATAAAAATTATTTATAAAGTGCCTGGTTACACCAACTGGTGTGTCCCTGCACTAGGATCTACTACATAAACATGTCTCAAAAGGGCAGAAAGCAGTAAAACAGGGGCATTACTTCACTTTTTTACAGTTTTTTTTGGTTTAGCAAATATAAAGTTGTTATAACCACCCCAACCATATCTTAACTTTAAGTGTACTTATGGCCTTTGTCCATGCACAGTTGGTTTTGATTGAATAGTTTGCCCACATTACCATGACTTGCAGCTAACCTTCCATGGGTAGCCACCCCCTACTGTGCACATCCTTTGGCACAGTGAAGGTTGGCTACAGTGATTGGCCGCAAGCTCTATGGTTTACCACAGAAGGCCACCAACTCCCATTGGGGTTGGCCACAGGACCTGGTTTTGGCAAGGTCCAGTTCCTATCCCACCACTGGCAGACGTGTATTTAGAATTCTGCTATATTTTAGGGTTGTTTCAATACCCTAAGCTTCAGCAATAGTCTCCCTCCGCTGCCATCTCTCATGCTTTGACTTGAAATGTCTTCTCATAGTCGAAGTGCAGAATTAGTGGAGTTGTCTCTGTCATCATATCAGCTTCTGGTCATAAAGCTTGCAGGTGGCCTTCCTGTGATTCAATTTCTTCTTTTATATATGACCCCCAAAGTGTCAGTATTCAATAGCCTATTATTTTGTACCAATAAACAAGACATCTAAATTGCACCCATGGTCTTGGTGCAGAAGCAGCTGACTAGCAAAGGGCGCCAAGTGTTATTCCAAGAGTTTCTGAGTTCACAGTCCCAGTAACAAGACCGTGAATTTTGAAAGGAAACCTAAGATGGGTCTAGGTGTTTCATAGGCTATAGTCCAGGTACTGGAACTGAGGACTTTTGACAGGCGACACACGGGGAGTTTGCAGACCGGTTGCATCATGAACACATTTTACTTTAATTTTGAACTATGATGGGTTCACTTTAGCGCTCCAATCAACAAGACCTCTTCGGTCAGGGTCTATGCTCCATGACCCCTTATGTGGTCTTTTATTATTTTTTCAGGCCACTACCTGCCAATCAATGCCTTTCGGTCCATGAAACCAACTTGGAGCTCATGTACTTGAAAGATGGGGAAAAACGCTTCTTAGCCAATCAAATTGATATTTTTTTTATTTTGGTCACAATCGTTCCTTTAACCTGACTTCAAGGATGGCTTGGGGACTTATAGTACAATATCTTAACCTTTTATGATCCTTTCAAGTCCACTGACAGTTTTTGTTATACTAATTTCTCCAATACTACTGAACTGATTTATACCAAAGCAAAGGCACTTTATTGAGTAAAGTTCTATTTTCATGGCTAATCTGGTGTGATTCCATTTAGTGATTTTTTTCTAGCAGAGTAGAAAGATTCTTACAGGAGTGAGGAATGAGTAAAGCAATATTGTTACCCCTATTTATTCCCCCCATCCAACCGATCTGCATGAAGACTTGACACGATGAATCCAAATATTTGCTTATTAGAAATTGTCAAACACATTTGCCAAATGGGGCCAAAGTTATTAAGAAACAAAAAATGACTCTTCAATGTAAACTCAGTGTGAAATAAATGACTTTATGCTGTGATGCTATATAGGAAGTACCAACACTGTTAATTATGCAGAATTCATACTGTAGTGTCTCAGTGGTGAAGGCATCCAAGGATCTAAGTGAGGAGGCACTGTTGCTTTGTGCACGAAGCTTGTTCTTCCACCAGAAAAGAGTTCACCATTAACACAGGATGTATTTTATTATTTGTAACTCCATCCGTAGGAATGATTCAAGCAGTGTAATTTAATAATTGAGGTGTTATTAAGTACTGCTCATAAATTAATGAGGGAAACCAGTTTGTTAAGCATTGTTCTAGGTAGTCATGGAGTACGCACAGTTCCAGAAATGAGTGATATTTATTAAAGGCAACGTTAATAAGCATGCCTCAGGTAAAGATGAAATAAGGTCATCTATTCATTTTAATAAACGAATTCTCTCTCTTAGTCCTATTGATTGTGCTATGGCAATTTGACAAAACTGTGTATTAAATTTACTCATTCAAATATGTTAAATCGAACCATTAAAGACAAACTTCATACAGGCCGCTATTTCCTCGAAGAAATCTTTGAAGAGAACTATTATTTTTGAATGTTAGTCACACCCATTAGCAAATTTAATGCAGTGCGTTTAAGCTCCAGCTCTGACATAAAGTTGTATTTGAATTCTATGTCTCGTATATGCTTAAAATACACACATTTTATTCAACCTCAGTATAATTTTCTAAAAATTTCACCCCATATTGACGAATGCTGCTCACATAATGTGTCGATAGATATATCATATTATTACTGACATCATCAACAAATCTTTGGTGAAAAGTCTTTACAATTTGGTTCAGTGTTATATAACTGATTCGCTCACCATGTCTGTCATAGTCTGGATGTTTAAATAAATAAATTACCGTTCCTTATATGAAGTCCACAATATTGATTGCAACATGTCATCAAGCTAAATATGTACGAAGTTAAGGATAGAGAACTTGGGGCCAGATGCACAAAGCATTTTATTAGTCACAATCGGCCCAACATGCCGTTTGCGACTGGTAAAATGTATTTTGCTATATACAGAAGGCAAAGTGGGATTGGTAACTTGTTATTACAGAATCCCATTTTGCTTTTTCGATTAGGTATTAGGAAGGGCTGTGTTGAGGGCGCCCCTTCCTAATACCGAATAGCACTGGTATGTTAGAATGTTTTGTTACTGGGAACTTCAAGTTGGCGGTAACCCATTAGAGAACAGGAAGGAGTCACGCAGGGACCTCTTCCCCCTTTGTGAATGTGGACATCAACATTTTTTAAGAGCAGGCACTGGTCATATGGACCACTGCTTGCTCTTAAAAAATTAAAAAAGTAGCTTTTTAAATTTTTTTGAAATGCATCCTGTTTTCCTTTAAGGAAAAAGGGCTGTCTTACAAAAAACAATATTGCTTTATTTAAAAAGCAATCACAGACATGGTAGTCTGCTGACTGCAGCCGGCCACCATCCCTGTGATTGTAGCCATTCACAATGGATCACAAATTACAACCTGCATTATGAATATTGATGAGGCATGTCCCAATGGGAACCACTGTGAGTCACTAACAGTGTCAACACACTGTTGTACATCGCAGTTTGCAATTTCCTAATAGCGAATCGCTAAAATGTACTTTTAGGAAATTACAAAATCAGCAATTTTGGACATCTGGCCCCTATATTTTCCTGTTTAGGCATATTGCAGTGATATCGTGATATTGTGGATTTGATATATGTGAAGATCAATGGACCTCGATATTGTGACATTCAACCAAAACCGAACCTGCATTTGCAGAATGATAGTCATCTTACTTACATAGCAAGATGTGCACCCTGATATTAGCTTGATAGCACTCAAATCTATCATTAAGACATCATAGAGAAAGATCACTCTCAGCCAAATTATTGATTGTCCCATACTGCAGCCATAAAGCAGATTCATATGCATGGCCACACTGATAATAGGAAGCCACACTGGTAAATTAAATATTCAGGCTGTTGGTAAATATAAGCAACAATCCCAGCGGAAAATATATAAGGTGATGAAATACATGCAGTAATACTGGGTCTGCACAATCTTCACAATTAAATGCTGTTAAATTTGTAAATGCATGGCTACAGGGTGTTACTCCTCAGACCGTGATTACAAGTTCTCAGCTAGGCAATTATTATCACACCTTTTCAAATCCAATATTACAGCGATCAGAATTTAAAAAGATGCAAGAATTATTGCCTATTTTGAGTTGTGACTTTAAAATGAGTCATAACATGCGGAATTGGTGTTTAACATACCTAATTCTAAATTGCCACTTTGCACATGTAAGACCTTCCATGATATATCTGCAAATGCAGTCATCACCCTTGATATATTATGGGATTACACATTTCTTATCAGGGGCCGTACGCCAACGGAAAATGTTTGATTAACCATTGAATTGGGACTGGTACTGTAATCTTGTAGGAAGCACTGCTTTTAATTTCATATGAGTACTGTATTTAATGCACCCTATTCTCGCTTAGGCCGTTTATTCTTTTGGAATTTTTGTTTTTCATTTTGCACACTGTTTATTTTATTTTATTTTATTCATGCACTTTGTAGAGCACGCAAATACCCTTGGGTGTCTTGGCGCTATGGAGTGTCTAGAGGGCAAAACCAGTGATGGAAGTTTATTGGTCAAAAAGACACGTCTTTTAAAGTTTCCTGAAGGCAAACAGATTTTGACATGATTTGATGTGCATCGGAAGAGTGTTCCATAATTTAGCAGTGGCAACAACGAATCTTCAGTCACCCTAGGAGACTTTTTTGTCCAGGGAACCTTCAAGAGGTTAGCCGTTAAAGAGCGCAAGGCTCTGTTGGGAGTGTAGAAACAGAAACCCTTCTTCAGGAAGTGCGGTCCTGTATTGTGGATGGCCTTCAAGGCGATTCGCAGGGCTTTGAATTTGATTTGGCTTGTTATAGGTAACCAATGGAGTTTTCGGACTTGCGATGCAATTGGCTGGTATTTGGGGGTGTCTGTTATCATTCTGGCCGCTGAATTCTGCACCATCTGAAGTTTGTTGGTGACCTTTTTCTGGGCATTAAGGAACAGGACATTGCAGTAGTCAATTTGTGACATTACTAGTGTGCTGATTAGGGTTTTTCTGGCACTGGGTGGTAGAAATGGGAGGAGTTTTTTTTATAATTCTGAGAGTGTAAAAGGTTGATGAGACAATTGTGTTTGTGTGTGATAGGAACGTGAGTTTGTCATCAAACATGACACCTAGATTTCTCACTTTGGTTACCGGGAGAGGTAGAGGTCCCAGGATGGCTGGCCACCATGTGGAACACCAAACCAAGTGCAACTTGCGAAGATCAAAACTTCAGTTTTATCGAAATTTAACTTTAGCCAATTATTGGCAATCCAAGTGCTGATCGCATGCATTCCATCTTGGAAGCTGGCCGCGATTGCTCCTCCATCATTATGGATAGTGAGTACCAGTTGTGTGTCATCGGCGTAGGAAGTGAGTCCCATCCCGTGGGCTTTGATGACCCTGGCCCGGTCCAACACATATATGTTAAAGAGTGTTGGGCTAAGGGATGAGCCTTGTGGCACACCGCACGGGAGGGAGAAAGGTGCTGATTTGTAGGAGCCGAGGGCAACAGATTGTGTACGGTTGGAGAGAAACAAGGCACGTAACTCTTTGGCCTTCTGTGTGATGCCTATGTTTGAGACACGATCTATCAGTGTGACGTGATCGACTGTGTCAAAGGCTGTTGATAGATCTAGCAGCACCAGTACTGCAGTGCCCCCATGGTCTAGGATGGTCCTTACTTCATCTGCTGCTTTAATGAGGGAGGTTTCTGTGCCATGGCCTTTCCTGTTGTGATATATTTGTAATGCCACCCTCATCCTTTACAGGTCCTTTACAGGTTTGCGGACCCTTCTGCTTAATTGCAGCATTTAGAGACTTTGGGACAGCGCTTTGGTTTGCTGACACTTTGCGATCTGCTTATCTGCCATTCTTCACTCAATTCCGGTACTTCGCACGACCCTGCTGTCCCTCTTAATTGGTGTCAGGGCTATAATTTTATCTATCACTGGTTTATATACCGAACGCCGCTTTGATATCAAATATATTACATTGTGTGGATGATCACTATTCGTGACATACATAGTGGAACGATACAACGGTTAGGGTGAAGTCTTTCTATTATCAAGACCATTGCCGGGGACTTCAAACTCCGATTGAAATCTAAGTCCTGGCACTCATCCTCACCATACACATGCTAGCCTTGAGAAATTCATTGTACCAACTGATGGTATTGACGAAACACGTGTCGGCTGTTTTTGTTGAATCTACATGACGTAACTTCAAATAAAGAAAATTTAGAATATGAACTTTTGGTTCTGTTATCCTGTCTGACAAGGAAGATCTCAAGATATCTAATTGGACTGATGTGTTTGTATATTGTGACTAACAAGTCATTAATTCCTATTGGTTCTTAAGGATTGTGCTCTTCTTGACCCCTATTTATAGATGTATCTTATTAAGGTCTTGTCAGTATTCTAGTTATGTCATGACAAATCAAATACATATAAGGGCTAAGAAATTGATAAAACAACTAATGTACATGCTATAGTAGCTTTGCCCTTTATTACTATGCAGCCGTATAGTTTTATTGGTCTACCCTTTGTGTAAATGTACTTTTATGGCCATAATGTGGCCGAATAAAGTTTTATTGACTGACTGACTGTCATATTTTTCCCAATAAATTTCAGACATTTTTCCAGATAAATGTTGGTAGGGTTGATAATTATCTCACAACTCGTATTCCAATCCTTGAGCAAACACATGTGTGCACACAAATCACTTTTTAGCTCTGCACTTGTAATCAGGGCCACAGCGTTGTATTTTTTACGCAGATTTAGCACCCTGCCAGTACCATGCAATTCGTAATCGTGGCCTCAAAATAGTAAGCAACCGCCCCTGGAAACCAATCCAAAGTCTGTGCATACATTAATCTCATCACTATAATTTAATAGTAGTTCAGATATACATCTTTTTCACAAGCATCCCCCAACTCCTAAATAAGGCATTCAAAGTAACCAATAAACCACAACATGTAATCTACGAATCAATGTGTATTATCTAGACTAGGACTTTCTGAAGAGTTCTATCAATAGGGGACCTCATTATGAGTTGCCCATAATCTCTGATGGATCCAGTAGTGGAGGGTACCAGCCCATTGTGACTACAGTTAACACGGAAACACTTCCGGCCCATTCATTTCACTCTTGTGAAACCGACTGCTCAAATCAGTCGAACTCTCTGGGTAAAAATCCGAGCAAGAATGAACTCTCTGGGTGAAAATCAGAGCAAGAATGGTGTATAACCATTTGAATCAATTCTGTTAAATCCAATTCTCAATTTTTCCCCATTCCTAAAGGGACACTAAGGGACCACCACAGTGGCCTGGCGGGGGGCAAATTTCCAGACTAATTAGCGGACATTTTGCAGTAGAGTCCATGCCCTTTGAGAGGACAACATCTCATAATCATCTTTTTGATGCCATTTCACAACAAACAACAACAAACAAAAAGTGCCAGACATGTAAAGCGGTATTGCTTTTGGACTGAATCAAAGGCTGAAGGGATTTCTGGTTTTTCAAGTTGTGCAAAGCTTCTCGCATATTAAACACATCTTCATTTACAAGTCTTCAGTAGACAGTTTAAGAGTCAACAGCAGCTCAACATGTGTTTACATGCATACAATCATTTCCTGTATTTAAGATTTTTTAACAGGTGTTCACCTCATCACGTAGCTTTGCTGCATTTGCTTTGGCCCCCTGCATCATACTCTCTGGCCTTCTTCACCTCATAACTCCTCTGCCTCAGATACCCTGCACGGTTACTATCCCAAATTCTCTTCTCCTCGATCACCTATCCACACCCTTTGTCCAAAAGCAATAATTATCATTAGCATAATTACACCCTGCTCTGCCCAGATTCCCTTGTGACCTGTATATCTGTCAAGCACTCTGGGTCCTTTCTCAGTCCTGTTCAAGCAAGGAAGCCTAAGGTTGTTCTAACCAGGACCTGGGACCAAGACAGCACCTTCAGGTATGAGCAGCACTGCACTGCACTACTATCTGTATTCCTCTCTCTCACTCGTAATGCAGTGTGCATGTTAGACACGACCTTGTGAGCTAGTACAAAAGCTTTTACAAGTTTATTTCACTAGTTACTAGTTATTATTATTATTATTATTATTTTGAGTTGTATATAGAGCTAGCTAGACCCGAAGGTATCAGAGCTCTTTACATGGTATGTGACAATGTTTACAAGATGTACATGAGGGGATGTGCAGCACACATACAAAGTTGGAATAGCCTTGAAGCATAGGTGTTGAATTGGAAAGGATCCCTTCCGATATAATACCTATACTTCGGACAAAGCAGACACTCTTGCACTTGGTGCAGGATGTGTGCATTGGCCCTTTGATGCCTAAAGTTCAACAGTGCAAGGAGAGAGCAGCACAGCACCACATCTTCATATATATGGCACTGCTCCGCTCTCTCCCTTTCATGAAACGCAAAGCAGCTTTACTGTCTGTGCTTTGCTGTGCTGCATGCCTTCTTGATAAATCTGGAACAGGTACCCAGGCCAGGTTTCTAAGGAGAGTGCACACTACGGAAACAAGGATTTCAATTCAACCAGCTTAGAACATTTGTCAAGGTGAAAAAGGCTTCAGCAGGATCTCACATTGATGGTATCCAGCATTTTGCCGCCCTCTTTGGTTAAAGCATCCAGACTTGATTCGCCGAAACATATTGGAAGAAAAAAGTGATGAAGTATAAAGTTAAAGTTTGGGACCTAGGTGAAGTGGCTCCAAAATCAATCTGTGTCCTGCTCAAAGCTTTAGGTGCCCAAACTGAAGGCTTCAGCTGGAGCACAATGACAACATATCGGAGTTTGATGGGCTTTTGCCAATGTCTGGATCCCAAATTGCCACATTGGAGAATTTTGCGAACTAGAAGACTAAGAAATCCTTGAGTAAAAACCTTTAAGCAGTGCAAGTCAATGGATTCGCATTCCCCAACTCCATTGCAGTTAGCCTAAAATCTCTCCTAGGTACTTCTCATGAAAATAATGATATTTAGTAGTGCTTTCTATTTTCTTTGTATTTTTGTGTCTAACACATCCATACATTTGTTATCATTAACTGATTTGAACTGTTTTATATCAATTCACTTTTATTTTTTTTTAACATTTTGATACTGGTTTGGGAGATTTATTGCTTGGTCTTAACTTTAATGATTTTTTTGTATTACTTGAACTTAGCTCAAGGTTTGCTCAAGAATTGACTATTTGCTTGTGCCATTGTTGCCAGTAGTGAAACGGAAACTGACTCAGAACTGTGTTGTGACCTAACCATATTATGTTTATGAATTTGGTTGGGGAACTCCTTACTAAATTAATTATCCTCTTGACACAGGTACTGTGTTGTTCAACGTCATTGTAAACATTTGTAAAAAGTATACCATTTCAAATGCACTTGGCTAGGTACTCTATTCAACAGCATGGTGAGCTTACCAGGGGAATTTATACATCAAGGTGACTTGATAGGATTTCCTGTAATCTTGAACTATTCAGATAGGTACATTTTAATGCCATTCTTTAAAGTTCCTATGTCATAATGACTTCCTGGAAAATGCATAAAAGAGACTAGGTATAGCTTAACTGTGGCAGTCACTACTCTACTTTCAACCAATATGACAGGTCTCAAGACCAGACAAAAAAAGGCTCTTCAAATTTAAGTGAGGATGCTTGAAAATAAGTGCTTGGAATATCACCCCTGTACCAACCCAGAAATAACCTGCAAGTGGTGATCAGCCGAAGTGATAGGTCACTACTTTTCACAAGGACCTGGAAGACTTCTGGCCCTTCAGCCTAATAGAATTCCCTTCCACTGACTCAACCCTTACTTTTTCTTTGACAAAGATCAGGTGAGGCAACCAAAAGAGGTAAAGAAAAGGAGAATGTTTGGGATAAAGAAGAGATGATGGCACAGAATACTGGCTTCTACAGAGGAGTGTCAAAGAACGGAAGGGTGTATTTGAACGGCTTGATGTGGAGGACACGACTTTGGTCACCTGCGTGGCCTAAGAAAGAGAGCTGTTGTTAAAGCTAAACAGAAAATGTGTGCTAACCAGCTTTGTAATCATTTGATGCCTTTGTGTGAATTTGTGCTCTATGAAAGGCAAATACTAAAACTCATAGCTCTAAGATTGTGATGGACTTCCTGTGAAAGGGTAGGCAGTACATGGGAGTAATTGCTTAAACAGATTCCTGGCTTCTGGATGGATCCTGCATGAGTGGCTTGGACTCATAGGTTAATCTCCAGATCCTGTGAAAATAGTTTGATTTTTGTAACTATCTCTGGCTTATCACTCAGATTCATCAGTATGAGATTTGAGACAGTGCAATATTGTTTCAATACTCTGCTAAAGATCATCCACCTCCCAATATAAATGCTCAGATAAAGCTATTACTGTAAATTGTATTGTTCTAGGGAATATACTTAGTTTAACACCTCCAGAAGTTGTCCATCATACCTGAATAAAGTATAAAAGGTATATATTGGACTTGGCCCTCTCTGCAGGGTCACCCCCAAACGTTTTGCCCCAACCCTCCTATTTTTGCTGAATTCATATTTGTTGGCCTTAGGACTTGTGCACTTTACCACTACTTACCAGTAATAAAGTACTTGTGCTCACTATGAAAAACATGGCAAATTTGCCTTACACCTTATTGGCTTATTTAATTTATTTATAAGTCCATTGTATAGTGTTATATTACATACGCAGGGCCTATACATTAAATGCTATAAGTGGGTCTGCAAAAAAGCACAGATGTTGGACTGAATGCTGAACAAATCAAACATTCACCCTCAGTCACAGATCTGGGTTAAATCAATTGGTTTTTTGCTCGCTATGCCATTCCAGTTTGGACACAGCCATATGCAGATCAATATTGGCCCTGCTTCCAATGGGAAACAGTCCAGCCCAAACTACCAATCCAGGTTCTCTCTGGACAAGAAAAAAGCGTCCTTGAACTGGTTTAGGTGTATCTTGCCTTGTTAGCCAGGCTACCTTAAATGTGGTGGTATAAAGAGCATGGGCCCCATATCTGGACATACTCTTCTCTTTAGACCAATGAAAAATGAACAGATGATGGACGAAATTCTTCACAACTCAAACATACATCCCAGGTCACAGATCTGGGTTAAATCCATTGTGTTTCACTTTGTAATGAGGGCCCAAGTCTGGAAAGTGGACAGGAAGCTAAATATCAAATAATACAAATTAAAAAACTGTGGCCGACCTGCTGAAACTTCAAACTTTACACCAGTTTCAAACCCATGATCTATTATCAAAATTGCATAGGATATGGTAACAGATCAGCTTTTTAGAAGAACCAATGTTCTACATCTCAGCCAAATCAGCTTCTAGATTAGGGAGTGGTACACAGACAGCAAAAGCTGATATTCAAGATGTTATGCTCTCTTGCCTTGATATCCAACCTGAACTTTTAATTCTACTTGATCTCTCTGTTGGAAAAGGTACTGGTGCTTATTAAATGCTTTTAGAGTGACAGGAAAACTGAGGTAGGAGCCCTAGAAAGGCCCTTTAGGCCCAATCATTCGAATCAATCTGCAGGAAGAAACTGAGAATTTGTTCTGTATTCATGAAAATAACACGTTCCATACTGAGTCACACAGGGAATGATGCAGTTACAAAAGTGCACTGATGATACTTAACTCCATTTCTGGCTGGATTGTCATTAACATCATCACAAACATGTCAGACTTCCTCAAATACATATACACGTGTTGGAAATTGCCCTTTATGCAGGGTTACCCCCAGACATTTTGCCTTCCTCCCCTCCTTTTTTTCTGCATTAGTTTCTGTTGGCCTTAGGACTCTGGGCACCTTGCCACCACTTGCCAGTGCTGAAGTGCATGTGCTCTCTTTTGAAAACATGGTAACATTGGCTTATCCATAACTGGCTTGTTTAATGTACGTATAAGTCCCTAGTAATGTGCACTTCATGTACCCTGGGCCTGTAAAGTAAATGCTACAAGTGGATCTACATCACTAATTGTACTGCCCACTAAAGTAGCCCCTTAAATGTACACCAGGTCCGCCATTGCAGCCTCAATTCAGTGTCAACCTGCTTGTTGGACTTGGCACTATAACGCCCTTTGCCAAGAGTTACGCTTCACTTTTATTGCACATACGTCCCCCCTAAGGTAGGCTCTAGGTAGCCCACACAGTAGGGTGCATTCTAATTAAAAGGTTGGCCATGTACTTTTAAGTTTGACATGTCCTTGTAATGACAAACTCCTAAAAAAAATCACTACTTTGAAGCCTACCTGTACCATAGGATAACATTGGGTTGCCTTATTATATTTACTAAGTACTTACTTTTGAATGAGAACATGAGTCATTTCATGTTTGGAATCTAAGAAATAGTAATTAAAAAATCTCTTAAATTGTAAAGTAGGACTTTAAATTTCAATTTTGAAAATGGCACTTTTAAAAAAGTTGGCATTTTCATGCCCTTACTATTTGCTGCCTGCATCCTGTCCTAGGTAACATGATTGGGTGTAGCTGGCAGTTGGACTTTGTGTATTCCTCCTAGACATTCACAAAATAGAGGTATTAGGTGTGCCTGAATGGGACATCAAGTGGCAGGATGTGGGAGCAGAGCAGGGCACTGTCCCACTTGCAACTGAATAGGCTTTACCCTGCCTTCACACAAAGTCCTTGTCACCACTGCATTGGTACAGGGGAGTCAGGAAACTTCAAGCACTTCGAAGGGAATTCTCTGGAAACCTTTACCATTTCAAAGAAGACACGATGTCTAAAAAAGGGACCTTCAGACATACTGTTCAGTATGTTTTCTGGACCTGCGGAAGGCATCTCAGAGAACTGTCCACTGCTGCGACCTGCTGTGTACTTCACAAGACTGTTTTGCTGCACCTAGAAGTACTGTTTTGCAGGCTGCAGCCTGCCTTGAACCCTCAGAGGCATGCTATACTGCTTGAGCCTTGCTTCCTCAATTGAGTCCAGGATTACCAGAGTTACTTCAAGGGCTAGTTGGCTAGCCTCCAGGGCAGAGCCTCAGGGACAGAAAAGGCTTCAACTATCTTGAACCCACACCTGAATCCAGCCTGAGTGAGTCCTAAACGACCAATTGGGTACCCCTCCAGTCCTGGACCCAGGTTTGTGGCGTGAAAAGTGCTCACATAACCAAAATCCACAACAGGGGACTTAAAAAATGTTTGACTAAAACTTGCTCTGAAAACAGAAAGAAGACTGGGACAATCTGCTCATCTATCTGCCTAAGATGCATCGCCAGTCGGACCTGAATTCGCGGCTGCTACCCCTACTTTTTCACCTAAGGGGTAAAGGGGTATCTAGACTCTTGGAACTCTCGTCAGCTACAATTGCTTCCCTCATCCTACTGGAGTTTTTTTGACTTCCAAAAAAAGAGAATAAATCAGAACTTAGAAATTTCAGAGGGACTTTGTCCAGCGGCTCCCTGATGACGACGCTCCCGCCGGCAGCCTTGCCAATTGAACTTTACCTTTTCTGAACATTTTCTTCAAAAGTCCGTATGTCAAAGGTAGGTCCAAGGTTAGCACTAACTGGACCCAATCGACATCTCATATCCGACTCACACTCCATCATGGTCGGCCATATTTTTCGACTTTGACCCAGTCTCGTGCAACTTAATGTCCATAGTTGGTGCTTTGATCATTTAGGTGCTATTTATGACATTAAAATGTATAACTCTGGTTCAATTGATTGGATTTTTTTTGTTTTGGTGTCAAATATTTTGTTAAAATTTGCTCTAATTTTCTAAAGTGGCGTGGGATTTTTCTTATGTTGTGTTTCTCATGTTATTGCTGTTTGTGTGCTACATACATGGTTTACAAGCCTGATTGCTTTTTGTGCCAAGCTACCAAGGTCTAAGCACAGGTTAATTTAGTGACATTGTGGTTCACCCTGACAGGGACCATGGCTGTTGCTTGAACAGGGGTCACCCCCATTCAACCAACAACCCAGTTTCTCACAGTGTATATAGGTGTGTTTTCCTAATGATAACTGTTCTGAGAAAAAGTTATCATGACTACAGGACTTTTTGGATGTCAGATGGTTGATTGTGCTGACAATTTGAGTTACTTACTGATGCATGAAACACCACATCAAAGGACTTGCAACTGAAAATGATGTGGTCTGAATAGAAACTGCAGCACTGACTGTCTTGCCTTCTGCAGAATGTATACTATAAAACCAGTTACTGGCAGTTGATAACAGTTTATGAGGTCTCCTTTAAGGTTTTATCCAATCTATAACACCATTAGGAAGGCAGTGTAAATGGAAATCATTTGATTAGACCACTGACAGTGTGTACAGTGTGTGAATCTTTATGAATTTTGAGTGCTAGGCAAATTTGGACGCATTGCAATAGATAGTACTATTCTCTTAGTTTATGATCTTTAGATTTCTAAGGGGCATATTATCAAGGGATTTATCTCAGCTTTTTTGGCCTTAAAAGCCAAGAAAGCAGAGATAAAATTATCTACTTATCAGCAACAGGGTGCTAACACGCAAATTTGCATGTTAGCACCCTTTTTCTCTACGCTTCCCCTTGCATCTCTAATGAAATGCAAAGGGGGCGTTCCAGAGAAAAATAATAGGAGAAATATTAAGCGACATTTCTCCTATTATCAAGGATTTCGCTAACCCTGTCAGTGATAAAAAAAAAGCAGTGCTAACCGCGGTTAGCACTGCTTTTTTTACACCTGGTATTTTCTTGACTTAGCCATGATATCCTATGGAAGGTGGATATCATGGCTACGTTTGTGAGCCCCTATAATCAAGCTAACGCCAAACTTCGAGAGATTATCGTTGGTTTTCCCGCGATAATCTCTCAATTGGCAGTTAGCACGAGGATTTTTATCACTACTGAGATAAACCTTGCTAATAGCAAGTTATCTCTGCGATAATTTCCGGCGATGCTTAGCGTTAAAAAATTCGTTGCTAAGCATCGTTAGCGGTAAATATCGCTAAACGTTGGTAATATACCCCTAAATTGTTTACCTAAACCAATTGCAAAATATTCATGGCATGAAAAGACCGTAAAAATGGAGGAACAAGATTAGGGAGTTTTATAGTAAACCATTAGAGCAGAAGCACAAAACACCCTTGCATGTGATACATTTTAATTTCATAGTGTGTGGTGCAATATATGCAAATACAACCTTCAACAAATAAAATATAAGCCCTGACGTAATGGAACGTATATTCCCAGGTCACTCGACTTTCCTCTGATGGCTGCCCTCCTACCATGAGCATGTTGTACTCTCTTAACTCTAAACTCTTTAAACTAAACTTTTTGGCATGTGGTTATTTGTTGGATGCTCACCTGTATGAAAGTCACTGGTCTGGTCCCCTGGCCTAAGAACATTGCTTGTTGAAGTAGCAACTACCACTTGCATTCAGGTCACTGACCTGCCACGTTTTGTGATAAAAAGGGAGGATATGGCTTTTCATGTGCACTGACTCAATGATCGCAAGTCTGGTTTACATTATCTGTTTATCCCTTTTCCCCATTTTTGCAGGAAAATTAAAGAGTAGCGTTAAGGATGCTGCCCGAAATATACTTCGCGCTACTGTTATGTCAAGCTGCATGGTCCATGGAAAATAACCCAGCTCTGAAGGTTCAATTCTCCAAAAAAGGAATCAACTATGGTAAGTCCTGCTGGAGCAATAGTCTGGTTAATGGAAGCGAAATCCACTAGAAAACTGTGCACTCTCAGTGGTTGTTTCAGATAAGCAGTGGCCAGGAGAGGCGCATCTGTGCCATATTGTTGTTCATGTTAAACTCAATCTATGTCAATGAGTTCTATTCAGATTCATTGTATGCACGCGTAATGTATGTTGCTATCCAAAAAATCTTGCATAGCTCTGCCTAGTCCAGACATAGCCTGGCCATTAATGTCTTAGATATTGCCAAGCACCAGGGAAGCTATTGCTGGGAGAACCAAATGAGAGGGCAGACTAAGGTGTTCTTCCTAAGGCACAACATTCTGGAAACCAGTAACAACTAAACCTGATCTCTCATATCATATCCCAAAAATTAGACATATTTTTTTATCCTCCTTAGGGCCCAGCTTTAGCTTTACTGGCTTATCTGGTCTAGGGGCAGATGGAATGTGGAACAAGCCAAACATCTGTAGTATTTTTATAGTCTTATAATATCCTTGTACAAATCTGCATGCAGCACGACATTAATTTGCTAAGATAGATCACATACTTCATACAATCACATTTCCATTGCCCAAATTTGTCTGATATTAAAACAGATAAGAATATAAATTGATGTTTTTGGGTTTGGGGTTACAATGTGATCTGCAAGGAACTAAGCTCAGATTGTTTTACCAGATATTGGTCATTTTCCTGTACTTAATGTTCGTTCATTGCCTTTGTGAATGAACTATGTAGTCTAGCGCCAACATGCTTGGGAAACAGGGCGCTTTATAAGTTCATGTAAAATAACAACTTGCCATTTAAGAAATATTCAAATAAATCACGAACAAGATGTGGGGGCATATCATCAAGGACTGGTGATAATAATCGCTAAGTGCACTTAGCGCTAGGATAATTATCGCCGGGTAACGTGGAATTTTATTAGCAGCGCTTATCTCAAAAGCGATAAAATTCCAAGCGCTAACTGCCAAATGTGAGATTATCGCTGGAAATCCAGCGATAATCCCACAAAGTTTGGAGTTAGCTTGATGATAGGGCGAGGCATACTTAGCCATGATATCCACCTTACATTGGATATCATGGCTAAGTCAGTCTCGAAACAGGCGTAATGAAAGTAGCGATAACAGAGGTTACTTTGCATGTCGCTCTACAGGTTAGCGTGCCCCTTGTTAATTGGAGAAATGTCGCTCAGCGATATTTCTCCAGTAAAGTCAGAGCAGGAACGCCCACTTTGCATCTCATTAGAGATGCAAAGCTGGGCGTTCATTCAACAGGCGCTGATGCAAGGTTTCACGCGACAGCGTGACCTTGCTGATTAGGCGATATAATTATCGCCGCTTTTTGTCTGAAAATGGACGCAAACGTGGCGATAATTTTATGTCGCCTCGTTGAGGATATGCCCCGTGTCTTTCATCTTACCTTCAATGCAGGTGCAGAAGGCGTTTGAGTTTAGGTGGAGGGAGTCACGTGATGCCAGGTGCATAAATTGCATGAACACTCTCCTGTCTCTGGAGGGCTTGTCTGTTCTAGGTGTAAAAAGGCATGAACGAGGAGCAACAATCAAAATAAAATGCTAATAGCTCACTTTTGTAAAAGTGGTATTCCTGTTGGAGTTCGAGTTTGTCATAGAAACACTCCATGGCAAGATTTGTTCTCTAGAAATACTGAAACCCTCCCTGGAGAACTTTTTAAGTTCATGATCATCCAAATGATATTCATTTAGTGTGATAGTTTCATAGCTCGCCGTGGGTTTTTGCCCAGGTGTTCCCGTGGCTCAAAAATGTTGGCTTGGAGGGATCTTGAGAGAACTAATGAGGGCACCGGTTGTTATTACCCTCCTTAACGGAGCTCAACTTTCCAACCTTGGAAGGATGAGCATTTGACTGGTGCCTGCCGGAATTTAAACCCATAACGAGGCAGTTATTTTACATTTAAATATGCTTTATTAAGGACATATAATTGCAATAAAAAATATTACTAGCAAAAATGTAATATTTAAAAATATGCAATATTTGTAAGTAATTCCTAAAAAAATTATTTGTGTTTTGAAAACTTACGTGTCATAAACAATATCAACTGTAAATACATTAAATTTAATCGTTGACGGAAAATTCAATAAAGCATAAAGAAACGTGAGTAGATTAAAAAGATGAAGAAAGGAAAAGTGAAAAAATACATTTGTTTAAATAGTAGAACTAAACAATAAGGAAGTAGTCACAAGATAATAATATGGTATTATCAGTAATGACCAGCTATTGGTGAGAAAAAAGAAAACTGTACTGGAAGTATAACAAATTGTTATAATAAAATTATTATGGAAACAATACATAAAATCATTATAGCATGCAGGTTTTAGTACATCTTTGGCAAATACATCCTTTTTTTTCACTATGGAGACCAAGGTCCTCATTTAAAAACTTTGGGTGCAGGGAAGGGCAGCCATTCACTTTGCTGCATTGCCCTAGGTCAAAAGGAAAGTACAGGAATGGGCCGTATTTATGATATACGGCATATTCATGTCCTTTCAGCCAGCGCTCAATTTGTTGCCTAGCACCAACGCAGATAACCTTGCACCATAATGCAAGGGCATCAGCGTTGTTGGCAGGATTATTTTTGTGCAGGATGGGGCACCTTCATGCAGTTGTATGATGGAACCATGCTTTCGGCTACTATGCATGCGTTTACAATGCAGTGGTTATTACAACGCGGGTACTTTTACCACGCATTACCTTAACCAGACTGTATGTTACAATGATTATCCCTTCACTACGCATGCCTTTACAACGAATTTTGTTGTTACTGCATAAATGGTAAAAGCATATGCATAGTAAATGTTTTTTCCTCAAAAACAAAAACACCTCTCTACCAGACCTGAGCCCTAAAACTGGCCACTGGCACAACCTTACTGGCCACCACCCCTAATAGAAACACCACCCCAACCCTGAGCCCTAAACCTAGACCTCGGCGCGGCCCCGCTTTACATTACCATCCCTAAAACCAATCCCACACCTGGCCGGCATCCACAATCCTACTCCTGATCCCAATCCTATCCCTGAGTCCTCAAACCGCCCCCTTGTGCAACCCCCCGCCCCACAGCCCCCAGCCCTTTGAAAAACCCACCCCCAGCCCTGAGCATTTAAGTCCTGAGACCTAAAACCTACTCTCAATCCAAATCCAGGCAGAGTCCCAAAACACTCTTGTGTGCATTACCCATACCTATGGCAGGAAAAGGGGGGACAAGACCATATTGATGTCTATTCTGTCACCGGTTTCTTCCAGGTGCAGTAGGTATTCGGCTTTCGTCACAGCTGAATGAGGTAAAGACGCTGATTACCTTTAACATGCATGTGCCTTTATCGCCTATACCACGCCTACGCCTTTACTGTTCATACGTTTACAATGTAATTCATTATAAAGGCATGCGTGATAAAGGCATAATCGCTGTAAATTCACATGTGGTAAAGGCTTTGCACGGTGACAGTAGCCGCGTTGTAAGCGCTGCGTTGTAAATGTATCGCTTAGTGACAGCTGATTTGTAATGGCTGTTTCCCCCTTCCTACTCAAAAACAATCCACAGAGGCGTTTTTCTCATTCTATGTGTGCTGCAGAATGTAGCTGTTGGACTTGGCCTTTTTTGCAGGGTCATCCCTGAACTTTTTGCCTTCCTCCTCTATTTTTCTGACCTGTTGTTGGCTGTTTTATGACTCTGGGTACTTTACCACTGCTGAATAGTGCTAAAGTGCATATACTCTCCCTATTGTAAATTGATGCATTGATTAGTAACTCCGTGATTGGTTGGTTTGGTTTACTTGTCATCCCCTAGTACAGTGCACTGCATGTGCCCAGGGCCTGTAAACCAAACACTGCTGGTGGGCTTGCAGCACTGGTTGTGCCACCCACAGAAGCAGCCTGTAAAAGTGTGTCTCAGGTCTGCCATTGCAGAGCTTGTGTGCAGTCTGATACTGCCATGTGGACTGGGCACGTACACCCACTTGCCAGTCCCTAAACCTTCCCTTTTTTCATATCAGACACCCCTATGGTAGGCTCAAGGGCAGGGTACATTGTAAGTATAAGGTAGGACATGCCCTGGTATGTGTGGCATGTCCTAATAGTGAAGTACAACAATTTTCGTTTTTCACTATTGAAAGGCTACCTAGTCCCCATAGGCCAGAATGGGCAGTTTGATTATTACATCTTGTAATCTAATAAACTTACTCAGGGAACTAGATAGAAATTCGAGTTTAGTATGCCTGAACTCCTAATGATAAAATACATCTTTTAGTGAAGTTGGTTTTAACATTCTGTGTACCACTTTTAGAAAGTAGGTATTTTCTTGTCTAACCATCCAAGCCTTCCCCTGCTAGGTTGTGTATTACTTGTCTGGAGTTTGAGTGACAGGGGATTGGGGGTTCCAGGAGACAGGGTGAGTCAGCCCATTGGTGAATGGAGAGAACTGCATCTAGATGGGAGGGAGGAATTGCACCTTGTGTTTGTCTGATGTCTCTGCCCTGCACTGTGAAAGGAGAGAAGGAGTCATGTTAACAGAGTGCTCCAGGGGTGTGCCTTCCCTTCACAATGCAGGCTCCACCTCATGTGCGGCGTCTGATGTTTCTGCCCTGCACTGTGAAAGGAAAGTCATGTAAACAGAGTGCTCCAGAACTAGTTTGGACTAGGCAAAGTCCCCTCTGCCCTCAGAGGACAAAGGATTTTGGCGTATAAGTATTGGGACCCTGATCCCAAGAATTTAGATCACTTTTGGACAACAAGAAGAAACCTTTGCTGAGGAGAGGAACCTGAAGAAACTGAGGAGAGACTATCCCTAAGCTGAAGTGCTGCTTGGGAGATTGGCCTACAGTGGTTGCCAAAGAAAGGAGAAAGGAACTTTGAGTGCTTTATTTCAACTTGTGATGGGTCTCCAAGGGCTTGAGAGAAGAGCTTGCCTCCTGCTGAAGTCTCAGGGACAACAGACTTCAACCCCCAGCTCCCCAGAGATCTTTGGGAGTGCCTGCTGCTGTTTTGGGCCTTCTGAGGGACTGCGTGTCGCAAGGAGCTGGAAGTGCGACTCAAGAGGGAGAAGCGTGTCGCTGTCGCAGCCGCTATCATCGCATCGTGGATGTCACCACTGTAGCTGACGCATTGCGCCACATCAAGAGAAGCGTGTCGCAACGAGGAAGAAGAGTGTCCCCGTCGCAGCTGCTGCCGTTGCATCACTGAATAAGGAAGTCGCTGATGTAGCTGTCGCATTGCACCGCATCACAAGAAGGAATGAAAACAGTGGTCCGTGAACAGAACCTTCAGGAATAATTTCTAACTATACGTTGTATATATCGTTATAACTAGGTTAGCCAATAACCATGAATAAGCAGAGAACTTTTCATGCATGAATAAGGTGATTATGCATGAAAAGTTCTCCGCTTATTCATGTTTATTGGCTAACCTAGTTGTAACGATATATACAAAGTATAGTTAGAAATCATTCCTGAAGGTTCTGGTCACGGACCACTGTTTTCATTCTCGCATTGCGCCCAGGTCCGTCTTGACTTTAAGGGCTACCCCATTATCTATAATGGCATCACAAGAAGGGCCTCGCATCCACAGAGAAGTGTGCCGCTGTCGGACCTGCTGCCGTATCATCACTGAACAAGGGTGTCACCGCTGCAGTTGTCGCATCGAGGGGAAGCATCTCGCATCGTCAGAAAAGACTGTTGCCGCCAAAGCCGCTGTCGTCGCATCACTGAACAAGGGTGTCGCCACTGCAGCTGATGCATCGAACCGAGACTTCTGGAAACATCAGAGAAGCATGCCGCATCAGGAACAACTTGACGTCATTATTTCTTTGCTCCCGATCTTTGCCACATTTCCATCTTGCAACACTTTCAATGCCCAGCGCTTCACATCTTAAGGTACATTGACTCAAAGTTTTGCACTTTAAGAACTAAAGAGAAGTAAGCTAAAACTACCATTTTAAGTATAGTATTGTGGATTTCTGTTGTTTGTGATCTTGTGTTAAATCTATATAAAGAATACTTATTATTAACATAAAACTTGTGTGGTGTCCATCTGTAGTGTTGTCACTAGATTACTGTATGTGTTCACAAATGCTTTACACACTGCCTCTGAGATAAGCCTGTCTGCTCGTACAAAGATACCAAGGGGGTGAGCAGGGATTATTTTAGACGTGTACCCCCTTACCCTGACTAGAGGCAAGGGTCCCTTTTTGTCACAAGTACCTACCTGTGCCAACTAGAGACCCTCAAATCTAACAGTAGCATACATTAAAAGAGGAAAAAACAAAGAGAAATAAAAACATTTCTCCTAGTTCCGCCTTCTCTAGGGAGGTGTATTGTTTTGGTGGTGCCCCAGCTTTAAGTGATTTTGTAAATCAAGGGCAGTATCAAAATCAATGGGTGTTGCGTTGGAAAACCCCACAACACCCATGGAAAGCTTCCTTGATGCAGAGTAAGACAAGGCAGTGATTTGGGCTGCCTTACTCTATATCAATGAGGCCATTCAAAGCATGCAGGGTGACTTTGTGTCGCAACTAGATATGATTGAGAGGCCTGTGCCACTGGCGTAACTAAACATGAGGTGGCCCCCCTGCAAGGTTTATAGAGGGTCCCCTCTAGACTCAATTAGGTGTTCTCTGGCCAGAATATTGTGCTGAGGGGGCCCCCTAGAGCTTTCCCCCGCACCACTAGGGATGCAGGGCCTGTGTTACGCCACTGGCCTGTACCACTGTAGCGTAAAAAAAAGTGGCGGTGCAGACCTGTTGTAAATACCTCATATTGCATAACGACAGGCTTCAAAATTAACATTCATAGCTTTCTTCCAATGCGATGTTATTTGATAAAAGGCCACAGAAAGCAAAAGATCTATTAACTGATGGGAATGAGGTAAATTTGATGGGGGACAAACCTCTCCCAATGCGGGGAAAGGCTGCTTAAAAACATATCAGATATCATCTACGGAATATTATCACCAAAAATCATTATTATTTGTGTCAAAAAGATTCTCTAAAATCTAGATGTCGGAGGGCTATTAAAGGGGATATGATTTTAGATGTCAGTGGTGGGCACTTTTCTCAAGGAGGCATGTTGCTTGTATATGCAACTTTTCAGTTCTGACATTATTTCGTATTTTCAGCTTCCTTCAGCGTATACCGAAAAACAGACTGCTCAACAGATTACTTCAATTTCCGCTTAGCTTCTCTTTTGTTATTTTTTTCCTCCTCTTCAGGTGCTCAGACGGCCATACACTACCTGGAGCCAATGTTGACCTCTCTCCCAATTGGAGACATGCATGGGAAGGCAAACCTCAAAGTTGAAGTGGACTATGCAGTCACTGAGTGAGTAGGAATGTCTTTGGCCTAAACTGACAACACACACTCTCTCTCTCTCTCTATCTCTCTCTCTCTCTCTCTCTCTCTCTCTCTCTCTCTCTATATATATATATATATATATATATATATATATATATATATATATACAGAACGATTGAGTGGCATTATTAACGCAGAAGCGGTTCAAATCAAATTTTATTATTTTTCAATAGTTTACCAAAGCACCTCAAAATATAAACCTACAAATGTCAATGTTTTTTTAAATACATTAACAAAAATGTGTACTGAATTAAAAATAGATATTGCTCCAACATTTGGAATAAAGTGCCTGGTAATTATGCTTCTTATAGTTTGTAGTTAAATGTTTTAAGTAATTTTATGTTTTATTTTCAAAAGAAATATATTCATGGCATTAGAATCACAAATTAGGCTACACTAGACTGCAAAAAAATAAAGCAAAATGTAAAAGAAAGAAGAAAATCTGTTATAACATAACACGCTGGATACAAAATGCTCATAACCAGCACCAACATAAATTGAGATTACGTTTTACTCTTTTTTGTGCTTTTTGTCATAATTTTGCAGAGGTTGTAGCTAATTTGCAGATTTTCTTTTTTTTTACTTGCAGCATCAAAATAAACAAGTTCAGTATTTCTGACGCGAATATCACCTTCATCCCGGGGACTGGGATCCATATGACAATCTCTAACAGCAGGGCAGAAGTCAGTAATAAATGGAAGATTAACAGCTGGGTGGTGTAAGTATACCAGTCGTTTTCGTTTCAAAATGCTTTATTCGGTTTGTACAAGTACAACCATATAGCAACATACAACAATACTGTATGAAAACATATTTGTGTAGGTTGAAATAATGAAACTTATTTAAAATTGTATCAATAACCATGCCAATCTTGTTAAGCCCATAAGATATATCTCATTGATATACAGAGTTCAATTTGGTCACAGTATATTATTTAGCAGCAGTTAAGGTTTAGTGCGAAACACGCCAGGTATAATAGTGCAAATCAGAAAAGACCTTTGATAGGCATAAAGTGCAGTTGGTATGTGCAAATATGCAAAATTATAAGTAAAGTGCAACGTCTGTATGGTCTCATAGATATTAGAAATCATAGGTATTTTAGCAGTGGTTTGTTTTAAAAGAATTTGAAAAAAGACATTAGTGCAAGAAAAAGTGCAAAGCCGGAAGGTAATCATTATCAAGGATACAATCAACAAGTAAAAATACAGAGTGGATAAAATTCATATAAGAGAAATGCAAAAGTTTAACAGTAACTCACAGTTGTTCATTAGATGTGTTCACCAACGGGGGATAAAGGAAAGAAGTATACCAGTCGAGTCACGTGCTTAGCAATCATATCATGCGAACAGTTTAGGGAAGCAAAACCCCGACCAGTTCAGTGCACAACTCTTCATCAATTCTCTTTCAGTTCAAATTTGGCATTATTATCATTTCTTTTTTCAGAGGCAGTCAATGTTATTGATCACCTAACTTGCCCAGGGACATCTTAAAGATGTTGGGGCCCAGGGCTAAACCTTTTTTCGGGACCCCTGTTCAGAACGCTTTCTATTTATGATCCAATTTCAGCTCTTTCAAGCCCTCTCTGTACAGGTCACTGAAATTGCACATTCACACACTGTCTAAATTCTAAATGTGTTGACATCTAATATTGGGGGATGACGTGTGTTTTTAATATTGAAACACAGCAGCAGCTTGCTAGTATTATTTACTACCCATTATCTTTGTGCCCCCTCCCATGTCTGATATGTAAGGTCCCGATTTGTTCAAAAAAACTTTTTAATGGATGTTGCATGAAAAATACGCACAACATTTATCTGTAAAATATCTATTATAGACTCTCACACATCACGCACATTAACAGTAAATTAAAGGCGAACAGTATTTAAAATAATCTGTTTAAGAATTATTCAAGGTCACCAGGGAACCAGTCTCTGCAGACCAGAGCTGTGTCTATCATGGGGCCCCCAGAAATGGTGGGAATACCAAAGTAGTAAGTTTAGGATTTTGTCTTAAGTTAGTTCTGTGAATCGGCCCCAAAATCCTAAAAAAACGTCTCATTTACTTGCCCACTGTTTTCCGGACAATATTTGGCTTTCCAGATGAGAATGGCTGCATTTGTATTTCCAAAAATCTTCCTTGTATTTCTTTAACTTTTTTTGATCTGACTGATGAAAGTATATAGAGCGATTGTTTATACTCCAGTGAGCTGCGCAGATAAATCCTTACATCTTGCCATTACTTTTAAACAGAGGTTATATCATGTTATGTTGTCGCCCGTCTGGTTGTGCTATTGCGGTGCTACGCTATTCTGTTTCATGCTATCCTATATCCTATATGGCAATCTGGCTGAAATGTATTGGGAGAAAAAGTGTGGGGAAAAGGGAAAAACATGCAGAATTCTAGTGTTAAAAAACAATTGTCAGTTTCCCGCCTTGTTTTCCTAATTGAAACACAGAATGAAGGTATTTACCATTTGTGATAAATGGTGAACAGCCTTTACGACGCGGCTGTTACACTGCCGTGCCGTTACAACGCGGTCTTTTCAACGCAAGTCGTTACCACGACTTGCGCTGGAGGGCGCTGCAGGACAAGGAATTATTTAATTTACTATCCAACACCTTCCCTACTGATGTAGGCTGGTGTTGGAATAGTAAATTAAAAAATTCCTAAGTCCGCACCCCCTCCAACGCAGGTCGTGGTAACGACTTGCGTTGAAAAAAACGCGTTGTAATGGCACGCGATGTAAATGTACGCGTTGTAAAGCCGTACATCCGTGATAAATAGCTTACTGTATTCCGCCCAACTCATAATGAGGGCCTTGGTCAAGACTCACTTTTGTGAAAGAAGATAATACCCTTTGGGTGGCCACTTATGCACTCTGTATGGAAGTAGTTCTAACTTCCCTAAGATCTGAGATCAGAGCATCAGGCTTGTGCAGTATTGAGCTGATATGACAGGAGTAATAATTAACATCTCAACTCTGTAATTTCCTAGAATATTTAGAGTAGTTCTCAAGAGCAGGTTGAGGGCTAATTAAATCTGGACCCAAAGGGGATGCTCTTCTGGACTTGTCTAATATATTCTTTTAAGGGAGGGCTGTGCATTTCTAACTGTCCAATAGTGCTATGCTTTCGACCAATCATGAGTCATATTCTGACCCCACCTTTTAATACTTGCCCTACTTGTGTTGAAATATTTATTAGCAACATTCATCTGCAGAGTTGCAGGGAGATGACAGGACTAGTTCTCTAAATAATCTGTTGTGGTGGGAATAGAACTGTTGACTGGGTTATTTAATTTGTGGTGGGTGGATTATCAGATGTAATGAATGCTTTGATGAATCTTGTCAGTGAGGCCGTCCTGCTGAAACTGAAATGGATTGGTTTAGGAGTGTGGATGATTTGCCCCCTGACAGGTTTTGTTCAGATTTGTGCTGATCATTGCACACATTTCTTAGGCTTACTGTGATTTACCGGAATTATGGTTTAGTTACCCTGGGTATTTAGCCTTTAGCATTTTGCAATGTGCTGCAGGGTGAAATAATGAATAGATTTTTAAAGATGATATTGCTTGGTATCTAGTGGGTGGAGAAGCAAGCCAGCTCTCAAGCTCTCCGTTTCTGTTTACGTTTTGGTAAGCGTGGCCTACAATTAGGCTTTTGTGGGTATTATATGAAACATAGCGGTACATATATATGTGAGCAAGGACTAGTGCCTTCCGAAACGAGTCATATTTTGAGGAATAAAATCAACATCAAGCCATACCTTCCAGTGGTTCGTGTCTCTCTATTCGCCGGAAGGAAGTTGGAGAGTGATCTGTTCTTATATATATAACTATAAATAATGACAAATTTCCTACACTCCAATGGGGTTTAATTGCAGCTCTAACAGTGCCTTACAAAAAAAACTAAGGACGCTGAAAATAATGTCCCCTGAAAGCATTTGCAAGTATATGAGTGAAGTGCGAACCTGAGTAAAGTTAGCAGTGGTAGAAAAAGGAAGCAAGTAAATCAATGGATCTTTGTGTGCTGGGGCTTGTTGACCCATTCTGAGGAAAGCAAACCTGCCAGCTCTAGGAGGCAAACAGCAGCAGGCATCAAGAGCAGCTGGAGAAAACCATCACAAAGGGTGATGTGGCTTCTAGAGGGATGGGAAGCTCCTGCTTTCGATGTCCACGTCTCTGATAGGTTTGTTCTTGGGTGGGGGAGGGGCTTCCACATGTGCCAGAGAATCCGTGTATGAGAGAGAACCAGGGTTAGGTAAGAATTTCCTAGAACGCATAAAAGGCAAGGGATAGCAGATAATGTACAAGCAAGAAAGGAGAAGTGTAAAAATGGGAGGCAGATGTGCAGTGGCGAGAGTGATATGAGGCAGATGTACAAAGAAGGTGCCATGTGCAAGGAAAACTGAAATGGGGCAAAGGAAAACTGAAAAGAGGAGACAGAAAGGTGCGAATAGCAGGTCAAAGGAGTACACATGGAAGTATAAAATATTACACTAAGGATATTGAGGCACCATTACCAATACGCGGTGAAAAAACAGAAAAGCATGAGGGGCCATTCAAAATGCTTTTGTCACAAACTTCACTGAAGCCTTTCGCTACTTAATTTAGATGTCGATACAGTAGATCATTTCTGGGCCACCTGTTTAGGTGTAAATTCTTTTGTACCTGCCAGAAACACCCAATAAATATATAGAGTAGAAACTCTAAAGAGACCACCTAAGAAAATGACGAAAATATGGGGGCTGTAAGAGAAACAATATAGCTAATGTCTTATTTTTTTAATATCAACTTTAACCGAAAAAAACTATTGAGGAAAGACCGTAATGTGGTTCTCATAACTAATATTAGAATGACAAGTGAAAAGACAATATCAGGAATTAATTTGCCTGAATGGTGGTGATGTTATCTTTAACAAAATCTCAGACAGCTGTAGTGTTCTAAATAAAAATACAAAATTGTCTCTAGACTGAATAAATACCATGACATATTCTGATTACTTAAACATGCTTAGTGCTGTGAATGAGAAATATTAATAAAGTTCCTGCATTGCAGTCTTTTTTTTAGATATTCATAGACCACTACTCATTCTAACTATCATCCTTATCTTCCCTTTCCAGGAAAGACCAAGGATCCAGCATTCTGAACCTGGATGGAATTTGCGTCAACGCTGTCATCAATATCACAAAGACCAGCGATGGGCTCCCCTCCTTCACTATCACCAGTTGCAGCTCAGAAGTTGAAGACGTCAAAGTCAATCTGATTGGAGGAATTGAGTGAGTATCAAAAACATTTCCACCTTGCCTGCCTAGAGTCTCATCATGCTTTCGTGTGAAAAGTTATTAATCTGGGGCCATTTTATATCGACAGTTCCTGATTATATAGATGGTTATTATGGAAAGTATCACCTATGGTAGCATTACTTGTGAGTTGCAAAAAAACGTATTTTCAGCTACTCCGTGGCCAAAATATCCCGCCATAGTCAGTACAAATGTTGGCGCAAAGCAGCACATGGATTGCCAGTGTATGGCCAAAGTGCACTTTTAGTGTTAGTCAGTCTATCCTAAAACTCCTAACGATATTCACACCTGCACAAAAAGATTTGGGGCAGATTTACAAGCCCTGTGTGCCACTTTTATGTCCCTTTTAACATGGGGAAAAGGGACGCAAAAGTGGTGCAAGGGGCTTGTAAATCTGCCCCTATGAGTGTTGGGATTAACCAGGCAAAGACTTTAAGTATTATCTCATGGAATGTGGTGGGTTTGTATACTAAGATAGAAAATCCAGACTGGAGAACGCTGGTAAAATAATATGCCCTAATCTATCGAGAGCTGGCTCAAGGGCCTGCCTTACATTGATGGGTATGCTTAATATTCGGCCCCAGCCATCCCTTCTAAGTCAGGCCAGGCAAGAGGAGGTCTGACCACCTTTATCTCTGTATCACAAAAAGACATTAAGACAAAAGAACTTACCTCAACATCTTGTTAACATTTGGTGTTTTCAGTATTAATGTGTTAGGCATACACCCGGGGGTTATAAGGATAAGTGGCGTAGCATGAAAGTAGAATAAGAGGTAGAGAGTGTGTGTATGTGGGGGGGTGAGGGGGGTTGTAAACAGTCCATCAATATATGTGTGGGCTAAGTTCAGCTGCTTCTCATAACAAAACACGCATAGTTCTATGGGGGGACGAACAGCTTGAAAGCACAGTGTGTGAAGAGGGGGAGACTGGATGCAGAGCTTGGGGTTATCTTGACCTCGTATGTCCATGTCAAGGAGATATGGGAGAGGTCTAATAATAAGCAGAACCAATTGTGTAAATACATGACAATTGTCATCTGGAACATCATCTTCAAAATTGATTATACTTTTTCGTATGTCCCCAAACATTCCTTTGTATTTTTTCACCTCCTTATCTCATTGTACAGCCTCTCTGAGGGTACCATCCTTGAGGACATGTGGTCTGGTGACGTACGTGCAGATCATTGCACTTTAAAAACACCAGTGCTTATCCCAGCACAGGCCATGAGCAGAACCACATGTGATTCTGGACCAATCTCCCTCTGCCACTAAAAACCTGCCAGTGCCCTGTCAAGTTCCACCGCCCACACACAACATCCTGGATTTTCTAATGGGTTATCCACAGAAGGAGTCATTGTTATGGGTTGGTCATTTTAGTGAGAGTAAAGCCCACATACATATGTTCCATTAAATGTTCCTCAATTAGAGTTTTGATTTGTATCTTTTTCCTTCTGTCAATCTTCATTTTGGTAGTTCATTTTGGTTTCACATGCATACTTCAGTGGTAGCTACCTTGAAAATGTTATAGCTGTGTGCCTGTCCTATCCGAGAATGTTCACTGCTAAATTTGAACTTTACGATGGAAATCCCAACTCTTTTCCTAAAGTTTGTTTTCTGTGCGATTTGTATATGTTTATTACATAGTTTGATATATCTTGGGACACAGTCCGTGTCCCTTGTACCAGAGTACTATACACCGTAGCATAGGCCCTTAGCACTTACTTCTGTTGTTGGCGTAATGTAGTGTACATCCATATTAGTTACCAACACAAAAGGTGCTTTTAAGACTGCTGTTTCAAAGAAAAAAATACAAACTTCATGCACTTGAATTTTCCACTTTGCAGAATGTTCCGTGGCATGATGACTGAACCTATGAAGAAGATCAGCCGTGAAAAATTTAATCAAAAGGTAAAGTAATACCAAGAAAACGATCGACCCCAGAACATCGATACATAATGGAGTAAATATGCAAGCGAGTATGGGGGGATTCCTCTGAGGCACCCAAACTATACAGTTATCCTTTGGAGGAAAGATATTACAGCGGGCAGTGCAACTATTCTGAAGTCCCATCAGCCACCTTGGCACATATGCCAATAATGTGGCGGTAGGCACCAAGATGGACTTTGACCAAAGAATGATATAGAATATAGGTCTGTGGGATTACTTACATTTTTCATTTCTAAACTTTGTAGTAATTGGTGATTGCAAGACGTGATAGCACAAGCATAACATTTAGGATTCAAAAGAAATAATTTTCAGTAGCCCGGGAATTTGATTAATAATAGCGATATTAGAAGGATTCATGTTATTTAATATGAAAATAATGAATATCAAAGTTGTACAATAATTTTTTTTTTTTAGAAAAGTCTAACTATGATCTTTCAGACTAATTTTAAGTTAATAAAAATAATGACAATAGCATCATGTTTGTATGAAAAGAATACTCTGGATAGTTGGCGAAAAACAGTACACTAGCTTGAGGTATCAGAGAAGAGAGGGGCAATGAAGAGATGTAAAAAAAGAAGGAACATTGACCAGTGTGAGAACTAAGTACCTGACGTGGAATCGGGTTAGGAACAAGTTAAGGTCTTCTTTGTTACAATCACCAAGGAGAGGCTTCAAGGAGATGATTTTAAAATATTATTTTTGTTTTTCTGCAGGTGTGTCCCATCATGAAGGAGCAAATTGAGAAATGGTCGAAGAATCTCAAACTGCAGCAATGTAAGTGTCTATTTCCTTCTTTACAGTGCTCTTTTGTTAAACCAATTGACCCGTGTTACCTATTTTAGGAAGAGTTTTGCAGTAGCATATTCACCAGTGCTGATGCTGCCTACTCAAAAGATAATGTTCCAGAGAAAAGTTTTACTTTGTTTTGGCGAAGAGTCCTGAAATACAGTCCAAGGCAGAAAGAGTTAGGAAGTATTAGACAGGCTGGGATGGCGAGTGCAGGTCTGACTGTGGAACAGCAGGAACGGGGCAGTTACTTTATGCTGACTCCTAACAGGGAGAGTGCTGCACTGCTGGCAGCGCTTAATTTGAACCGGTGGTTTCCGGAGCTCAGCACCAGCAGTTAATTGTCAACACCGGGGCTTGTAACAGTCTGCCACATGGTGGCACTGTCTGTCTTATTTAAAGATGAGCACAACAGTTGTTTATTAATTCAACATACATTTAAAATGATTATTGACTGTTGCCCAAATCATTCATGTAGCTTTGGGGGCCTGGAATAGACACTTATAGGAGTGTGATTAGTAGTAATTGTGTTGGTGCTGCCATTGGCAGCATTGAGAGGGGCAATGTGTGGTGCATGCTTCAGTTGTCTCCTGATGAAGGCCCTGGCACTTTTTTTTTACAAATTAAGCACTGATTGCAGGGAGTACTGATCGTAGAACAGTGACAGAGCTGCAGGTGTGATCTGCTGACTGTGTAATATTGAGACTTGAGCTGAGTTCGACATGCTCACTGTAGCAGAGTAGGAGTGCCTCAGGGCTTAACCTGCTGCACAGCAGTGATAGTGCAACAGTTAAAGTTATGGTGACACTGTAACAGTGTGAGCGCTGCAGTTGTAGTAATAATGACTGTATAATAATGGTTTGTATGAGTAAGTGTGTAGTTTTTTTTTACTTCAACCTAGAAAAATATTGAACAATACTGACTACCACAGTACTGTGAAAATATGTATTCATAGGTAAATGTAGGCTTACTATTCTTAACTCTGCATTTATATAAACGTTGATGATATGTATATATTAGATAATCTAATCACCATTCTCTCCAAACCTCCTCCCGGCGAAAAGAGAGTCACAAACTCCAGTGGGTAAATTGGCATGAAAGGTCTTTATTCCTCACAAGCCTCCGCTCTGACACGTTTCGGTCAACAAGTGACCTTGATCACGTTATATAATTTACATCCATATATTCCCTGAAAAAAACTGCAATGTTATAGATAGGTGTTCAAATGTTGAAATGAGTTAAAAACGAATGCTTAAGAGCCAAAACAACTCAGAAATTTGCCAGTTATAGTAACTTGTGCCCCAATCATGCACTGCTTATTGACCTCATACATTGTATCACTCATGACATGTTAAATGACACCATTGATGACATCACTGATGACATTTGAAATGTCATCATCGATGACATCTATCAATGATAACATCGCTCATGACATTGTTCAAGCTACTGCTCCTCAAATTACTCTATAAGCTACTTGATCATTCCAGAAAAAAGTAGGTAGTAAAGAGCACACTAACATTGACTGTATGCATGCGTGTGCATCTATGAAATATTTATAGTGTAGTCCTGGGGACAAGTATGATTCAGCCCCTCCCTCCTGCCCTCCATGGTCCATTGTGCTGACTCTCTCTCTAATGCCCTACATGGACATTTGAGCTGCCACTGCCCAGTTTGCAGCCTGTTGCTGTCGCTGTTTCTGTCCTTATCCCATCTCCCTTCTGTCCATTGTCTGAGTCCATGTCCTTTCCCCTCCCTCCTGCCCTCTTTCTTTGACTGTGCTGCTCCAACCCCAGGCCCTCTATGGCCAGTTGTGCTGCCATCGCATCTTCTGCCTGACCTGTGTAGCCTTTATTTTGCTGCCACTCCCAGTGCTGCATGGTCTGTCTTGCTGCCACTGCCTCTCCCATCTGCCCTGCCTGATCAGCGTGCTGCTCCTGCCCATTGACCCCACCCAACTTCTCGCCATTGTCTGTTTGCATGCCTAAAAAACACATATAATTCTTATGAGCAATAAACAATACAGGAGCACTGCCAAACTGCTTCCTGTGAAAACCCAGTTAAAGTGGGTAAATCTGTGGTTGTTCTTCGACTGAAACAAAAATAAGTCTTGCAACCATTCTGAACAACCCTCAGACAGCACCATGCACAACAATCCTCCCTTTTCCAGTGCCATCCTTCAAAAACTTTAAAACTTAGGGATTCGTTGGCAATCAAAATAGATACCATGATGTCTTGATAGAGCAATGAAGGAGACATGAACAAAATGGTGAACATATCCTTCTGAAAGTAGCTGGTTCGAAGTTATCTAATATAAGCAACCATCACCCCATTGCAGATAATTGGCACTAGTCCTACTTGGGCCAACAAACTAGCTGTCAATCTCTAACCACTTCCACTTCACTAATACTCCATAAAAGTGGATCTTAGAATAAGAGTACAAAAATATACTGAAATATTGAGCTGAACGGCGTGGCCATCTATCAATTTGAAGTCTGCTCATTAAGAAGTACATAATACACCCTCTATGAGCATCAGGCAGAACTTCACATTAACACTGATGAAGGTTGAGAAGCTAGTTGGATACTCATTAAACTCTCTGGATCTTAAGAAATAATGGACCATGAAATATTTACGTCCAATCTGAAAGCGCAAGTAGAGATATCCATAAGTGCCCAGACTAAACTTGCTTGCTTTAGATCCACAGAGCCATACATCCAGATGGTGTCATGCGCAATGCCACACACACGCTCATCCTTTTTCGCTTTTGTTTAAAGGCAAACGTGCTATCTATAGCAGGGCCTCGGCGATATAAGGTGAACTTCTAAAACTATGACTGACAATGAAATAAAGACCCGACTCTAGAATGATGATTTGCCGACACGCGTCACAGTACAGAAACCACACTGATAATTAGATGGAAGAATGTTTCCTCTACCTTATAGCAATGATGGTTGGCACAGGTAAGAGTGATGGGGCGGGGAGGGAGCAGGGCGGGTTGGTGGGAAGTCTACAGATGACGGGATAGGTAAAAGGATATAAAAGAAAAAATAGTACTACTTACCTTCGTTCACTGCAAAGCCGACTCGGCGATGCAGAAAGTGAAAATTAAGTGATTTTATTTATTTATTTTTTATTTTACGTATCCCGTTGTCTTATTGACTTCCCCCGCCTCGTCCCCGCCCTACCGCTCTTACCTGTGCCGGCCGCCACTGCCTAATAGGGTACAAATCAGACTCACTGTTTGTGTGTGGGTGCATATACCAATGCACTTCCATAGAACTCAGCCCAAGCGTGTCAGTTTTAGAAACAATATGCTTATTCTGTGGACACATTTCTTAATTGAGAACATTCATAATCTGGAGTCTAGACCTTCTTTTGATTCTCTGTGTAACTTGTATTTCTATTGTCTCTTCTCAGTCCGGATGAACGTCAACAAAGATGTTGGGTTTGATTATACTCTTGTGAGTAATCCTGTCACCACAGCGAATGATTTGACCTTCCCTCTAAAGGTAAATATCTACCGACAATCCCTCTGGTATCATTTACATTTTCCAGGTATTGATCTCTAGTTCCCTGTGCTCACCGCCTGCTCATATTCGTGCCATTACGTGTAACTCAGAGGTGAAAGAGAATCTGAAAACACTTATGTATACTAACCTTCAAAGTATTTTAGTAGTCGATATTCTGCCTGCGATGTTTGTAGAATACGATTTATGTTCTCTATGTTTTTTCATGCAACCATCCTAACCTTGCAAGTGCATAGATTACACATATGCATGGGTTAGGCAAACTGGGAATCACTGATTTATGTGCCTATTGAATTCACACATTGCAGACAGTATACAGGAAGCCAAGGCATGTAGCTCCCACCTGCACAATCACTTTGCATATACATTAAATGTTGTGGATCATGTTATGCCACATGTGTATGTTACTTTTTTTTCTCCAAAAAAACAAGTTGGTGCCAATCCTTAAACCATCAAACTTTGAGAAAGTGTGAAAGTCTGTCAAACCTTGAATAGCTCTAAAATTCATGTGACTCAAGTTCTTATAGGTTGGTTCACCCAAAAATAATTCTATCAACATGATTTTAGGCACTGTTTCATATCACTATCTTATTGTCAGACTAAGACAAATTGTGAAATTGTTCTTATGCAAAATATGCATAATGTTAATGAAAATTATGTGATATTATGCCTATTGCGCAAATATACAAAGCCAGTATCTCGTATGAAAACTGAACATAAAAGCATATCTTGTATTCAAAAGTGAACAGAGAAACTGGTAGAGGGCTGATTCCAGCAGAAAATAGCTCTATGCAGCAGCAGACATGCATTTTATATTTTTTGCATGGCACTTTCTGCTCAAACTGATCTCACTTTGGTAAAATTTCACAAAATAATGCAAATATCAATACATTGGTGGTATGCTAAATAAGCAAATACCACGAGAACTTGGTTGAGTTACAAGAAAAGTCTTATAACATTGATTATGTACAAACACATTCATTTTGATTTTCTCTCCATAGGGTATGTTCTATGCAGTCAAAGCCCCTGAAGAAACTCCTTTTGCACCAGCATATTTCTCCCTCCCAAGCCTGATTGACAAAATGCTCTGTGTTGGGATCTCTGAATCTGTCTTCGGATCTGCAGCGTACTCCTATTACAGATCTGGTTATTTCACTCTCAGCCTGGACCCTTTTGTGAGTCAAACCAAGTAGTGCACACATTTTTCATGATGTATACACATTTCCTAGCCTTTTCTTTGTTATTTACCACCTGGATGTCTTGTCTTTATCCTCAGCTAGCCACAATGAACTCTACTACACTTTCAGAAATCTTTCCTGAGGTGAGTTATATTCGAGGCCAACTTTTATGCATCTGAAAACAATTGCTGGGCATGGGGTCTTGCAGTGAGTTTTTTAAAGCTGGGTGAGCTAGGACACGGAGAAGTTCCTAAATGAACTGTCTGCCCCTACATTCACTTGGCATGGATCTTGATGGGACTAATTTCTGCATACATTGCACATACTGAAAACGTGGCTTATCACCAACCTCTATGGCTATCGATAAGTATGGCTGTACTAAATTAGGTAAGGCATAGTTTCTAAACAAATTTGTATATTTTAGTGTCATGGTACTGACAGGATAATCAGCATGCCTGAAAGCAACTCCTCTGGCAAGGAAGGTTTTGGTGTCCACATACCTTAAGGACTCAGAAAGCCATGACCCTCCTGATGGTTCATTTTACCTTCTCAAAATGTTGTAAAGGGTCATCTACAATCAATCACATTACCAAAGCCGTATGGTTTTTTTCTAACAAAACCAGCAAATAATCTAACACTGTTAGCACAAATCTCACTGAGCTAACAACACTCTTACTGTTCTACAAGTTCTCCTTGCTTTCCATGATCTTTACTTCTCTCTGGAATTGATCACTTGCTGAGCATTATATGTTTCCAATACATTAACAATTTTATGTATAATATATGGATATGCTTACTTGAGTATCTCTTCAACAACCATTAGCTATATACCTCCTCCACCTGGTACACCCCAAATCGTAGCAAACACAAAAAGATAATTGACGGAGTGCTGAAACGTTTCAACCACTCACCCCCAGGCAAGAGATCTGGGTTTCATCCATCATTCTTTTGCTCACTATTTCACCCCAGTTTGGACTCAGCCATATGCTTATCAGTCTTGACCCTGTTCCTCATGGGAACAGACCAGCCCAAACTGCCAGGGCAGGTCCTCCCTGGACCGGAAACAAGCATGCTTGGACAGATTTCGTGGTTTCACCTATCATCAGTTAGGCTAGCTTGAATCCAGTGGCACAGCGAGCAAGGGACCCACGTCTGGGCATACCCCAAATCATAGTCATGCATCTCAGTCCTGTGGACAAACACTATTGTGTGAACTTTCACACCAGCTCTGACTATTCCAATATGAAGCACAGCAAAATCACCCAGTGATATACATCGATGCTGCTACTACTTCCAGACGTCAATAATACGTTCTGCTATATCTAATACATATTACTACTAATGCTAATACTTCTGCTCTTTCTCCTCATACTGCTACTGCTACTAATACTTACTACTTCTATTGCTTCTACTATTGTACCAAAACTAATTTTGTTGTTCATACAACTTTTAATTCTTTCCTGCTACTGCTGCTACTAATAATACTCTTTCTGCTACTGCTAATACGACTACTACTATGTTTACTACTATTACATTACTACAGCTAACACTTCTACTCTGCCCCTTCTACTGTTACTACTACTTACTAATGCTACTACTGTTGCAACTATTTTCCTCCAACTACTCCGGCTGTGCCTACTACACTGCTTCTACTTTACTGCTAAAACTACTGCTATGGGTAGTACTACTTGTTTATTACTAATACTAATACTACTCCTTCTACTACTACTACAGAACATATTCGTACAGAACACATTAACCCGGGAGGTAAATAAAAATTAAAGATACCTTCTTCCTTTAATTTCAAAATAAAATAGTATGAAACATTTTGAAAAGTGAAGTATCCTGAAAAACAAAACTACTACCAATGTGAATTTCGTTACATAGAAAACACGAATAACGTATTTGTTACTAAAACACACATCCTGATGGAATGAGTTAAATTTTTAGAGCTCAGACCACAGCGCAAAGTGTAACTTTCAGATTGGTGTGAGTGAGAAGCATATGTTCTTTGTAGATGTATGATAGGGCAAAATGTTGCAGATGCTGTTTTAAAAAGCTTTGGAACCCGTCTCAGATGTATTTACGCCCCTAAGTCACACCTTGGTTTGCAAATACATAAATTACAAGTGCAAATCCAATTAAAAGTCTCACCAATGTAAATGCATAGCTGTAAATTCATTCACTCACATAGATATTTTCACCACTGTTGTCTTGAGGGCCTTTCTGGATTGGGACACTGGCCAAAGTAGGACCTACGACTCCGACTTGTAAGTCAGTGACACCTCACAAACATCTGGCAGGCATATTCGCACCTGACAATGAGGGCAATGCTTGTAGAGCTCAGAGACAAGCCTGTTTTCAGGGTGGAAATGAGAAGGAGCACCTCAAAACTGTAGACCCTGTGTAAAGTTTTTTCCCGCGGGAAAATGTATTTACACAGTGGAGAAGCTTGAGAAAAAAGTTTAAAAGTGCAATTGCACATTACCATGCCCTCTGCTCGTGCAGAAATGCATGTCTGTGCCTTTGCGTGTGTGACTCGGTCCTAATGGTATACAGCAACAGATGCAGCTAGGTCCTAATGGTATACAGCAACAGATGCAGCTACCCGGAAGATCTTGATTTCATAGTGAGACCCAAGTTGCAAGTTTACCCAAACATGAACATAAGCCCACCTGAGAAACTTTCCAAATTGCATTTTGAATCTGTTGCATCCTTACTTATCACCATCAGAATAACAACCCCAATCATGACAGATGAATGACGCTTGTATACCCTAATAAATTGATGTGGTTGTCATGTTCTAATACTTTATATCTGCGCCTTTGTCGTCTTCGACAGTGTCTACAGCCTTAATCTAGATCTTTGCCGAGGAACAAGCTTGGCCCAGGCCAAATCCTCAACGTCACCTCCCCACCCCACTGCCCAAGCTGACGCCAGTAATTTTCCTTGCTACAAAGGGTGGCCAAGCTTTGGCAGGAGAACTGCAAAGGTCGTCGTATACAAAGGTGTAGCGATGGAGGCGCCATTATTCTAATGTCCTTGTAGTTCCTGCCAGTCCTGCAAGGTCAGCTGGTGCAAACTGTCCTTGCCAGAACCCATGCAGGGAGCCCTCGGATTTCCATCACCCTCCTGTGTTAGCACAGCATTGTGGGAAGAGGACCGAAGACTCCCCGGTCTAGGGGCCCCAAGCCCTTACCTAGGGTGTCCCAGTATCCTACACAAATGGAGAATCCTGGTGATTCCCTTGCGGGTACCACATCCACCTTATGAGTAGGTGATCAGAGGTCACTTTTAAAGGCCTCAGTGGATCTGCGGACATTTCCTGAGCCCTGGAGTGGGTACAGCCAATGCCCATGCAGGTAAGAGCGGTGAGACCTTGTGTGGGTATTTTGACGGACTAATGATTTATTTAATTTTCCCTCGTCATTGTCCATCGAAATATGGGCTGGGTTAGGGCTTTTACCAGGTTAGGACCACCTCACACACGGCCCCACTGCTCTTACCTGGATGGGCCGCGGCTGAGCGGGGGATGGTAGAGGGCTTGTACCATGCTATGACTGTCTCACACACTTCCACACCACCACAGTCTTCCTTCCCCAAGGCCATGGGAATATCAGACAGTGAGGACTACCATCCGGTTCTTTCATGATAGGTGTTTGAGGGGCACAGGAGAGGATATCACCGTGTGATATGATTGGATATATTTCTACCTCCGCCTGATTCCATCTACCAATTTTCATCTGGGAAGCAGGTGGCAGAAGGCTGTCAGAGGGAACTCGCTTCCCCCTTTCATCAATTTGTAAACAGAGGCCTCAGTGCTGTGAGAACCTGTATTCATATCACATTTCATATCAAATAAGCTATATTTCGACACAGAGCCATACGAGCAAAGAGAGACACGAGTTACAGCATAAAAAGAATAAAAACCAACAGCCCGATTCATCAAGCGAAATTGCGCTCACAAAGGGCCCGATTCTGAGAATCCGGCCCTTTGCGAGTGCAATTTTTGCATTTGGGATTCATCATCCCAAATGCAAAAATCGCTATTAGCAAAATCGCATATTTGCGAGGAATTGGATTTAAGGAATCTCTAATAGAGATTCCTTAAATGCAATTCATCAACCAATTTGAAATTGCGAATTTGCAATATTTGGTCGCAATTTACCACGAAGTCTGACTTCGTGGTAAATTGCGAAAAAAGAGTAAAAAGCACTTTAGTGCATTTTTTTCTTTTGCATGCTACACACACATGTCCTGTGGACATGTGTGTGCGCAACACCTGTTTAAATTTGCATTTAAGGGGTGCTACTGGGTGTCCTTTGGACACCCCTGGCCGCCTTTAAATCGCTATCTTATTTGCGATTAGCAAATTGCTAATCGCAAATAAGGAATACTCCCAATTCATTCCTATGGGACTTTTGGCCCATAGGAATGAATGGGGAGTTATTCCTTATTTCCGATTAGCAATTTGCTAATCGCAAATAAGGAATGTGTAGGAATCACATTTTATTTTGAGATTCCTACATGAATCCCGTTTTGCAAGTCTATAATAGCGATTCCTTATGAATCGCTATTAAAGACTCGCAAAACGGGTCTTTGATGAATCTGGCTTCAACTTCAGTAAAACATACCTTAAAAATACGAATTATATTAACCACATTTCTAACCCGCTTTTACAATGTAATAAAAAAGTACAATCTCCCAAACCCTCTAAAGCAGCTTTAAAAGTTGGACGACGTAAGCAAATCCAATCCCATTAAAATTATTTTTGTAAGGCGGATACCAATTTGGACCTTTATTGAGAACTGTTGTACCACACGAAAAAAAGATCATAATGAGTCCCCTTTTTTTTTTATGACCCATCACTAGGTTTCAAATCATCAGCACCAATTGACAGGGACGATGCAAGCCACCAGCGCACCACGAGTCACCCTGAAGCCTGACAACATGACTGTGGAAATCGCGTTCTGTGTAGAGATCTACGTCCAGCTGCCAAACTCTGTCAGTAAATTGCTTGTCAAACAGAATATGGTGAGTTCATAACTGCATGGGTTGAGTGTGCTGGAGAATATTGGCACTTTCAATGAGACAGGTGTACATTTTATCTGGTGATGCTGTGGATTCAGAGAGGTCCCATGAACGCAGATGACATCCATCACTTCTTCGCAGTGAATGAACTGCAAACAACTGACTAGGGGCCAGACGTACGACCCTTACAATTTGCGAATCGCGAATTGCGTTGATTTGGGACTCGCAATTTGCGACTTGCAAAATGTAATTTACTACAGTGTCTCAAACACTGCGTGTCATTCATAATAAGGGTCACAATTTTTTATGCCTCATTAATATTCATGAGGCAGGTGCAATTTGCACCCCCATTGGGAATGGCTAGCACTCCCAGGGATGGTGTCCTGCTGGGGTCAGCAGACCACCATGTCTGTGACTGCTTTTTAAATACAGCTGTTTATTTTTAAAAATGCAGGCTGTTTTCCTTAAAAAATGGGATGCATTTAAAAAAAGAAAAAAATGAATTTTAAGAGCAGGCAGAGGTCCATAGGACCACTGCCTGCTCTTAAAATTATTTTCACATCCATTCACAAAGGGGAAGAGGTCCCCTGGGGAACCCTTTCCGTTTGCGAGTGACTTACCACCTACTTGTAGTAAGCGGTAAACTGCAAGCATTTTGCAACCACAATTGTGGTCGCAAAACATTCGTATATTGAAGTGCGAGTCACTATTAGCAAGGGACGCCCTAGGCACGCCCCTTCCTAATAGCGAGTCGCAAACCCTATTTAATGAGTCAGTAATAGGTTACCAACTCGTAAAATTGGGTTTGTAAATGGGGCAGATCTATTTTGCAACTGCAAAAAACGGTCGTACATCTAGCCCTAGATCAATTAATCTAGTCATGTGTCCTAGTTGAACAGCACATTGAAACACTACAGCAGCCTCAGTTACAAATGTGCTCCTGTAGCAAGATTCCCTCAAGTGGCAGGAGACAAAATTGCATTTCGGTGTGTTCTTTTTGAGTGCATGCTTCGCAATGGAGTGTGAGATTACTCTTTATGTTCCCGTGTGCTGGGTTAAGTAGAGGGGCTCTTGAAAGAGTATTTACAACTGGAAAACAAGTATGCTGCAGTGTGAGATTTCAGAAAAGCTTTAGTTATTTTCGAAATAAAGTTCTATTTGCTGGGGATATTTATGAGAACTGTAGGGCATCCAAGCCCGGACTCGAAACCGAAATCTGCCTTGGCAAAATGTTCATACCTATACCACACCGAAAGACGTCACAACTAGAATGACCCTGAGGACATTCTGGGGTCATAGAAGCCCACCCTGCTTTGAAAGCAGTTGTCGAGCGTGCAGCAAGCTGGGGAAATGCCCGGGTGGCAATTGCCCAGTCCGCCAAGGATAGCATCAGAGTGGGTTGTAGTGTTCTGTGGTTGTAAACCGAATTATTGAAACAGTCTTTGAGTTTTTTTTATGTTTAAGGACTGATTTTCTAGGTGGCAGGAGACAGTCTCAAAGTTTGGTTTCAGTTTATAAGGAGTATCTTTTGATAGCGTGGCTGGGATCAAGCTTATTCAATACATTTCTTGTTTCAAATCTACTTTTTTCAGGTGAGGTGGCTGCTTTTGGGGTTTTAGCGAATATGTTGTAGTATTGCTGTGCTGAATGGTATTTGCTTTATTGTTTTCTGTTCGTGAGCTTGGTCTACAATGTTGCATGGCTCCAAGGATTTCGGTATAACAATGTGTTCTTTTTCCCTATAGATTGCCAGCATCAGTGGAAACCTCTCCCTCTCAGACCATGAATCCCCTGACACAAAGCTAAAGGTCACTGGCATACTGGCACTTAACAGGTGACATTGATTGTCTAATCATTCAAACATGTGTGCTGTGTTTCAATAGCATCCATGAAGTTAGTTGACATCATCTTGTTCTACCACTGAAAAAATAGTTGGGACACATGAGTAATTAAACTTTTTTTTTGTCCTTTTCAAAAGAGTTTAGCTTTGTTAAATGCAAAATGCCTTTCAGTTTTTTGGTATTTCACCACTATCGAGCTGTCTTAGGCCATAACACCTACGGGAGTAACTCTGATTTGTCTTAGGCCATAACACCCACAGGAGTAACTCTGAGGAAGTTCAAAGTGATGGAAACACTATGAATATCACCCTCCTGTGTCTAAAGATCCACTGGAAGCCAGGCCCTTTTGTAAAGATCTCTTGCAAACCACTTCCAGTGGATCTTTGGACACAGGAGGGTGATATGCACCCCTCCGTGCCACCATTAAGGATAGGACTACTTTGCATAACTCACACTGCACAGCACTCAGCCGTCACACAGGTCCTCCCCAACACAGAAGATGCCGGATCTGTGGTGCAACTTTTAAACCTTCAACAACTTGACACATCGACTCCCACAATTGCACCGGCTATACCCGGGCAGTATGATAGTCAAAGGAAAGCACAACAAAGAAAACTTTGAAGTTGATACGTGGAGCAGCAGGGGAAAGACCCTCTAACCCTTACAAACTATACCACCGGGAATAATCTCAGCCATCCAAAACTATATGGAATGATTCCTGGTGGAGATCAGATTAGACATTAGCCTATTATGCTCTCATTTCAAATTATGCCTACAAGAACTGAGGAAAGCAGAGACTGGCATAGGACAACAAGTAGACAACCTAGAGAGCACTGTAGATGTGAGGGCCGAAAACCAGGAAATGCTGTGGCAACGAGTCTAATCATTGGAAGAACATACAGCGGACCTACAGATGGACCAAGAAGACATAAAAAATCACAGCAGCATTAACATACGCATTAGTAGCATCCAACTCAAAGCAAAAGGCACTGACATCTTTACCTTTACCAAGGCCTACTACCTCAGAGGCTGGATAGAGCTCACAGAGGGCCAGATTCACAGAACTAACTTAAGGCAAAATCCTAAACTTACTACTTCTGGTATTCACAGAAGGTAGTATTCTGTCTTAAGTTTGTCTTAAGACAAACTTAAGACATACTTAAGACAAACCTAAGACAGACTTAAGACAAACTTAAGACAGACTTAAGTTAGGAGTTTGTCTTAAGTCTGTCTTAAGTCTGTCTTAACTCTGTCTTAAGTTTGTCTTGAAAGAAACTTAAGAGAAAATCCTAACTTCTGTAAATACCAAACGTAGTAAGTTTAGGATTTGTCTTAAGTTAGTTCTGTGAATCGGCCCCTCTGTCTTCACCTACTACACAAGATATGGCACGTGCTGGACATCCTAACATGTGTCCATTACCTTGAAGAAAAGGAGGATTTACTTCGGAAGGCCAACTGTTAGCAGGACATAGTTTTCCGAAGCCAACCATCCATCTATTCTAAGATCTGGTGGCTTGTCACTTTGCCGCCACAGAGCATTCTGCCCCATCACGTATTTTCTCATCAACAAACAGATCAAATACCAATGAGGCCACCCTATCAGCATCATGTTTCAAAGGGCAGGGGAACACTGCATAATCATAACTCTCTCAGAGGCCCAAGCCCTATTGGGCCTATCCCTCGGACAAGGAGAAGGGCTCAGCCCGGAAGACACACTAAAAAAAGAGGATGTGCCTGCATCCGGAATGGCAGGCAGTATGAAGGAGCTCTAAAGACCGGCGTCTTAACAACATTCAGGCAGAAGAAGCAAAAGCAGACATTGTCTCCCATCTCTTCAATTTGAAACAAGAGCCCTCATCAGCACCACCAGACGAACATCTGGAGGCTACCCTATATGTATTATATCAAAGGGGGATGACAAGCTCGGTATTTACAGAGGTCCTACACCTATACTTCTCTCAGAAATAAACTAATTGACTGTCAAAGTAGGAGTAGTTCCTCATAGGCCAAGTGGCCACACAGTGCTGAAACTACGAGGCAAGTAATACTGTCACGGGGAGATCAAACGGTCAGATCTTAATGCCCTCAGACACCTGTTCGGGTGTCATGCTTCATCATTGGGCGCTCCTCGTCTGGCTGGTGCTGCAACACCTGACGGGCCTGGTGGCTCTTTGTCGAATATCTTTTGATCTGAATACGCCATTTAGGTATATGCATGAGAGGGGGCTGTGCGCAAGTGTGTCAGGAGAAAAGTGGGGTGTGTCTAAAATAGACTCAGGTGCCGTAAAATCAATTATATATGGGGAAAGCGCACCAGGACTAAGTATACACAAAGGTGCTATTGTACGATCATAATGTACCTAGATAGCCATCAACAAAGTGAAGTCGACATGTTTCATACCTTGATTGCCCAAAGGGTCAGTCGGCATTTCATCAGGACCAAAAATAGTGATTTAGCACCCCTGAGGGGCATGAGACCTCCTTTCTAATAAAGGATGGTCACTCAAAGTGTATGATACTGCACCATGGAGAAGGGTAGGTCTTACGGCACTGTCCTAGACCTTACTAACAGTCTGGCAGTTTTTCTGGAACCCTCCAACTTGCCTAAGGGGTATTGTTCTGCTTACCTTAGGGTGGAATCATGCACTGCAATCATTGAAACAGTGTCTGATTTTTAAATAAATAAGGTCAAATCATGCATGCTTAATCTCATGATCAGCCAACAGGCGATACCAGCCCAATCCAATGGGCTTCAATATCCCTTTGATACCTTGACGTTCAGATTACCTACCATCTGGAGGACTGGTCTCTGGCAATTTGAACACTGTACCATAAAGAAATTCAGAATGATTTGAGGCAATAGAAACTGCTCTTCTTATCCTGGCTAGGTAGGATAAATGTTATGAAAATGATCATCATACCCTGACTGCTGAACCTTTTCCAATCTCTTCCAAAAACCTGTTGACATCATCAACCTACAGACTAGATTACGGACATTCATATGGAATGAGAAACAGTTGCATATGTCACATAAACTCCTAATGCTTCCCACTGAGAGAGGGAGCTTAGTCTGTCTCACCCTCCTGGAGTAGTACTGGGTGGCCCACCTTCGGTTCACTTCAGACTGGACGGTGAGGGAAAGCGAGACTAGTTCTATATGGATCAGTCAGTCACATGCCACCCAATATGGGGCCTCATGTGGCCCACCCCAAAAAAGCCTACTTGGCTACACCAAAGAGAACAGTCTTGATAAATGGGACTGCCTGGCTTCATGATGAACCTGTCCCAAAACACATCAGTAGACCAAAACCTTGACTTTACACTAGCCAATTACCCCAGATCTTTCATTAGCTGGACAGAGAGTGACTGCCGCACAATACGAGGTCTCTTCCACAATGGCTCAGTCAAAACATTTGAACAGTGTAACTCTTAGAGTACTCTGTCCCTGAAAACGCCTGATTCCAATACTGCAAACTTCGCTACTGGGCCCTATTTCCGACCAACGCAAAAGTGACAACACTGACACTGACTTCCTTCGAGGACCTAATAAACTTCTTTTCCATCTTCAAAGGGTTGATCTACAGGACATACAAGGTGATACAGGCTTTAAAACCTGAGACCGCTCACCCCTACAAAGTCAAATGTAGGTAATTGAGGCCAAGGACTGGAACGAGCTCTGGCATGACATACCCTAAGCTCTAATGAATATTACCAGAGAGAACATGCCTATAAAATCATGTTCCACTGGTACCTTACACCAACCCACCTCTTCAAAATATTCCCCACAGCGTCAACTCTTTGTTGGAGATGTGGGGAGACAGTGGGATTGTCCCTACAAACCTGGTGGGAATGTGCACTCATTCAGATGTTCTGGAAGGATATCCCCGTCCATGCCAAAGGCAGACTAGGTTAAGTAATCTCAGCAGAGCTGCTCAGAACCCTCTTAGGAATATTACTCTTCACCATGAAGAAAGTAAACAGTGCTGATAAAATACTCATTCAACACATAACGGGCACACAACTTATCGCACTCATTTGCTAAAAGAAAGACCCACTTTCGGAAGCCCTCTGGTTCTACAAAGTGTGGCAAGTTTTCGAAATGGAAAGGATCGCCAACACACTCACATACCCCCACCAAAAATGTGAACGCATATAGCAACCGCTAATACATGGCGAGACTAGACTTTGTGTTCTCCTGTGTTATTCTTACAACTATTAATATCACATCTTCTATGGGCAGGGACTATCTGCTCAGTGATAACTATTGTATACTTCCCCTCATTGCTCATGGTCTATTGCTGTATTAGCCTGGAAAGCTTATTTTTTCTCACTTGCTGTTCATGTACTACTGAAAACCAATATACAGACTTATACAACAGAGAAACCCATTGTAAAAGCTTGATTTAAACAGTCTATGGAGTTAATTGTTCGCAATAACATATAGGGGCATATTACCAAGGTTGGCGTTAGGCAATTATCGCGGGTTTAGCGTCCGTTTTCGGCCGCTAAGCGGCGATAATTCTATCGCTCTATTAGCAAGCTGTTGCTAACTGATGTTAGCGACAGCTTTTAGGCGATAGCGAGCGGTTTGGGGCCCGCTTTGCATGTCAGCGATGTATATCGCTAATGACATGCAAAGTGGGCGTACCCGACCTGTTAGCGACTGAAAGCAGTCGCTAACGTCGCTATCTCCTATTAGCAAGGCAGGCGTAGCGATGGAAATATTCACGCTATCGCCAAAAACCAACGCCTGCTCAGACCAGTTCTTAGCCATGTTATCCACTGGGAGGTGGATAACATGGCTAAGAGCATTTTGTCACTAATGCGTGAATATCGCTGTATTTTCAGCGATATTCACGCATTTCGCCTGATTTTTATCGCTTTTGAGATAAACCTTTCTAATAGCAAGTTATCTCAGCGATAAAAACAGGTGATGCACGGCGATAAAATTATTGACGCTAACCCTACTTAGCGATAAATATCGCTATTTGTTGGTAATATGCCCCTCAGTTATTTACTTATTAATTTATTATCAGTTTTATACCGTAGGGCCCAGTGGATGGCAGACAGTTTCCCATGTTGTATGATATATAATATAACCAAGTTAGTAAAAAATATTATGATGTAAAACACAACAGAAAATAAAAGAGGGACCATGAAATATATCGTAGGAAATCATAGAAACTTCATCTATACAAGGTTTGAGGCATACAAACATAGGCTCAATTGAAGTTTGGTAATAAAGAACAAAGAGATGTTCTCAGTTACCTCTGTCATCCCTAAATTTATCTTGCCCTCCAGAGATGGGGAAGCCAGTACCTTGACCTTCCGTTGGGACAGAGGGATAGTTTTCTGCTGTGGCTACTTGCCTTCCTGCTCTTGGAGCTAAATTTGTCACAAAGCTTTATGTGTTGGAAGCTGTGGAATCCACGGAAAGAGGGCATTTCACCCTGCTTAAAAAAAGCTCTAAAAGCTCTGACTGCTTTGAGGCTATGCCAACCTGGCACATTGGGATTGAGCGATAGAGACATTGGCTCACCCTTGTCACACTGTTTGCATAAGGTAACCAGACTGAAGAGTCCTTGAAGATTTGTGAACTGCAGATTCTGCAAATAATTAACTGTGGAATACCTTGAGTGCTGCCTGGTGTCTGCCTAACCCTACCACAGAGAGGATACATTGCCCAATACCAAAGTTTGTGACTTTGAAACTGGGGTGATGGCACCTGACTGAAAACTCTGTGTGTAGGCAAACCACTGTATCTCACAGTGCCTGAAGCCCAAAGCTGTATGATACCAGTCAAAGTTGTGAATAAAATGTACTTGTACAATTGAAGCATATAACTCCCCATTGTATGTACACAATGGTGTCTCATCTTCCAACGTCCCCTACTGATGTCTGTTGCTCTCAAGCTAGGTAAATATTTGCTAGATTTAAAAGCATAACATATAAGAACTTTGAACACAGGTACAAAACTCTACAACATGGGTGGACTTGCCTGTAAAAACAGGACGCTCTTTGGGGGACTCTCTTGATTAAATATAAAAATGTTACTTGCTTTCCTAAGCCCGATGCTATCTTCGGATGTTCTCTATATTACGGAAGACTAAATGAGGGACAAAAGCAAATTAAAACTGATGGTAGACACCCCACACATTGTTGAAGCCATTGATAGTCAGTTGAAGACAAAAGGAGGATAATTCTACCCTATCAATAATTTAACATATTTGAGCCTCCAACCAACAGCCTGTAGTCGATCTGGGGTTTTTGAAGCTTTGTTCACGACATAAGTCATAAACATACTGCATGAAAATGCTCCCTGAGACACATAGGAAATGTGAAATTTATGTGGGAGTAAACAGAGATAATTACATAACATTTACAGTGATACTGATGATACAAAACCAGTGTTACATTGTTGTGTTGGGCCACGAGGACAAGGAGGAGAAGGATTTTCCCTTTGTCCTGCTGAAACCCGGGTGTGGAAGTTGTGAGGTCCCTTTAGTGGTGGCACTGCTGAGAACTAATCTATGGTGAGCTGGATATGTAGCTCGCTTGGCATAATTGCATGTTGGCTATCCCCACCAGCTCCATTGTCAAGTGTAACCACTTCAGAATTGACCAGGCATTAAATGTTGTTAAGTTCAGTCAGACTTACTTGATAAAACCATCAGCTACCCACCTGTAGTAAAAAGTGTCATTGTTTACCACCTTTTTTTGCTTCTTCAGTCTGAAAGCAGAATTTCTTCACCTGCAGTAACTCGCAGTTTATTCAGATCCAAACATGATGGTGCAACTAAATTCAGCATGGCACAGAGTTGAACCTGCAACCCTACCAAGTGCAATCAGATTAATTCGTCCAATGACTGCAATTTCACAGTGTGCACCAATTATTATTGTGGGCTTAGGATGAGGCATTTTGGTTGTAGGTACTTTCGTTTACATATCTGACAACTAATGTTTCTTCTTGCCTTAGAGTTCAGATCAGTCCACCTGAAGCCAAGAAACAAGGTCATGCCAAGGTCAACCCCTCACAAGTAAGTATGACGTATTATCATTGTAGGTCATTGGAAAATACAAAGTGTAAAAGATAAATAAGAGTGCAAAAAGGAAACCACATTATTCACTTCAAATAGATAGCGAAACGGTAGGTTGTTACCCATTTAAATGGGCTGACCTGCAGAATTAACTAACAAGGAAAAATTCTTACGTTCCTTTTGAACTCAAGAGGCACAAATCTATTACAAGAGTTAGAGTGAGTTAGTACAATGCTTCCTATTAGCAAGTACCTCACCTTCTAAAATGTACTTCACATGACCCTGAAGTATAACATTATCAGCAACTCATGAGTTTATGAGTAATCCGCGGCGGTCCGTGCAGGTAAGCATGGCGGGGATGTTGATAGACGACGCAATAGGGAAAAATAAATAAATAAATCCTATTCTGTCATCTGTCAACATGTCCCGCCCTACTGCACCGTGCTTACCTGGACCAACCGCCGCTGTGAGTGAGTAAGGAGACCTTAAGACCGCTCTTGGGTGAAGGAACATGCCGCCGCGGCCGGTAAGAGCGGTGGGACAGTGGGGCCAGGTGAGGGGGACAACCACGAGTGAACATTAATTATTTATTTATTTTCCCTTGTGGTCGTCTCTCAAAAGTTCCCCAAACCGACCCCACCGCTCTTACCTGCAGCAGCCACGTGTGGGAACTTGTGCGTATTGTGTGTTCCCTCAAAATGCATAACAGCTGAAAACTGTTGGAATTGATACAAACTTGTATTAGGAAACAGATAAATAGGAATATAAAAATGCTATTTCTTATTCTTAGACACCAGGTGCAAGAGCCATGATTGCAATTCAGATTTGAGAAATCCTCATGCCTGTAGCATTGCTCTGCCGACACAGATTCTGCACAAGAAAATATCTGTTTTTAGAATTAAAGCCTATCGAAGAACTGCATGGCATAAACTACATTCAGATGCTCTTGGTAATCATTGATGAGAGTAGGGCAGCTGTCCCGCTCGAGGCTTCACCTCTAATGAGTCATGGCTTGTTCCTGTGCTAAAGAATTCAAAACTACCTTCCAGAGTGTGTTGGTAGGTTGTATGTGCAATGGCAGAAGTTAGTCTGTTGGATAGTTGCTTGTCAGTAGTTTCCTTTTGTGCTTTTATATGGTGACTACTAGTAGCCCATCCGGACGTTGTCCGGGTATGAATTGCTGCCGGCCAGTAGTATATTGTTTTGTAGGATTTCGTTTTGATAGCATTTCTTATCTGTGACAGGCCTGTGAAATGCTCCGATTCACAGTGCACTGCTGATGCACTTAAGAGTGCACGTTCAGTAGTGTTGATTTAATCTTTGGCAGATTCTTCTTTACAAAATCTATACCCACTTGGAAGATCAGTCCCAGACACCAATTTCATTGAAGGGTTTTTTTTACTTGATGAAATACTAAGTCCTGAAGATGGTCCTATAAAACTCAAGAGAAAAGACCGAAACGTTGACCAAAGCCATCAACTCCCCAGCTTTCATAAACTCAAGAACACCTTTATACATATGTTGTGTTTGGCTTTCTTCATTTAAAATTCTTTTAGGAGCTGATGAAATGTTATGAATTGATGAGTGAATATCAACACACTGCTTTTCATGACCTTTATTCAAAGTTTTGTTTATATCATTTGTCCCCATGATTTGTTCTTTGTGATTTCTTCAAATATAATTGATTTTAAACATAACTTCCCTTGGCTGTGTGCTTCTACTCTTTTCCTGTACTTAATCAGTTAAGAGATTGAATATACTCTTTCTAAAGAAATTGTGCAATCAATATCTAAGTAATCATGTGGATGCATTTGGCCTAATTATCTCATGAGCCTTTGATTCAAACTTCTTAACGTTTTTCTAAACTAATTGTGAAACAAAATCCCTTGTAGTCACTATTTACTTAAACCAATCATTGCCCAAGCCTACAAGGGTTTATTGGGTTTCCCCACATCCTAAACACTGAAAAGAAACATGGCAGCCTACCATGCATTAGCAGTGACAAATGTACAGCCACCATTCTACTAAAAGATGTCAGGTATTTTACACACTCAGACCTTACAAAGGCATCAAATGGCCCAGATTATACAAAGTCATGCTTACAAAATGGGAAGCTATCTTCAAATTATTGTCAAATAAAATAAAAATGTGTTTTGCTTTATAGCTAAAATATGTTTCTTTACTTTCTAGGTATCTAAAATGGAGAATTCAATAAAGAGCTTGGCAGAACAAGGGCTGCTAACGATGTTGAATGGTAAGATATTGTGGAGGCCTATCAACTGAGATTTGATAATGCCGTTGCATCCTGTGATGTTGTAACGTATCTAAAAGTGATAAAGCCATCTAGTAAATACTTCTTAATGCACGTCACAATACGAACTTCTTTTATCAGCATTTACCCATTGATTGGGAAACTCCAATTTTTTCACATAAAATCCTTACTAATCAGAAGAACATTGGACATTACTACCTTTTCCAGTCCTGTATCCATGCCTTCTTTCAAGAGTTAAAAAACGTATGTGTGTTCCTGACGTGAAGCTAAGTCAATATACTTAAGACTTGTTTTTGGATTCAGTCTCACTTTGGTGAGTTAGAGCTCACTTCTACATTTTGTTTTCGTCTGGGTACATCGGGTTTTGATGGATTCTTTGAAATCTAGTCATGTGATTTCCTACTTACTAAACCTGATCTCGAATCAAAGTAGGTCTTGCACTGTCCACCCATTCAGATTAAACATGTAGTGGGTGTGTCAACAGGGTGTGTTGTGATTTAAATATCCACCCTTTATTCCTGGAAGTTGCTTGAAGCTGCCAATCTGGTTACTAGGCTGCTTGCACCACTGAGGCAGCCGCACCTTAGAGGGCACAAAATGTTCTTGTCATGCCAGATGGGGGAATCCACGTATCCTGGTTCTCTTTTATCTTGTAGTGTCCTTAGATACAATTGATCTATGTTTGCCTTGTTACCAGTTTTCCGTACACAGTTATTTGCTACACTCTCCAGAGTCCAGCTTCACTATCACACACGGGGATAGAACTTTCACTAGTCTTTAAATTTATAGCACGGAAAATCTCAGATTTTTCAAACAGGAATCATGTTATTCACTTGTCGCCAAGACTGGAATCATCCCTTATGATTTATTTGAAGTAAAACTGTGAAAGTTCACATTTAATATTTTGTCAAGCCATTACATTCAGTCCCATTGTTTTTTTCTTTGGTATTTTATTGAGTTTAATATGCATTTGATTTCATTGATGCAGCATGTATGATTAGATATGGTGATTTAGAGAATAGACAGACGCTAAATTCAAATAGTCATGAAAGAAAATATAGTACTAGCATGTAATTATATGTTTCACGCCCATCAACATTTCAACATTTTCAGTGTTAATCCCCCTAATCACACAGCGGCTTAACACGTGATGCATATGTAGGATAAACTACCCCCTACCATACATTATAAGGATATTGCAGGTGACCGATAAGTCCGGTTACCATATAAAGGAACAAGGACGTAGGCAGAGTTCCTTTATAGGGTTATGGAACTCTGAGGTGACTTGCAGTATCATTATCATGCATGGCAGTGGGTAGTTTGTTCCTTATAATACATAGTTACACCATCACCTTACCCACAAGCCACCTTTATCCTTGGTGCATAGTTCTTTCATATGAAAGGGAGAGCATGTTTGCAAACATGAGGAATAAAAATAGACTCTCTAGCACAAAATAAAATACATCAAAAAATCTGTAAGATATTTGTTGCAAAAATATATTAGAATAAGTTTATAATTCAGTTGTATGTGAAAAAAAGGCACAGTAGCTTGGAATGTTTAGAAACATACAGAAAGATTCTAACTTTTCTATAAACACATTGCCTTAAATATCTCCTTTCTGCATGTCCATGTACAGCAAGAAAACAAAGCAGAAGAAAGAAAAGCCACGATTCATTTTTGTTCCTTAAACAACTGCCCCATGACCTGACCTGCCTCTCCCCTTCATTGCTGGGTCTGGTGGTAGGCATTGTGACATCAGAAATCAATTATCATAAGCTATTACAGCTGAGATCTGTTGTAATTTCTTTAAAATAGGTGACTGTGAGTGTCACAAGTTGCCTATTTTATATGGGATAAGGTACCCCCTGCCCTACGTTATAAGGATATTGCAAGGCACCTAGGTGTTCCATGATCATATATAAAGGAACGAGGCGAAAGGCTTTTTCCATCACTAAGGTTGTGGAAATTCGAGGTAGTTTGCTATGGCCTTGCCTTTTACAGCAAGGGGTTCTTTATTCCTTATAAAACATGGTCATGTCATCACCTGTCCTACAAACGACTTACATTCTTGTTGCATTGTGCCACAAAGAATAAAAATAGAATCTGTAGTGTAAAATGAAAGACATAAAAAAGCTGTTAGATATTTTTAGCAAAATTATGTTAGAATCCGTTTAATACAAGTCAGTTTTAATAAAAAGGTGCAGCAGGTCTGAATGCGTAGAAAAATACAGAAAGATTCTAACTTGCTATAATTACGGAAGGAGTGCAAAAAATAAACATGTGGTCATAAATATTTCCTTTATGCTTGTCACTGTACAGCTAGAAAACCAAAGCAGAGGGAAAAAAGCAAAGTTTTGTCTTTGTTCTCCAAACAGCTGCTTTAATTATGCTGCAAGACTTGTCCTGACTTTCCACTCCGTTACTGGCCCTGGCAGCAGGCATTGTGATGTCAGAACTCAAAAAGCTTTTATACAGGGATTGCACAATCTCACATATTATATTTTTATACAAATAGATACAATGTAATGTACTGAAACGAATTATGAGTTCTAAGATAGTGTAATGGTAGACCAAAAACAGCAACCAATATAGACAGGGTGAGTGTTCACATATTCCGTAGTCACATTTCTTTTCTGCATCAGTGTCAAACTATGACTATAATAGTAATCCACTGTTGGGAAAAGAGGGTGTACTATTGAAAGGCAATGGGAGATTCCTAGTGCACCTTTTTACATCAATGCCCAAATTTTACAATAAACATAAAAGCCCTGAATTTAGGAAGCATAGGGCCGATTAGACCAAAGGTAGAGAGTTTTTGCTAATATTTATCTGCTTATCTGCTTCATTTTACATAGCGGTGTGCTCATATGGATGTTGAAGTATTTCGGAATAATTTCTAGCAGTATTACCATCAAACTAGGGTGTATTATATGTCTGGGTACATTGTGAAGATTTGACTCTTCTTGTTTAGGCATTTTGGATGCTTAATTTGGATATGTATTAATTGTAAAGTGACTGTCCTGAGGAAGATGGAGTTAATGAGTTTGCACCACTAAACAATGCCTTGACATCTTGATTAATAGATTCATGATGACACTCAGCAGTCTTTTGTGAGAAATTATGGAATTACACGTTCTGCAATGATGTGATCAGATAGGATCTAGGTTTATTACATTATATTATATAGAATTTGGATGTTTGTCTTAAGGAATAGGGTGGGTGTTGTTGTATTATAAACATGCAACCGTTTCCTGAATTTTCTGACAACAACTACACATTTTAGAATTTATTTTCAATAAATGGCATATTTTTATTGGTACTAAAAAAATAAATGTATATTAAGAAAAATGAAAATTAAACTGTGCATTCTGTACACTCACAACATACATTCAATTTGGTTTTCTCTCTGTCTTCGGCTGCTTTCACTATAAATTCAATGAGATAGTTCTCTAAGTTTTGGAAACATAATCTTTAGCATTTTTACAAGTTTGTGTAACATCATATGTTTATTTTGTAGACGAATTGAAGAGAGGAATTGATATACCTAACCTGCCATTCTTCCCACTGATAAAGCCTACCTTTAAAATTGAACAGGTGAGAACATTGTTCATCTTTATATTTACTTTTAAACTGATATTCATATCTTTATATTTACACACATCTTGAAATTATCATGTGCAAGGCCAGACTTCCCTGCAGATGGCTTGATGCATGAGGGTGTATTGGATCTTTGGTTGTCCAATTGTATGTTACAGGCTGCCAATCTGTCATTTATTTTAACAAGGACTATATTTAGGGCAGATAACCTTTGGATGGGAACTCTGAAAGACAACTTATAGAAACAGTATGTGACTGTTAGGCATGACATCTTTGGCATGGTCTCCTCTGGCTTTTGGCTTCCGACCTCCTGTTTGGACATTGCTTTTCTGGGTTAAGACTTTGAGTACTTTTCCACTGTCATGCAGTGCCAAAGTGCTGTGCTTGTCGTATACATACTGGTGATTGGTGTATACATGATTGGCTGGTTTGAGTTAGCTGTAAGTCCCTTGTCCAGTGGTAAGACACATACCTAGAGCATACAACTCAAACGCTACTCTGGGGAATTGCAGCACTGGTTATGCCACCCAAGGCAGTAGCTCTTCAAATGTACCACAAGTTTGTCATGGCATGCCTGTGTGTGCAGGGGACTGTTACTCAGATTGGCATTTAAAAGACATTTGCCCAAGTTCTGCATGTCTCTCGCTACATCCGAGTACTCCCTTGGGGCAGGGTGCAGTGTAGGGAAGAGGGAGGGCATGTGCATGTGTGCTACATGTCCTGCTAGTGAATACCATCAGATGGTGTGGCGAGCATTGTGAGGCCTGCTTCTTGCATTGATGAACATGGGGATCTATGAAAAGGTTATTGAGCTGTATTTCCTACATGCAGACAATTAGCAGTATGGTGTTTGATATCAATGGATTAGTAAAGGCAAATCCTTTCTGGTAGTGAGTGTAGTTTCAACATTCCTAATGTGGAAATGACATTTTGGGAAAGTGGCCATTTAAATGCTTGTGGCTCTCTGATGTGCCTGTCAGCCTGTCTTCAATCCACATCTGGGTGCTGTGGGGACAGCTACAGCTGTGCATTCCTCCAAGATGACAATAAACTAGGGCTACTCAATGAAAAATGCAAATCCCTGACTCTGAGGAGCCTTCCTAGGATGGATAAGAGGCAGTGGAATTGGCACTTCCATTCCAAGGGGCAGGGTCCTGGCCCCATAAAAGATATTGATTAAGCCTCCCTGGGTATGATGGCAGACAGGACTACATTTAGAGATGACCTGTGCATTTCAAAGCTGGCCTTTTGAACTGATCTCATCCTCAAAGATCAATGTGGGTATAATTATTGGGGCTCCGTCCTCAGGAGTTTAGAGATGCTTTCAGGATTTGATCCATACTACTGGTTCAATGCTGGGAAAGCGACAAGAGAAAACATTGGGGCAGGAGGGACTGCAACTGTATTTTCCACAGGCTTGTGGTGGCCTGGGGTTGGTTGTGCTCCAAGAAGGGGACTATCACTTAGTGGATTTTGCCTGGATGCTGCTGACCTGCAGCTAATTGTCAACTATTGTGGCACTGAGCACTCTTCAAGAGCCAATTGGTTGGCCTCCTATCTGCACGATCCCAGAGACAGAAAGAGTCTCCTCATCTCCATGAGATTGTAAGGACTGTGCTGGGTGCGGTGGAAATGGTTGGAAATTATCGTCGGTTGGGGCACGGACCATCCTAATGGATGCAGTAATTACACTGTGCAGAGCTGTGTGCTTGTAGGGATTAACGGCCCACCTAGAGGTTCCATAACATGAGGAGCTCGAGGAGTTCTTGGGAAGTTTGCCGAGTCCAAGGGGCCCGAGCTTGCCAGAAACCTGTGCTAGCTCACACTTCACAGCATGTTGTGCCCTAGGGTTTTGAGGGGCATTTGCCAAGTCCACAGGACCACATCCGGAAGCCTGGACTGTCTCCAACCTCAGGCTAACAACAGAACTTGACATTGCGGCCTCAGTCCGAGGTCATTGCCACCTTCCCCATAGATCCTTGCTACAAGGTACTCTGTTGTTGGTAACATCATGACTGGATCCAAGGGATCTCATTGTACCTTGTGTGCACCCACAGCTGTCTGCCTGGAGCAATTGTGGCTAGCACCTCTGCCTGGGGGGGGACATTTCTCCAAACTGTAAGTGTGCTAGTTTCTGGTGTCACAGTCTTTTGCATAGGGTGATAAGGATCCCACACTCGTGAAGGTGCCGCTGGGTGCCTTGATGGCCTAATCGGGATGAACAAAACAAAGAAACTGTTTCCTTCCACTTTAGGTGGTCCTGACAATCTAATCAAATTGATGCCAGCGGGTGCAACGTTTATATTGTTGGCTGGTGTAGTTTGAGTGGCCAAGGGGCTGGGTCATGAGGCATTGTCAAAACTTGTACACGTGAATGCCTATGAAGGCCTTAAATGTTCATGCCATTCTGCTGCTAATGAGAGAGTTTGACAATTGCATATACTTGTAAAGCATATATCTAATGTGTATGTACTTTTGATTTCAATGTATGTGCAATACAAATACCAGTGTTTTATTCATACTGTGTTGAGCCTTTTTGTAGTGTACTCAGTGTATTGCAAGGGTGGTGCTGTGCCAATACTTTACACTTTGATCTTGAGGAAAAGCCTGACTGCTCTGTGCAAAGCTACCACAGAGTAGCACAGACTTTGTGATAAGTGTATCATATGCATCTTATCTAGATTGGTGGATTCTGTCTAGCTTTGGGGTGTCCCAGCTAGCCAGAAACTACTGGGTCTAACAGTGACCAAACAGCTATATCTCTTTAGTCTGATAACCGTTTTCGTGGACTTAGACAGCATGAGGGACAAAACATGAAAGACAAGTGGGATTTCTGCAGGTATGATTACTTGATTAATGAGTCATGAATCATAGAAAGTGCTTGATATGAGGACATGTGTTTTTCATGGTATGTATGGACAGTTAACCTACATTTCATTTTGTGAAGCTTTGTAAGGATGAGTATAGTGTCACTGACATGCAGTATTGTTTACATTTCCTGTCCACAAAATGGGTATTGGACTAATTGCCAAATAGAATGGAGCTTGTATTTATATGTACAGTTGCTTTTATGGCAATCGTCGAATAAAGCTTGTTTGACAACTTGAGAATGGAGCTGTAAAATTTAAAGATTCTTTGCAATACACTAATACACCACTTAGTCGGTACTGCTTGCAATGCATATTGCCAGTCAGGAAGGTTGATGGATTGAGATGGAGGGAAATATTATCTGTGGTCAGTGGCTGGAGATGTGAATGAATCTCCATTAATTATTGTTGAGTTTTTGTTTCCTTAAGGAGATTCGATGACTGATTGGGTGGATAGATTGCTAGTCACTGATGTGCATAAAGAGTAAGTCATAGAAAAAGAGACAGTCTTCCTCCTGCTAAGGAAATAGAAGGAGGACTGTTTCTGAATTGTTCCTGTGAGAGAGCGAAATGTACTTATAAGAAGCACTGGAGAAAAAATATGAATTAGGAAGCAAGAGCATAAGTGAAGTGTATATCCTACTTGATTATCTTAAGAAATACTCACATTCAGCCTCTGTTGTTTTTTCACTGTTTCTCGAGACATGGAGACATTTAAACCCTCCCTGAATGCTCCAGATACTATTCTGTGAATTTGGGCTATACCTCTACTCTGGCCTTGTAAGGTTGACCTCTGCAGTTCCTTTTGCCCCTATCTGGGAAATATCTACTATTGTTCCCCCTGATATAACCTTGATGACGATGCCCTTCTGATTTGGGATGGACCCCCTTATATTAGGAGTTTGTCATCTATCCCTAAAACAGGGTTGAGGTCTAATGTGATCTGCTCCTATTTAGGTGAGAAACTGCATCCCTTGCACAGTGGAAATGTTATTTATGTGGTTTCCCAATGAAAGGGGGTTTTCCCACAAAATTACATATTTAGTAAATGCAAACTTTCCAACCAGTGGAGCTGGCAAATTCACAGCAATAAAATATACTTCAACTAACAATACTTTTATTGTTTTCAGGGCATCATCAAGATATGTGGCGATGTTAAGCTTGTACCACCAAAAGTTTAAGAGGATTGCAGTTTTTAATCCTTGATGGCTTCCTACAATAACCTAATGCACTGTTCACTACTCGATCTCTGCTCTATTGCTTTCGACATATTTCCACAGTTGAAGAACGGCCGAGGAACAGAGATGAATGAAGACAGTCCAGCAACCCTCTCATCAACACCTATTCTAAAATGTCATATATTTATTTATAAAGTAGACAATAAAACTATACATCTACCAACTACATTGTGTTATATCTTCATTGTTCTACTCAGGGTTCATATATGTCCTGCATGGGCTGTTAAAATTACTTTGGTGTCAATTATATGGGTTTTCTGTATGTGAAGCAGGAGACCCTGTAGTTTTGCAGCATGTTCTCCACACCTAAAAGGTGAGTTGAGTTTCGTTTCAGATTTAACAGAGATGGTGTCACAAGGGCCCCTGAAGCCCCAACAGTGCATGGATAACAATCTATCACCATGACCCACCCTCTAGGGCATGGGTACTCACAAACTTTCTCTCGGGGGCCAAATTTACAGTGTGGTTTGTGGCTGAGGGCCGCACTGGTGGGGGCGGGGTCAAAGGGGGGGCGGGGATAAAGCAAACAATAATTGTGACCATGAGGTTAAACACAGGTCCCTGCAGCAGACACCTTCGTCCACCAGACCGCCGGGGATGCCTGGTCTCACCCTAGAGATACCCATTAAGGGACCATCTCTCAGGGAAGCCAGGAAGGGGTTCGCAGCGGTCGAAGCGCCTTGGGACCCTACGGGTAAGTAGTGCGCTATATAAATGCCAATACATTTACATTTACACTGAGCCACCAGACCCAGCATACACACATCTTTCTCTCTCTCCCTCCTTCTCTCTCTCTCCCTCTCTCTCTCCCTCCCTCCTTCCCTCTCCCTCTGTGCCTCCCTCCCTCTCTCTCCCTCCCTCTCCCTCCCTCTGTGTCTCCCTCCCTCCCTCTGTGTCTCCCTCCCTCCCGGTGTGTCTCCCTCCCTGTCTCCCACTCTCTCTCTGTGTCTCCCTCCCTGTCTCCCACTCTCCCTCTGTGTCGCCCTCCCTGTCTCCCACTCTCCCTCTGTATCTCCCTCCCTGTCTCCCACTCCCCCTCTGTGTCTCCCTCCCTGTCTCCCACTCTCCCTCTGTGTCTCTCTCCCTGTCTCCTACTATCCCTTTGTATCTCCCTCCCTGTCTCCCATCGTCCCCCTGTGTCTCCCTCTGTGTCTCCCTCTCCCTCTGTGTCTCCCTTCCAGTCTCCCACTCTCCCTCTGTGTCTCCCTCTGTGTCTCCCACTCTCCCTCTGTGTCTCCCTCCCTTTCTCCCACTCTCCCTCTGTGTCTCCCTCCCTGTCTCCCAGTCTCCCTCAGTGTCTCCCTCCCTGTCTCCCACTCTCCCTCTGTGTCTCCCTCCCTGTCTCCCACTCTCTGTTTCCCTCCCTCCCTCTGTGTCTCCCTCCCTCCCTCTGTGTCTCCCTCCCTCCGTGTCTCCCTCCCTCCCTCTGTGTCTCCCTCTATGTCTCCCACTCTCCCTCTGTGTTTCCCTCCCAGTCTCCCACTCTCCCTCTGTGTCTCACACCCAGTCTCCCTCTCCCTCTGTGTCTCCCTTCCAGTCTCCCACTCCCCCTCTGTGTCTCCCTCCCAGTCTCCCACTCTTCCTCTGTGTTTCCCTCCCTGTCCCCCACTCGCCCTCTGTGTCTCCCTCCCAGTCTCCCACTCTCCCTCTGTGTCTCCCTCTGTGTCTCCCTCTCCCTCTGTGTCTCCTTTCCAGTCTCCCACTCTCCCTCTGTATCTCCCTCCCAGTCTCCAACTCTCCCTCTGTGTCTCCCTCCCTGTCTCCCACTCTGTTTCCCTCCCTCTGTGTCTCCCTCCCTCCCACTGTGTCTCCCTCCCTGTCTCCCACTCTCTGTTTCCCTCCCTCCGTGTCTCCCTCCTTGTCTCCCTACCTCTCTCTGTATCTCCCTCCTTGACTCCTTCCCTCTGCTCTGTGTCTCCCTCCCTCCCTCTGTGTCTCCCTCCCTGTCTCCCACTCTCTGTCTCCCTCCCTCCCTCTGGGTCTCCCTCCCTGTCTCCCACTCTCTGTTTCCCTCCCTCCTGCCCTCCTCTCTCTGTGTCTCCCTCCCTCCCTCTCTGTCCTCTCACCTGTGTGTGTGTGTCAGCCCTCAGCCCGGGCTGAGACAGCTTTCCCGGCCGCGCGCACACAGCCGCACCAAGTACTTCATGGGTCTTTAAAAGACCATTTACATGTTAATGAGGCTTTGTTGAATTTCACCTCTTAGGCCCCTGCAGCTCCCCTCTGACAATCACTGGAATCACCCGGGCCCTCACAGAGCACAGTCTAAGTCCGAGCGCTGCGGCTGTATTTGCGAACGCTATTTAATTTATTTAATTTTAAACACAGGTGTCTGCAATGTCCGCGGGCCACCTAGGAAGGCTTGCCGGGCCGCCACCGGCCCGCGGGCCGTACTATGAGTACCCCTGCTCTAGGGGGTCACCACTCAGACCAAGGCATTGGTGTATTTTGAATAAGCCCACTCGGAGAAAAAAAGTTAGGGTTCCTCTGAGTGAATATGCATGGCTCAGAGCATTTCTCATTGTAACACACTAACAGGCACACGCATCATTATTGGCTTTTGCGATTTCTTAATTGCGATTTTTAAGGAATCGCAATTAAGAAATCGCAAAAGCCTATGCATGAAGAAATCACTGAAAAATTTGAGATTTATAAACATTCCTTAAATGCGACTTGCAAATTGCGAGTCGCAATTACGGAATGCCTCCCCATTCATTCCTATGGGCTTAGAGGACCATAGGAATGAATGGGAAGACATAATCAATTTGCGATTCGCAATTAGCGAATCACAAATTGAGAATGCGATTTCAAGGGGGCAGGGGTGCACAAAGGACACCCTGTTGCACCCCTGAAATTAATCTGTGCACATATGTTGTGCACACACATGCTCTAAGGGCATGTGTGTGCACAACATGAAACTTTGAAAAATGCACAAAAGTGCATTTTTCAAAGTTTTCGCAAATTACCATGAGGTTCAACTTCATGGTCATTTTCTCTCCATAATTGCGAAATCGCTATTTCTAACATTTTCATGCATTGCATTTAAGGAATCGCAAAATGCGATTCCTTAAATGCAATCGCAATTTGAGAATTCGCAAATATTTGCGGATTATCAAATTGCGAGGGCTTTCACCCTTGATGCATCCCAAAAGCTGATTTTGCGATTGCAAACGGCCGATTTTTGAGATTCGCACCGTTTGCGATCGCAAAAAGCTTTGATGCATGTGCCTGTAAGAATCGAGAAAAAATTGTAGGTAAAGTAGTGACAGAACATTAATTTCAGTGAGAAGGAAACAATGAATATTCTACGACAATCTGTAATAACTATTCTTTGAACTCGAACATGCTTCAACAAATCACTACCGACCAATAGGCTGATTATTTTCAATTAGTTGTGTGGCTACATGCAGTATAGTAAGACACTGAATCAGAAACAGTGACGCAAAGATACAGATCTTGGCATCATGTTTGTCTGATGATATGTCTTCAAAGGATACCGCTTTGCTATTTATGACTGTTGCAAAGTCATCCTGTACCCAGGGCACCCCCAACTTTTTTACTGACTGGTACTGGGGGTCACTGACTCTGCCTGATCCTGGGATCTGCCTAACCAGACCCAGGGCCAGTGCAATGCTGAATACACACTTAGAATAGAGTGAAATCAACTACAAACACTAGGGTACACTATGTGTTAGGCTATAAGGCTCTAGTTCATAGTAGGGCAGGGGGTTGGATCTACCTTTAAGTCCCTAGTATATAATAGGGACTGGAAGTTTAAAGGCCAGCAGCTTTTCTGAACTTGCATGTGTGCACCGCTGAAACCAGAGGTAAGTTTAAAAGTAGCCCTGTGTTGCAGGGCTGCATTTAAAATGCAAATAGTGCCCAAACTCGAATTTTCTGTTTGGGGTACTTACATATTTATAAACTACAATGTTTGGGCATATTAGGTACCCCCAGGGTCTCCCCTATGTGTCTCAAATATAGGAGTCAGGAGGTTATAAGTTGAATCCTAAATAAACATTTTTTATATGCCATGGGGTTAGTAAAATTGCACATTTTACTCCCCACATTGTATTAAAGTGCTTCCCGAAATTGACTTTTGTGCTAGGAGCACTGTGAATAGAGGATATGCAATATTCTGATATACCGAGAACCCCCAAAGTCTTTCCTAGGTGTTCCAGGGGCAGAGGGTCCTGTAGGTTTAAACAGAGTCCTTCTAAAACATGTTTTATAAGACCTGGTATTGGAGAAATTGGCGAGTTAATTTTTCCATTGCAGATCCCTAGGCCATAGGTTAACATTGGAAGAGGTTATTTATTAATAACTGGAGAAAGAAAAGCCATTAAACTAGATGGGGGCTTAAGGAAAAATTCCCAGATGTAAGGGGAGTGGACCTATGCAGATGAAACCATCCTGTGGGCTTGTTAAGTTAATTCTCCTCCCTCTGCTGGAAAATCAGAAATGATGAATTTTGGAGAAAAGGTGCTCTCTGTGAGAAAATAATGCCATACTTTAGAGGATGTGGTCATATCTTGGGTGTTGTCCTGCTTCTCATTGGACAGGAGTGACCTCCTGCTTGGCCCAGAGAACTTGGAACAAGTGTCTGAGAGGGACAGAGCCACTAAGATCTGCTGCTTGAAATTCAAGAGAAGAAGGGTCCCTGCTGAGGAGTTTGATTTGCACCAACCAGGCTCTGCACACTGAAGATTGCACCTGTTGCACTTTCTGGAACTACATCCCTGCGGACTAACCTTGCTTCAAAAGGACTAAAGAGTAGACGCCCTGCAAGCTACAGGTTAACAGAACTCATCTGGACCATCACTGCTAGTGGATTTGTAAGTGTTTGTCCAAGTGGATTGAAAGAACTGAAGTCCCAAACTTCCAAGGACCTTCTTGGAGATTCCAGACCCTTGGAGTAAGTTTTGGACACATCGGGACCCTTTGGGGTACTTCATGAAGAAGTTCCAGAAGTTTGGAACAACTTTGGCAAAAATCTCCATAAGTGGACGACTTGATCTGGCCAGCCAAACATGCGACCCTCAACTGTGACCTGGCCTGCCCTCCAGGTTCGTCCCACTGAAGAGCTCTGAAGGTCTGACTTCCAGAGTTTTACCGGGAGTAGGCTGAAACCCAAGTCAGCAAACCTTCAATGAAGCCTGCCTGGTGAAGAGCAGCATGATGTCCCTGAAGAAAAAGCTCCACAAAAGTTTCTAAGTCTGAATGTAGGAGAGGTGACCGGGACAACCGCAATAGGCGAGCCACCCACCTTCAATGGCAAGCCGGCCTGCATCCCTGGTTCGCTCCGCTGGAAAGCTCTGGACGTTGGTCTTACATAATTTTGTCCGGTAGCTCGTTGCATGGCAAGCCGGCTTACCCTCACCGAATCAGGACTGGATGAGAGCTTCAAGGAACTCCGGGAAGAAAAGCTCCAGAAAAGTTCTAGGTAAGCTCCAGAAAAGTTTCTAAGTCAAAAGGTAAAAACGTTGACGAGACCTACCACAAGGGGTAGTTGCACAGGGTTCCAAGGTGGTCAGCCTGAAACTTTCACTTTGAGCAGGTCTATCGTGACCAGATGTCCCATTAGGAGCTATAGGTTTCTAAGTGCTATGTAGTGCTACATCTTTAAAAAATCATATCTCTGGTTCCCTACATTTGATGTTTTTGATTTTGGTCTCATTTTAATGATAAAAATATTTCCTATTTTAATAAATTAGTGTTTTTTTTTTATTGTGTCTTAATTATTTACTGAATTTGTGTTATTAAATGCTTTACATACCTGTCTTTGAAGTTAAGCCTGCCTGCTCTCAGCCAAGCTACCAGGGTTGAGCAAGGGAATAATTTGTAATACCTGTACTGAGCCTTATATTGTGGTAGTGGCCTTATTGCCAGAGGCAAATATACATCTGCCTCTACTAATAACCCACTTTCCACTAATGACTGTATGCCCTCCTGCTGCTAATGCTGGGGTTCTCACACAACCATATAAACTCACTGGCTTCTACTTGTTGCATTTTTCATTATTTAAAAAAAATGTACAGCTTAACTTTCAAGCATTAGGAATATGCACAACACAACTGCCTTAGAAAAGAGCAAACTATACAGTCATAAAACAGATGAAAAATATAAACATTATGGGAAAAAATCTTGCAAGATATGAAATAACCTAGTCATTAACATATACTAATGAGCGTTAATGACAGGCGATTATAAAATACTGAATAGTTGAAAACTCAGTCTTTTTAAACCGTAAGGTGAAATAAAATAGACCTGGGGTTTATTTCATTTGACACAATAAAAACAAATGTTCACTGTTTTATAAAACAGAAAGTACATTCTCCAATGTGACTCCCAAACAGTTTTGATGAATTTTCTAATTACAATGTATCAACAGCTTACCTTCCATCAATCCCCTAAGACACTAGACCTCCCCTCCTTGTTGTTCTGCACTTTCTTTCGAATCATAACATTTTTCAAGCTCCTATACACAACCATATAGGTTCTTATCAGAACATAATCCCAAATGCCATGACCAACAATCCATCAATTTATTAAACAAGTTCCATCTTCCAGTTTCTTTTGTTTATGAAAATAACTGGGGAGACTATTAATAAAAGCAGTTTTTATTATATATGGCAGAAACTATGTCCTGCATATCATAATCTTCTAGCAGTTTCCTAACAATCTATCTGTGCTCCCACAGCAATGTAATTTTACCAGCTTTTAAATCAAGAGCATTAAGTAACAATCAAGGCCACGCATCTTGAGGACTTGAACTCTCCAAAGGAGCTTGTCCCAAATCCTTACAGATGCTTATCTATTCAGATACCATTCTTCTGTCAAGTCCCACAGATTGTTTCCTTTTTGATTTCAGCTTGGAAAAATCTTGTAGGGGAGTCTTTTGAACACAATCCAGATTAAACACACTGCCCATGCCTACTTACTTAAATGTTTTTTGCTGTTAGAACATGTTAAACCTTAACTATTTCCTCAAAACCAATTCAGGTTGTTTAAGGTGAAATTATCATAATTTTCATCTCCACCAAACATAATAACTCTTGCAAGGCTCCTTCAGACAGCATATTTGTCATCTCTGTAATGCACACATCTGACGATAGAGATTCAGATATGATAGTCGAAGCACCCCCACATTTCCATCTTCTAGGAACCTCACCACAAACATCTTAGTTTTTTTAGTAATGCCCAACAAAAAGCCTTCAACAGTGAGGTCAGCTCTTTTAAAATGTAGCTGTTGTATGGAGTGTGGAAATACTAAATAAACACCTAAACTTATAAAGAATCCACTATATATAAACAACCTTTCCCCACCATCCCAATGTAATCTTTTGTTTTCAAATATTTTATTGTATTTAGAAAGAAGAAATGCAGTTGCAAATCCATCGCGATACATAAAAATCAGACATTAGTGTAGGCATGCACTATCTGGATTTTGGAAAAAAAAGATCAGAGGTTATAATGTAAAAACAATGGTTAATAAATACAAACAATCATTGAGTATTAATTATAATCTCAAGGAGTACAATAGAATATGTATTGCATGATGAATAAAATACCTCAGCAAAGGGAAGAATGAAGGAAAAAAAGAAAATTAGAGACAAGTGTTTTTGTATAAGGCTCCAAAAGTAATCTAATAATTAACATTCAAAGAACATATGTTGGTGAGTCCCTGGTTGTAAATTGCAATTCCAACATAAATCACTATCTCGTATTTTTAATTTATGTAAACAAGCGGGAGTCCAGTGTAAGAGAGTCATAGTAAAACATTTTAGATTGAGTCAAAGAAGGAGCAATTTTGTTGTGAAGGGATAGCTTCACATTCAGCTACCAGGTATCCTGTGTAATATGATTAAAAATAGCATCATCAAAATGGTGACCCCAATGTAATTTACTCCATCTTCTGAATGTCCGCCTACTTCTCGAAACAGAGGATAAAAATTCACTCTAACGACCTGATTCACAAATGCATTTTCAGTGGGCAAACATTGTTATAGCTGAAAATGTGTTCAGTTATGCCACTCAGGAATCTCCAAGAGATTCCCAACACCTGTACCCTTCTTATTCTATCATCAATCAGATGTTTACTCACTCCCACACCAGGATGGTAGTCAGACTGGATCTCCATGAGATTTCTCTACTTGGAAAAATGTTGCCCCCATGGGAGGATTAAGAAAAGAAAGAAAATGATCTTTTTGCACATTCTACTAACTTTCCCACTGAGCAGAATCATATGCTATGTTCACCACGAGGTAGGGGAATTGGTAGCCTGAAATGTTACAGGACAGGTGCAATAGTACCTCTGGTGTCCAAGTGGGCTTTACACATGTTTTGTTGTTTTGTGAATTAAAAGGTAATATAACAGTACATTTATGCACAGTCATAGACCTTCACCCCTATCTTGTGGGCCGGGTCAAAATAATAATTTGCATGTATCTGGCAAAATCACTGTCCTGCTTCAAGTGCCATTTATCGAATTAATTGCTTAATATTCCACTCATGATTGTGTGATGCAAGATATGAGAGTTGATTCCTGACCTAGAACCAACATTTTATGAGATCTACTAGTGTGGGTATCATTGTAACTGGACTTGACAACTAAAAAATGCAACAGCCATGATACATTAAAAGTTTTCATCCCTTGAAACCTATTAGGCATAAAAATATGCTCTTTAACCATAATTTGGTCTACAAAGCCAGTATAGGAGGACTCCATTTACTTTCCTAATGCGTTCCTCAAAGCTCAGATATTTAATAAAACTGCAGATGTTTCCAATAACCACTACATTGGATACTCAGTCTATAACAGAAAATAGTCTTGCAAACCTTCTTTGCGTTTTGGGTAGCATGGCTGAGCTGGCAAAGCCTACCTTAAAGGAATGATGTAAAGGTAGAGTCAGGTTACAGTGCTACAAAAATATCACAGTTGCAATCAGTGCAGGCCGGCATGACTCACAGGTGGTGAGGCGGCACAGGGGGGGGTGGTGAAGGCGGGCATGGGGGAGAGCGAGGTTTAAAAATTTAAAAGAAATATATATATATTACACAATTACCTTGCTGCCAGTACCAGGTACCACGTCTCTGCTCCTTGCTCCTGTTCATCTTGTGGGACAGGAAGTCAAGAACAGCAATGCAGCATTGCGATTGGTAAACACCCAGGCTCCCCTGACCAATCGCAACGCTGCATTGCAGCATTGTGAGTGGTTTTGAGCATCCTGGTTCGACGCTCAACCAGAGAATGGGGCCTGGGCTTGTTCTCCATGCAGGCATGGAGAACGGGGAAAGTGCACATGACTAGTTTGCGCAGGCTGAGAGGGCCGACCAAACAGTCATTACGCACTTAGGAGTGAGCAAACCTCTCCTCCCTTGCCCTTCTCCGTGAGCAGAGCAGCCCCGCCAACCCACCCACCGAAAAGGAAACATAAAATGATAATAACTAATAGTTATTATCATTTTATATTTCCTTTTCTTTCCAATGCTAGAAAGCAGTGAGGTGATGCTCCTCCGCCATAGCAGGGGAGCCGCCACTGGTTGCAATAAAGATGGGAATGCCCAACCCGATTTGCTATTTCATATGAAAGTATAACATTCTAATAATGCATTAAAGAATATGAGTTCACTATAAAACAGTAAGACACATCCAACTTAAATAGCTAACAGTATTCCCACAAATAAATATAATTGCAGTTCTGAGCAACCAAGTACCACAGAATGTGTTATGTTCATGATTACTAACTAATTGTGAGCACTACAATGTTCATATAACAAGGACAACGTGAAAGATCAGAAAAACTTTAGATTACTGTTCATGTGCCTTACCTGACCATGTCCAATGTGAAAATTAGGACCCCCTGCTATAAATGGAAACTTCCTGAACAGAGAAAATGTATAGTATGAAAAAACCTTAGGCAGCTAATTATTCACTTCAAAGTTTATGATCTATCTTCTATATAAATAAAAATGTAAATGTTCGTTTGTTCAAAATCGCAAATCTCCTAAATTACTTCACCGATTGCTTTGAAATGTTCACAAAACGTTAGATTCGAATAGACGCGTGTTTTAATATACACAAAGTTGTATTCCAATACGCACATGTCGAATACCCACGCATTTTTAATCGAAAGCCCGAAAAGACACATAAAAATGTAAATGTTCGTTTGTTCAAAATCTAAAAATCTCCGAAAGTTCTTCACAGATTGCTTAGAAATTTTGACACAACGTTGAATTTGATTACGCGCGTGTTAATATATACACAACGTTGGATTAGAAAACGCGCGTATCCAATATGCGCATGTTTTTAACGGAAAGGGCAATCAGACCCTATCGATTTGGTTGCTGCACAACAACTACAAGGGAGGCATAGAGACAATAGTCCACATATATTAGGATGGACAGTTGGTCTCAGGATGGAAGACTGGGAAGTGGGTGGAGGGAGGGGGGAGGAGTTGGTTCACTTTGCAACATTAGCGCGTGTTTATATATACACAACGTTGGATTCGAGTACGCGCGTGTCCAATACGCCCATGTTTTTAATGGAAAGGAAGAAAAGACCCTATAGATTTGGTTGCTGGGCAACAACTACACGGGACACATAGAGACAATAGTCTACATATATTAGGATGGACAGTTGGTGTCAGGATGGCAGACCGGGAAGTGGGTGGAGGAAGGGGAGAGGAGTTGGTTCACTTTGCAACATTAAGAAAGGACGCATAGAGATAATAGTCTACATATATTAGGATGCACAGTTGGTGTCAGGATGGCAGACCGGGAAGTGGGTGGAGGGAGGGGTAGGAGTTGGTACACTTTGCAACATTAATGCATGTTTATAGATACACAACGTTGGATTCGAATATGTGTGTGTTCAATACGCGCGTGTTTTTAATCGAAAGGCCAAACAGACACTATCGATTTGCTTGATGTGCAACAACTACAAGGGACGCATAAAGACAATAGTCAAAAAAATATATTGTATACCCACAAGCATTTTGAAATTAAACATATTTGAAACATGCGCTTACTCTTTTCTTTCTCTTCCATTTAACCAGAATGAGCCACAGCAACTCATGGCCGGGTACAGCTAGTATATACATATAAATGTGAAGGACGGTTCCACAAAAATATAAAATGAGAAACGTATATTTTATTTTCACGTTTAGAATTTAAAATCAATACCATATACAATTAGATTATTCACAGTGTAATTCAAAACTACAAAAGGGGAATATATATTTCATACATTTTGCTCATGCCAAAAGTAAACCCATAATGTATTTCTGTACATAGTTATTGAACGCTATCCTCTGTATAATCTGAAACTTTAGGCCCATGCATCATTTTATATTTCGTAAAGTATACAAATGGTGTCACAAAGAGTAATTCAAATGATTCGTTCTCCAGACGCATTTAGGTATTAAAATGATTAATTTCCATGAATGATAGCGATGCATGTTGGACAGGACTCGGTTTATCTAGCATCCAAAGGATTCCCAAATGGATACTAAAACCGTGATAGATCCTTATAATTGATGATGAATGTTAAAATCGAAGAATGTTATTCTTGCTAGTTCATGCTTGTATCTGGACCAATGACGGCAAACTGGTGATGAAGATAATATTCACATGGAGAGAGAGTTCTCCGTGATGTCTACCTACCCATGGCCCCCAGAAACATTTCAAAAGACACCTTAGAGTTCACTCTAAGAAGAGGAATACAGAATACTGCACCAATAAAAAATGTCATTCAGGAAAGGAAAGAAAATTCTATCTCACAGTCTAGCATTTGGACATGACTTTGGAATAAAGAGGGGCAGATTTACAATAACTGGCGCATCCCCAGGGATGCGCCAGTTATTGTGCGCCGCAGCTCCGCCACCCATGGTGCGCCGCATTTACAAAGCGGTGCGCCATGGGGCAAAAACGGCACAGATGCGTGACGTATCTGTGCCGTAAAGGTGGTGCATTGCTGGAGTTCCGCCGCAAGCATGACACAGCTCCAGCAGAGGCTCGGGGGTGCCCTATCTGTCCAATGCTGCATCAAGCCTTCCGCCTGCTTCAAGCAGGCACAGGGTTTTGACGCAGCATTGGCCTAAAAGTGACTGAGTGAAATCTTGTAGATTTCACTTAGCCACTTTTAGGAGGCGTTCCTGCTCAGGAACGCCCCTCCCCCTGCGCCCGGAACGCCTCCTTATGGCGCAGGGCTTTACAACGTGACGCATCACCCAGATGCGTCACGTTATAAATACCTCTCACCATGGCGCATCTTTTGCGCCGCTGCTGCGTCACAAAAGTGACGCAACGGCGGCGTAAAAGAGGCACAAGGGGCTTGTAAATATGCCCAGAGTTTTCGCACATTTACGAAATAAAAAGGGTCTAGAGCGGCAACCAAAATTGCTCGACTGCGTAGCTCATTACAGCCAGTCCTAATGGCTCAAAATGGTGGTGGTGGTAATGATGGTAGTAACTGTGGTATCAGTGGTTGTGGCACCGGTGGTCCAGCTGATAAAATGTGTAGTAATAATGCCAGCGGTAATGAAGGTAGTAAAGATAATGGTGGTTGTAGTGGTGGTAATGGTGGTGCAGCTGAAACATAAGCAATGCAGCAGCTGGGGAACTGCTGGGCGTGGCTTCGAAATGAGCTGCTTGGCTGGGCACTGCGAACAGCGAACAGGGGCTGCTGCATGCACTCAAAAGTGTATGGAGCGTTCAAGTTTTACATTTTATTGTACTGGTTTAAAATATAGGAAATTACCTGTAGATTTTTTAAAATTCTGCCTGCAATCTGAGACAGAGAGTAAATGTGGCTAAACATCACAAAGAAAGGAGCGATGGCTGGGACGACCTCACACAAGGACTATCAGAACTGTAAGCACTGAGGTGCTCGTTTATATAGCAGGTGTTAGACCTGGCATCCTTGGAGTGGTTTTCCCTGACTTTTTGCCTCTACCTCCTGTGGTTTTGATGCTGTTCTGGATTTCGTTTTTGCTGGCTTAGATGCTTTGGGCATTTTGCCACTGCTGATCAGTGACAAAGTGCAAGTGCTTCCTGTGTAAATTGAGATTGTGATTGATTCTCCCTGATTGGCATATTTGTTCCACCAGTAGGTCCCTAGTAAAGTGCACTAAGTGTACCGGGTGGGTGAATCAAATGCTACTAGTTTGACAGATGGTGTTAAAGAACTGGCATCTTTTATTACAGTTGAAGTGCCCAATGGAGAGATCACTATTCGCAATGAAAAAAAACAAGAGTATTGTACAAAGAATTATCAGAGCAGATTTATCTTGCAACACAAAGAAGACAGGTCTAAGAGCCCAATGGAACATGTATCCCATTGAAGGCCATCATAAATTCTGAAATTACCCAGCATGCAACTCCACCGTTGAAGGTCAAGAGTTCATACATGATTCCGGGAAATGGATTCATAAGGAATTCACAAACTGCAAAACCCGAAACACAGTGTATGCATACTATGTCTGTGTCCTAAATTGTATATCGGGAAGACAAACCAACAAATCAACCAGAGAATAGTCCAACATCGCTCCTGAATTAAAAAGCAAGTCCTAACTGTGCCCATGGTGTCACACTTCATAGAAAAAAATCATTCATAAAAAGAATTTACTTGGACAGTGCTATCAGGATTGAAGCAACCTCCCCCGAGGAGGAAATGTAGAAAATCTATAATTAATTTATTTGTATCCAAAAAGTACTGAACGAGATGACGGAATTAAATCAAGCAATAAATTATTATCCGTGAGTAAAACATCACATTTTTGTTTCAAATATATAACATTTCAATTATTGAGTGACCGTATAAATGCTTGACAGACCAGAATGCACGAAAACTTTCTCGCAAAACGAAATCTCACAGTGGGAAACCATAATGTGGAGAAGAAACCATTAGAACTACAAATCCCACAATAACGCGAAGAAGAGCACTGAGGAACTTCCTGCACCTTAAATTAAAAAAGTGACAGAGCAAGCACAAGTGCCTGGGACGGAAGAGTCACCCGTTGCAGAAAACTGAGGAAGAAGCAAGAAGTGAGTTTTGAGAGAGCGCAATTTGAATGCAAAGTATATCGTAACCATATTTAGACGTATATGTTATAAACGTAGGAATGAAACGTATATCGTAATATAAAGTTGACAAATATAGCATAAAAGCCAACGAGTGTGATAACATGTTATAGGAAATGTAAATGTATTTATATGTTAAAATGCATTAGATTTAGAAGGCCTGTATATATGATGGGTAGATGTAGAAATGTAGAGATGCTTATGAAATGTAGAACGTGCACAGTAGAATTCGTGTACGTGTACAACTTTAGAGGGAGAAGCGGCGAGAATTGTAATGTGGAAAAGCATAAACGTGGAGAAATGTAACGTGGAGAAATATAGAGAACGTACATGACAATGTAACTAATGCGGATGTAGTTGTATTCTATATATTACATATTATTGATGTGGAATGTATTTAAGTATAACTAGGGCTTTTCTAAAAGTACGAATATATAAATATATGCCAAAGGTTATACTGTATAAAGGGTTTCTGTAGGAATGTTGGAAGAGTTTAGGTCATTTGTGTTTGTAACCTAACTGGTCAAGAGTTCGAAGGAGCATAGTCACAAGAATGTAATTTAGAGGGCTTGTAAAAGTCGTAAATAGCTTGATGTGGACGTGAGAGCCGTGAAGTCTAGCACTTGTTAGATTTAAGGTGACAATGCCGGACGGAACTTGTTGCTCGAACGTGAGGAGAGACACTTTTGAGGTGGACTATGTTTTGACAAGACCATTCACATGATCTAGAAGGTTAAGAAGTGTACAGATAAGTTAAGACCTTGTCTAAGTTTCTATGATATGCGATCTGAAAGAGTCAATAAAAGTCGACGATGAGATGATGAAGATGACATCGAAAGGAGAAGGGTCAACTTAACGAACGACGCAAGGAATGGACCAATGGAAGAAGCAGGAAGTTGACATCATCGGGGGAAGTCCGTGGTGGGAGTCAAGGGGCGTTCCACCCACACGGTGATTGTGTATTTTAGGGACAGCACCCCGGGGAGGAGAGAGCAATCAGAGCAATCAGGGAAGAACAGACCAATTAGCATTAGGCTAAGGCGAGAGCGAAGACAAGGGTAGATGCCTTGAGCAGATGCGCTAAGACATCAGAGCGCAAGGGAGCAGTAGGCCGAGGACCCTTAGAGAGAACGGATGGGTAGGCAGATAGAGTACTGCTTCTGAAACTTAAGATTTCCTTTAGAGGCTAAAAGAGAGTTTGAACTTCATTGGAAGTCAAACTGCTGACACCTTTTTAGGGAAGAAACTGGCGAAGTAGGGTTGACACATAGCATAGAGTAGGGACAGATTAACTTGATGATTGTTTTTATCTTACTGCAGATGACGCAGAAGGAACCACTTCACACCGAAGCTTAAGAGGCTGATATTGAAACTGATTTTGTAATTGTATACTTTGAGATTTTATCCTGAGTGGATTGTATCGTATCCAAATTAATCTTTATATAAACTCTTAAAACTCTATCAGTTGTAAGTGGTTCTTCAGAGTGGCGTCAGTTAATGGGGTTTGTCTAAACCAAGGCGGGGGTGGTCCTTTCCTCAATGACAGATACGAGCGGTCCAAAACAGACGAATGGGATTCTTTATTAAATTTATCATACTCATAAATTGATATCAAAATCTCATTCCCCGCAGTTGGTAGCAGAGTAATGATGGTTATCTTCTTGAGGAAGACGACCTAGGCCAGGTTAGTTTACCCCAAGGTCCCTAGTCATCGTCGACCAGAAGAAGAATCGCAGCCGAAGACGGTGCTGATGGTGCGCCGAGAGAAAAGCAGCAGAATCGGTCGAGAGTGAGTATAAGGGTCATGCGTTGTAAGATTGCGGTGTTTTATGTTGTTCCTGTGTTGTGATGTCAAGCGGAGTTGAATGCCTGTAGTGTGATTGGGGGAAGGTTGTGAGCGCGCGCAACCGGATAAAATCTTATGTCCAGAGGACTTAAGTGGTTCGGGTGTATCGAACACCCAGAGTAATTTGTCTACCGTTGAAAGGGGGTCATGAGGTACCATTGATTTCCCGACAGACCGATGATAGGGGGAGCGTATGTGTGAGTGAATGAGTAACGGACGCTGGTCGTACGTTTACTGTGTGTAAGTAACCTATCAGTTGAGGCAAGTGTCCGACCGTAAGAGGAAAGACGCTGTGCCAGTTGAGGTAGCAATTACAGTTAGACTGTGGCCGTACAGTCAGAGAAAAGTGATCGCTTGGACGGAAGTAGTCATTTTTCGATGTATGAATGAAAACGCATGTGAGATCGTGAAACGAGCTGAGAAACGAGGGAAGCTGCTGAAGGGACAAGTGACGTCAGCGTAAAACTGCGCTGAGATTGGTCGGTTAACATAGAACTGTGCTGAGATAGGGATTAGCGAGAGTCGCACAGGGATTGGTGGTTGTTATCAAGACGCAAATAAGTAAGAAATATCATACGTGATCAAAATGAAGTGTTTTAAGGGTTTAGGAAAAATCTTTAAAAAGAAAAGGAGAAATTTATATGCCGGAGAAGAAGCTCCACCAGAAGGCACACCAGCATATCATATGGCAGTCAATGTAGGCTTACACTCGATATTGTGGATTTCCGAGTGGCACAGGCTAACTGAAGGGCAAAAAGAACTGGCGTTTCCAAGATTTGGAACGTTTAAATTAGAAGTGTTGAATCAACTGAAGGCAATGATGCTTTCAATGAGACCTCTACCGAGGCCAACACAATTTGAAGCTCTTGGTGTGTGGCTTAGAACAGCACACGAAAGGGGCGTAAAGAGGCGCCAAGAAAGAGTGAGAAGATCGGTAAAGGCGGTGCAGGAAGCTAAATGGGACGATGAAGCTAAGAAATGGAGGGTGCAGAAGATAGAAGCAGATAAACTGTACCCGATGTTGGAAGTTACGGGAGAAAGGAAACCTCTAGAACAGGAAGATGAGGAAAGCGAGTCGGAGGAGGATCTGATAGAGAGGCTATTGACAGACAGACCACCTCCATACAGTGGGGAACTTGCGAGTCCCATATTACCGCAAACAGACGGAACTAGGTTTGGGGAATATAAGTCGATCCCAGTAACAGAGTGGGACACTACCAAGGCTGAGGAGATACCCCAAATTAGTTCGGAACAGAGAGTAGTGGGAAGATTTGTGGTCCAGAAGGCTCCAGAGACGCAAAGCGCTAGGTCGTACCAAATGCCGGACGCTTTACAGGTCCCGGTCACCATAGGCCCTATTGTGTCAATCTACAACCCGGAAGGGGTCCAGCAGGATGAACAGGCACGATGGGACAGTGAAGGAGCAGAGAATAGGAATGCCACAATGAATACCCACAGGCAAATACGAGCGCCAATAAGTCGGAGTACCCCATTAGATTCTGCAACGGGTCCCAGAGTAGAACAGCGAGGTCGAAGAGGGTCAATGGACTTGAGGGGTCCTAAACCGAAAACCCATAAGGAATTAAGGGAATACCTGAGAGAATGGGACGCTGCCGAAGAAGCGCGGAATAGAAGTTTAGAAACGGGATCCGAGTGGAGAGAGCAGGATAACAAGATTCTCTCTCATTGTGGAGCGGGTGAAAGCAGCCCCGAGTGGGAGAGAGGAAGTCAAGAAGGCAGAAGAGACATTTGTCCTACTGATAACAGCAATAGGCTAATGCGCGAAGATAGAAGTACAGGGTGTGGCGAAGTGCCTCGCGTCACCTTCAGTGAAGGGGAACGTAGGACACAGGAGTACCGGAATACCTTTAGGTGCACACACCATGCCCCGGGTGAGGAAGTGGGACATTGGAGTCACGGAAACATGGAGAGTCGCGAAGCGTCTCGACATGCATCTGGTGATAGCGGTCGGAGTCATGAAAACATAGGGAGTCGCGAAACGTCTCGCCATCCATCCGGTGATCACGGAAGAGATCACGGGAACACGGAAGACCGGCGAGGGCCTTTCATATTATTAAGCGACACCAGGCAACAACCAAGTTATAATGGGTTAGAGCAGAACGGTGAATCCTATCTCATAGCTGGAGAAACCGAGCCTAGAAGACGGAATGTAGGGTTGGAGGATGGAGCATTATTCCACCATACCCCACGTAAAGACGGAAAGGCTTGGGATCTCGAGGGGTGGGAACGAAGAGAAGGAAGCAGAGCTCCTCATAACTCACCTGTGCTCAGGCGTAGGGCGCATAGTGGAGGTGAGAGAGATATGAGAGAAGAACACAGAACTGAGATGCTGAAAGCGGAAATAAAAGCAAAACGACTTGACGTAATGAGTTTGAAGGCAGATCTGGATGAATTGATTGATGGTACAGTGTCATTAGAGAGATTAGCCTCGTATACACCAGATGAGATACTGTTCCTATCCAAAGATATTACTCGAAGAGCGAGGTCAGCTCATGAGAACTTATCTAATTTGGCAAACAGGTACATGGTAGACCTGTCACGAACTAAGGCTTTACAGAGCAACCATAGGCTAACATGCACGGACCAGGATTTGGATGACCGTAGAACGATCGCGCTGAAGGTACACATAAGGGAATTGATCATAAGTATCAGGATATGGAAAGATTTGGATAGATGGGAGGAAAGATGGACCAAGAAGGGCTCCGTTAGACGGAGTGTGCTTGAGAAGTCCCAGGACGCAGACTTGATGAGAATGGAAGCCTTCCCGTTGCGAGAAATCGCGAATGGAAGCTACGTTCATGTGCCCTGGAGTAGGGGAGATTTGGCGGCATTCACCAATTCCTTCCCAAAGCTTAGGGATAACCCTGTTGAGTGGTACAAGCAGGTAGAAAGATTCGTGAAGATCTCGAAGGTACTGTGGATCGATTTGAACACACTGTTCGATATCGTAGTACCCGGAGATTTGTGGACGGCATGCAAGCTTAGCGTTGAATGGCCTACTTGTGAGCCAACGAGAGACGCTCGGACGAATGGTCCATCACTAAGGGTCATGGAGAAATACGAAAGGGTAATAACATGGCTAAAAGAGAAAGTGCCGGTGCAAGACATAGACTGGGTAAAGATAGATCGAACTACTCAGGAGCCGAAGGAGACAGTTCATGAGTTTTACGAGCGATTGCTGAAAGCATTCAAGCAGTACAGCGGGTTAGATGTGATGGATCCAAAGGACATTGGACAGTTTGTTTCAAAGTTTGTCCTCGGATTGAGACCAGAAATATGCCTAATGATCCAGCAGCATCTGATCTGTTGGCAAAACAAACCTTTAGACGAGATTCTGAGATACGCAAGGTATTGTAGTGACGAGATAGACTCTAAGGCAAAGAAGCTTAAGGAAAAGTTAATGCTAGTGCAAATGCAAGCTGCTGGGAAGGATAAACAGCGGCAGCAGGGAACAGGAACGCCGGCAAAGAAACAGAATAATCAGAGTAGAGATGAGGAAGAAAGACCAAGACCGAGAATGGATATCGCGACACTGAAAAAGACGACGAGATGCCATCAGTGTAATGAGGTGGGACACTGGCGACGCGAGTGTCCTTACAATGTTGAGTCAGGGGAATTAGAACAGGAGGAGGAAGAGGTTCAGCACAACGTGGTTAAGGGAGCCACAGTCCCGAAGGGCAAGTTTGTCAAAGGGGGGACTCAGACTCCTCGAGCCCCGTTTCCTCAACCACCTCGCATCTCAAATGGAGGGAAAACCTACAGACAGATGCCATTGTTTGTAGGAGGAGAGGAATGCTACTACGTTGATCCTCTTACAGGGCAGCGGGCGAGTAGGGAAGAAGATTGTACTCTAGGAGCCGCCTTGGAAGTAGATCAGAGAGGACCATACGTAGAGGCGGAAATAGCGGGATGTCCTACAACCTTTTTGGTGGATACAGGGGCCACCCGATCCACGTTAAGATCTGTGGTAGTCCCGGGTCTGCCAATATCAAGAGAAACGGTACAGGTGGTAGGAGTCGCGAACAAAAGGATGACAAATCCCTTGACCGAACCAGTGTCAGTAAGAATAGGGAATTACAGTGACGAACATCAGTTCGTGATCTGCGATTCTAGTCCTGTGTGTTTGCTAGGAAGAGATCTATTGTGTAAACTGAATTGCACAATACATTGCACACCTGAAGGGGTAGAAGTGCAGACCAATGATGAGGACGCTGATTTTAAAGTCGTAAACTCAAAGGAGTGTGTGGAACTTTATCCTACCTTGACAGTGGAGGAGCTTCCACAAGATTTGAGAGAGAAGGTCTCAGCTGAGGTATGGGATTTTACTGGGGAAGAAATAGGATTGATTAAAGGAGTAGAACCGGTAAAAATCTTGGTAAGACCCCATGCTGAGTATCCAAGAACACCACAGTATAAGCTAACGCCAGAGACGATTGCAGGGATCAAGCCTGTGATCGAATCCATGATTAAGCAGGGAATACTGAAGGAGATCGTGGGTAGTCCATGTAACTCCCCGATCATGGGTTTGCAGAAACCTAGTGGAAAATACAGAATAGTACAGGATCTTCGGAAGATTAATAATATTGTTGTCTCATGTTGTCCAGTGGTACCGAATCCATCAGTGATATTATTTCAGATACCGTTCCAAGCTGAATGGTTTACCGTGATAGATTTGTGCCAGGCTTTCTTTTCGATACCGTTGGATGAAGAGAGCCAATATCTTTTCGCTTTCAAGCTGGAAGATCGCGTCTTAACATGGTGTCGTATCCCTCAGGGGTATACAGAAAGCCCGTCGATCTTTAACCAGTTATTGAAACGAAATCTTGAGAGTCTAGTACTGCCCAAGAATTCAGTTCTGGTCCAGTACATAGACGACCTCCTGGTTGCGTCAGAGACTGAGGAAGCTTGCAGAGAAGACACCATCGCCTTGTTAAATCACTTGGCCGAGAACGGACACAAGGTGTCTCCAGGTAAATTGCAATATTGTAAGACTGAGGTGCAATACTTGGGCCACAGGATTGAAAAGGGAAAGCGGAAGGTGTCTCCAGACAGAATAGAGGCGATTATGAAAATGAACGCGCCTACGACACAGAGAGAAGTCAGGATGTTTCTAGGCATGGTCGGTTATTGTCGACAGTGGATAGCAAACTTTTCACTGAAGGCTAAACCGTTATTACAACTGACGCACAAAGGAGTAAGTGATCCGGTACCATGGGACAAAGATTGTTTGATGGCATTTTTGCAGCTGAGGGAGGACTTATGTCGTGCCCCGGCTTTAGGGATGCCTGATTACACAAAACCATTTTTGCTTTACTGCTGCGAGAGAGAGGGATGCGCTTTAGCGGTATTAGCACAGGTCCACGGAGATGCGCGCAGGCCAGTGGCGTACTTTTCGGCTACATTAGATCCAGTAGCCGCAGCGTTGCCCGGATGTCTCAAATCCGTAGCTGCAACGGGTGTCAGCATTGAACGATCTGAGAGCGTAGTTATGGGTCACCAGTTAGAAGTGTATGTACCACATTCTGTAGAATTGTTAATGACCAGGACTAAGACTCAGCATCTGACGAATAGCAGGCTCACACGCTACGAGCAGGTCATACTGGCTGCCGAGAATGTGACCCTAAAGAGATGCTCTGTCTTGAATCCTGCAACTTTGATGCCACTTCCGAACGAAGTGGACGATGAAAATTGTACAGAACATGACTGCCTCGATGTGACTGAACTATGTACCAAACCGAGACCTGATATCGTAGATGAGCCATTGACAGACCCAGACGAAATTTTCTTCGTTGATGGTTCATGCGTAAGAAACGATGTCGGTCAGCTGAGAGCAGCTTATGCAGTATGCACGATTACCAGAGTTATAGAAGCCGCTTGCCTGGAAGGAGTCCACTCCGCACAGGTAGCTGAAATTGTGGCTTTGACTCGTGCTTGCCTAGCAGGCGACAGACTTCGAGTCACTATATACACCGATAGCCAGTATGGTTTCGGCGTAGTTCATGATTACGGGCAGTTGTGGTCTCAGAGAGGTTATATGACCTCCTCGGGTTCTCCGATTAGGAATGGAGAATTCGTGAAACTTCTGTTAGAAGCTTTGCAAAAACCTATGGCCATAGCTGTGGTCAAATGTGTAGCACATACAAAAAATGTTGATTTTGTATCGCTAGGAAACAGATACGCAGATGAAGTAGCACGTTACTGTGCAGAGCAGGGATATTCTCACACGGATGTGAAAGTGGGGGGAGTCCAGGAGAGAACTGAACTGACTATGTTATTGGATACTGTAGATACATGGGATGAGTTGAGAGCAGTACAGGAAAATGCACCAGATGAGGAGAAAAAGAGCTGGGAAACAGCAGGTTGCGGGAAAAGTGAGATGAACTTTTGGGTTTCTGCCGACGGAAGGGCAGTTTTACCAAATGAACTCATTAGTCCAATGGCAAGGAAATTGCATGGATCAGCACACATAGGAAGAGATGCTATGGTGAGAGTATTCAGACAAACTTGGTTCAATCCTAAGTTTAGAATAGCGGCAGAAGCAGTGTGTCAGCGATGTACGATCTGTCAGCAACTAAATGTGGGAAAGAGAACACCAGTTACCTTGAGTCATATAGGAAGGTCTGGGGGGCCTTTCAATAGGATGCAGATTGACTTCATAGAAATGCCTCCATGCAACAGACTCAGATACGTTTTAGTGATTGTCTGCATATTTTCTAGATGGGTTGAGGCTTACCCTACACGTAGGTGCGATACACTTACAGTAGCAAAATTGTTGCTTAGAGAGTTGATACCGAGGTTTGGGGTGCCATCCTCTTTGGAATCGGACAGAGGAACTCATTTCAATAGCGAAGTGGTGAAGATGCTGTGTTCAGCTTTGAATATTGATCAGAAGTTACACTGCAGCTATCGACCAGAAGCTTCAGGGATCGTAGAACAAATTAACAGTACTATCAAGTCCAGACTGGCTAAAGTTTGTTCATCGACATCCCTGAGTTGGCCAGACGCACTTCCAGTAGTTCTTATGAGCATACGTAGCACACCTGATAGAAGAACAGGCCTCTCTCCACATGAAGTGCTAATGGGGAGAGCCATGAGATTGCCATCGGTTCCGACTGCAGCGCTAGTGAACATCACAGACGATTTGATCTTGGACTACTGCAAGGGACTATCTGATGCCGTTAATTCTGTGTCCCTCCAGGTCCAGGCTGCAGAGGTTCCGTCAGTACAAGACTTGTGCCATGACCTGAGTCCAGGAGACTGGGTCCTGGTGAAGAAGCATGTCAGGAAGAACTGCTTAGACGTGCGTTGGCGAGGACCGTTTCAAGTCATACTTGTAACGAATACCGCAGTGAAGTGTGGAGGTCTGCCGAACTGGATACATGCCTCACACACCCGAAGAGTGCCAACACCTCCAGAAGACACAGCTCCTCTCTCGGATGAGAATCCGGCGGGAAGCGGAGAAGCCATAGAGGGGAAAAGCCAAGCTGTGGAGGTGATAGAAGAAGCTGAAACTGTGTTGGAACAGGACGACGAAGGTCAGGACACGAGTGGGACTGAAGTCGCCTCAGGAGAAGAAAGTAATTGGGAGTCCGACACAGATATCGAGCAAATTGAGGGTGACCAAGAGACGGGTCCTGGAACAAGGAGCGGAAAGACGGAAAGCAACGAAGCCATTTGGCCAGAGAGAAGGAAAAGGCCAAGTTCGGAAGGAAAGAACGAAAGAACTCTTGCTCCTATCGCTGAAGAATCGGATCAGGAGGAAGAGACGACAGATTCAGGAACTGAGAGTCCACGAAGATCAAGAAGGGTACGTGTGCCCTGCAGAAGGTACGCCACCCCAGAGTGGACTTATCTAGCAGATGTATTGGGGACAGAAATCTGGGAGAGTGAAGAGCGTGAAAGTAATCGATCTCGATCCATTTGTGGCAGTGGAGATATGGATGGTGGCACCTGGACTCGAGACTGAGGGGTTACTGACTTTCACACTTCCCATACCCCCACGTTTGAGTAAAATTCAAGATCTAGTGCTAAAAAGATTACAGTTTCCAACAGCTGGTCAACGAATGACAGAAGAAGAAGAAAAAGTTATTCGCTTTGAACTATTAATAATTGTTGTGAAAGCTGCAGGTCCGAGAATAATTGTTGATGCATAAAGGACTTTTGTACGTATGTTATAAAGAAGAAGATAACCTAGCACCGAGTGGAAAGAAGAATAAAATTAGGGATTACATTTAGAGGACGGAGAAGGGCTAGGGTTGTCTGCTGCTAAGAAAAGAAAAGACATTGTTGTGAAAAAGATACCTGTTGATAAAAAGCACTTTAAAGACTGAGAAAGTACATAAGCAACTAAAGACTGCAACAGGAAACCTTTCGCTAGAGAACGAGGTACGCTGTTTTTGATAACATGGAGAACGGCAACCCAAACAGAAAAGCTAGATGTATAGTAGGTACACTTATAGCAATAGTGATATTCCTTATAATTTTAGTAGTAACGATATCTTACCTGACAGGATATGAGCATGATAAGGAAATAGTGAATGTAAAAATTGTAACGACCTTGAAACCTGCTCTTGTGGGAAAGAAGGAGGAGGGCAATGTTATACGTGAAAAGGCGTTACTTGCAGATGAAGCTCGTAGATTACATATAGACGAGTCACAGGGAAATTTTAGGTCAAATGCATATGCCAAATTATTGTACGAATATATCGATGCCATGGAGGCCAAAGATTGCTACGTTTGTATGCAATTGCCGGCTTCTGTAGACGAAGGCATTAGATATCACCATCTCCCATTGACTTATGGGATAACATGTAGTTTACTGCTTAGTATATTTTATGGTAGAGAAGGATTTGAGTACTACTTTTCAAATTATGATTCGGTACTGCCTGAAGTTCCGAATTATAAACAAATGAATAAGTGGGACTACTACAAAAAGGAGGATAGATTAGCCAAATTCTTTCTTCCTTGGGACACATTAGATACATCATATGCACGTAGAAATAATCTGACTTGCAAAGTATCAGAAGTAGAGAAAAGATTTATAGCACAAGTTGATGATCGATGCAGACGGCAGAAGATTCTAAAATTGTCAGGACAATGGAAAATAGACTGGACAGAAGAAGAGAAGGCACATAAAAAGAAAGGTAGCAATGGTCCAATAGCATTGGATAGAACGCAGAAAGGAAAGTTATGTTTAGCTCGAAGCAAAACGTATTACGAGAGTGAATTCGTAGGTGAGGTTAGTTGCGAGCACTCTTTTAAATTAGAGTATTATACGAAAGATTTTATGAAGGGAATGCAAGCTATTCCGAATGTGTATTTTGTATGTGGGAGAAATGCCTATGTAAAACTACCTGACAATTGGTATGGTTCGTGTTACTTGGCAATTGTCTTCCCCAAAATATATCATGCAAAGGATTTAGGGATTATAGAAGGAAAGGCTTCGAGGAGGACGAAAAGGGAAGTAGGAGATGCAGAAGTAGTAGGAGATGTATTTGGAGCGATGTTTCCATTGTTAGGTTTGATTCTTAACGATGTTAAGATTAGAAGGTTAGCGACAGTCGTGGATAGATTGTCTGCTAGTACTGCGAGATCATTAATGTTAGTAGAAGGTGAGATGCAATCGATCAGAGCAATGGTTCTTCAGAATCGACTTGCTTTAGATGTGATATTAGCAAAGGAAGGCGGAGTTTGTAAAGCTTTGAAAGTTCAGGAATGTTGTACTTATATTCCTGATAATTCAAAACCACTTGAGAAAGTCATACAGAACATTACACAGATTCATCAAGAAATTGAAGATTTATCAAAAGTAAATGTTTGGGAAAAAGTAGGAAATGGAGTGGGAAAGGTTGGAAGTTGGTTTGCTAATCTAGGCAAAAGTATAGTTTGGTATATTTTAAAGCCTGTATTAATAGTATTAATTTGCATAATTACATTATTAGGATTAGTAAAACTGTATAAGTGGTATAAGTCGAATCAGTTACAAAGATCGATGAGAGACCAAGAAAGAAGACTAGCTGTCCTACAAGATCAACAGTATAAAAGTCTGAGAACACTTGAATCGATAAAAAGAGGAACTGATGTAACTAGTTCGGTATAAATGATGTATTCAAATTGCTTTTAGTGATGACTCCTAAAAGTCATCAAAGGGGGGAACTGAGAGAGCGCAATTTGAATGCAAAGTATATCGTAACCATATTTAGACGTATATGTTATAAACGTAGGAATGAAACGTATATCGTAATATAAAGTTGACAAATATAGCATAAAAGCCAACGAGTGTGATAACATGTTATAGGAAATGTAAATGTATTTATATGTTAAAATGCATTAGATTTAGAAGGCCTGTATATATGATGGGTAGATGTAGAAATGTAGAGATGCTTATGAAATGTAGAACGTGCACAGTAGAATTCGTGTACGTGTACAACTTTAGAGGGAGAAGCGGCGAGAATTGTAATGTGGAAAAGCATAAACGTGGAGAAATGTAACGTGGAGAAATATAGAGAACGTACATGACAATGTAACTAATGCGGATGTAGTTGTATTCTATATATTACATATTATTGATGTGGAATGTATTTAAGTATAACTAGGGCTTTTCTAAAAGTACGAATATATAAATATATGCCAAAGGTTATACTGTATAAAGGGTTTCTGTAGGAATGTTGGAAGAGTTTAGGTCATTTGTGTTTGTAACCTAACTGGTCAAGAGTTCGAAGGAGCATAGTCACAAGAATGTAATTTAGAGGGTTTGTAAAAGTCGTAAATAGCTTGATGTGGACGTGAGAGCCGTGAAGTCTAGCACTTGTTAGATTTAAGGTGACAATGCCGGACGGAACTTGTTGCTCGAACGTGAGGAGAGACACTTTTGAGGTGGACTATGTTTTGACAAGACCATTCACATGATCTAGAAGGTTAAGAAGTGTACAGATAAGTTAAGACCTTGTCTAAGTTTCTATGATATGCGATCTGAAAGAGTCAATAAAAGTCGACGATGAGATGATGAAGATGACATCGAAAGGAGAAGGGTCAACTTAACGAACGACGCAAGGAATGGACCAATGGAAGAAGCAGGAAGTTGACATCATCGGGGGAAGTCCGTGGTGGGCGTCAAGGGGCGTTCCACCCACACGGTGATTGTGTATTTTAGGGACAGCACCCCGGGGAGGAGAGAGCAATCAGAGCAATCAGGGAAGAACAGACCAATTAGCATTAGGCTAAGGCGAGAGCGAAGACAAGGGTAGATGCCTTGAGCAGATGCGCTAAGACATCAGAGCGCAAGGGAGCAGTAGGCCGAGGACCCTTAGAGAGAACGGATGGGTAGGCAGATAGAGTACTGCTTCTGAAACTTAAGATTTCCTTTAGAGGCTAAAAGAGAGTTTGAACTTCATTGGAAGTCAAACTGCTGACACCTTTTTAGGGAAGAAACTGGCGAAGTAGGGTTGACACATAGCATAGAGTAGGGACAGATTAACTTGATGATTGTTTTTATCTTACTGCAGATGACGCAGAAGGAACCACTTCACACCGAAGCTTAAGAGGCTGATATTGAAACTGATTTTGTAATTGTATACTTTGAGATTTTATCCTGAGTGGATTGTATCGTATCCAAATTAATCTTTATATAAACTCTTAAAACTCTATCAGTTGTAAGTGGTTCTTCAGAGTGGCGTCAGTTAATGGGGTTTGTCTAAACCAAGGCGGGGGTGGTCCTTTCCTCAATGACAGATACGAGCGGTCCAAAACAGACGAATGGGATTCTTTATTAAATTTATCATACTCATAAATTGATATCAAAATCTCATTCCCCGCAGTTTCAAAACACATGCATTTATCCGTGCTAGTCAGAACGCTAGAAGCAAGTTAACTTTTAACTTTGGAAATTGTTCACCATGAGCCTAATCAGGAATGTTACAAATGTTCTCTTCTAACAATAGAGGATTGACGCCGCAATTTGACTTTAATACATCTAAGTACATCTAAGTACATTACTGTTCCCTGCTGATTGCAGCTGTCGTCAGCAAATTTAATTGGCAAATATTAAAGCAAATATTAAAAGCTAATGTCATAATCGCGCCAGCATCAGCTGGATTGTGGAGTTGTAGGCAGGAAGCTCCCTGCTGACTGGGACTCCCAAAGTCCACTTTAGCTTTGGAACACCCACCCGGATTCTTTCTATCTTCTTGTCACTTGTTGTTAACTGCTCCCGTTTGTACTTGGACCTGGACACAATCTGTATATCAGGCACTTGTATTCTCTATAGTGCCACGGACATTTTGACTAACTATGCTATTGCCTTATCATCACTGCTGGCTACAACAAACTCAAAATTCAAATCTTAAATCCATAACCTGAACTCAAGCACCAGTGGGGGATCCCGGGCATGTTTGAACTCTGGATTCTTAGCCCTTGGATCTCAGAGACTAATTCCTACTAAGTGCTACCTAGCCCCAAGCCCCAAGCTTGAAAAGGCACAAAGAGGAAGGAGCGCACAAGAACAACAGATCACAAACTAAAAAATTGAGAACAAGAAATTCTGTGCAGCTGCAAAATTTCCATCGGCCGTATAAGACTGCCAAACGACAGAAAGCGAAAATGTTATTTACCAAAGAAGGAAGATGAAGGAATCAGGCCCAGTCTCAATCTTAAAGAAAATTGGAGGGGCATCAAGAGCCTGAGATGATTCCATCTGACAGGTCTTGTAACACCTTGACAAACCCGTCAAAACAATTCAAGAATCTCATAAGAGAGCACAACAAGGACATGTCCCGATGTTAGTTAATCGGAATAACTGTGATACCAGAGACTCTGGTGAAATAAGAGATTATTTTAAGCAGCCTATTAAAGAAGCCATAATGTACAATCAAGAAATCCCCCTCAAGAGTTCTGAGAGCTCAAAATCCTGTACCCAACGGGAGGAACCACTCGCAAGCACACTCCCCTCTGTTAATCTCTACCCAGAAATTATAACTCAAGGGAGACTTTCAGCCCCAGATAAAATAGCTTCTCCCCTTCCTCAAAGAGCATCTCAAGAAAATCATCAGGATAATGTGCAAAATAACAACCTAACCCTGAGTGTGCCTAGATTGCCTGATAGTACCCCTGACAAATTGAAGCTGGCCAGGGCCAATCAAGAACCAGCCGAACGGCTGGTGCTCTTGGACCCGCGAAAGGACAAAGCCTCCATCCCCATCCACGACTCAGCGCAGATTATACTAGAATCTTCAATCTGGATTTCGGCCACCAGTTCAGTGAGCTTTACATCCCAGCACATAAGCCTATTGTGCCCGTCGCCCGTTGAAATAGATATAATTGAACCAAATGGCACACGGCAGCTCGGCATCCAAACGTTCAAGTTTGACTTTCCACTACCCACCTCTACACCAACTTCAGTACCCTGTGAGCAAATGTCTAATAACCACCTTAAAGACCCTTATAAGATTTGTATTAGGGACTGTACATTTAATACTCCTATAATGTCCATAAATAACAGTAGAGCCGGCCAAGGTGATTTCAATCCACAGCTAAATTCACTACAAAATTTAAATAAAATTAACAAAAGAAAGCAAACGTCCACAACCAGTAGCTCTATAAACTCAAACCTAATTCCCCTACACTGTCAAAATAATACCAGTGGCTCTCTAAATTCTTAACTCCGGTTTAGGGAGCCATGTTATACTCCCACCACGCACAAGGTCGAGATACTACTCTCTGATACCAACCAAGCCTTGAATTCAATGGCGAGTGCTGCCCATATGCACACAGCATACAATTAAATATCCTACAGTTAATAGCTGGTCTAATAACCAAAGTTGATGCCAAACTTGACCAAATAAACGCCCTGATATGCAGAGCCCAAAATAATGTAGCGTCAAGCCAAAGTAACAGCGGTTGTAGCTGTTACCCGATATTAAAAAAATTAGAAACCCTTCCGGAAGTTATGTCCACATAATATAGAGGGCCTGAAGAAAGAGACATGTAGACGTATGCTGAAATCCACTCCTTCCAATCCTCTGTTGAACCAATACCCCCACTGGTCCACTCCAAGAAAACAACAATCCCACAGTATAGAACACTCAGGGGACACTTAGATCAAGTCAAAGCAAGAACTCACGGTCACATGCACCATTGATGCCGTTTGCAATTTCTTAATTGTGAAAATTAAGGAATCGCAATTAAGAAATCGCAAACGGCTATGCACCAAGAAATCGAATTTTTTTGCGATTTCCTAAATTTCCTTAATTGCGATTCACAATTTGCGAATCGCAATTAAGGAATCCCTTCCCATTGATTCCTATGGGCCTAGAGGCCCATACAAATGAATGGGAAGTCATTTTTCATTTGCGATTAGCAATTTTCGAATCACAAATTGAAAATGCAATTTCAAGGGTGCAGGGGGGTCCAAAGGACCCCCCTTGTACCCCTGAAATATAACTTTAAGTGCATTTTTCACACACACATGCCCCAAGGGTATGTGTGTGTGTAAAATGAAACTTTCAAAAATGCACTTTTGTGCATTTTTGAAAGTTTTCGCAAATTGCCATGAAGGTCAACTTCATGGTAATTTACCTCCCTATTTGCGAATTCGCAAATTTAAAATGTTCATGCATTGCATTTAAGAAATCTCAAATTGCGATTTCTTAAATGCAATCGCAATTTTAGAAATCGCAACGTGATTGCGATTTCTAAAATTGCGAAAAACATGATGCATCCCAATTTTGTCAATTGCATTGGCAAACGCCCGAAAATTGCGATTTGCACCATTTGCGAATGCAATTGACAATGATGCATGTGCCCGTATGTCCCATGTCAATGGCCCTCCTGATCACACAGATCAGCAGACAATTTTCATACAGGACCATCTGATTAAACGTCTGAAAATTGTTGACAAACAAGACCGCAAATCCACCCTAAACAAAAATTGCTTAACAAATGGCCCTGATGACTTCACTCAAGAAAATCCCATTCAAGTAACTATCTCCCAACCTATACTGCAAAAGGAGCTAACAATCTGCCCCACTCCATCGAACCATTTAAGATGACAACTGTACCCCCGGCCAAAGAACAACATTTGTCCAGGAAAGACAAGAAGAGATTAAAGAAACAAAACAACGCTAGGAAAAAGAATGAAGTGCTACTACGCTGATTCAGACCTGATGTCAACGACTCGAAAACCAACATAGTCTCAGCACCCAGCAAAAACTCAGATGGAGGAGGAATTTTAGATACTCGCCTTACAGTACAAACAAACGTTGTGCAAAATATGGACCAATGTAAGAGAGAACCTGCTCAATGTACTGTGGTTAGCCCAAAGGAGAAAACTGGGAATTTGAGTGGAAAGAAAAGAACCCAATGCATATTGTGGAGAAGTCCATAAAATCCCTGAAAAACCCATAAACCCACCAAGCGATCGATCCCCCACTCGACATGGTGTTAGAAAGCCCGCTGGTCAGGATGCACCCTATGAATCCACAGCGATTTAAGATACTCACGTGAAAAAGAGAAAGAGGGCCAAAACATAAGGAAAGCCACAGAGGAGATACCCACACAAGTTAATCTTACAGATGGCTCCTAAATGAAACAAAATGAGAAGACTCTGAACTCCTTGGAAACAGTGGACCAGAGGCAATACTTCCATCAAAGAAACATGAATGAGAACTCAGTTCCCAATGAGTTCAACCCGCACTGCCCTAAAGTGAACAAACCAGAATGGCTGAATCACCCTCTTAAGACCAAGATGCCCAAAGATGACTCCAAAACAAAACTTTCACATCAAAAGAAAACTGTTTCAATTGATGCTAGAACAACCCAATCACTACAAGAAGGTAAAAAGCAAACACTGTAGCCAGAGCATCTACTCCAAGGGAAATAGGATATCCTCAACAGAGGAAGCCTCCTAAATATAGTTTCCAACTTCCAGGATTAGAAAATATAAACACAACAGACATTGAAAGTGTCGCTTTTATCGCCCCAGAACAGGGCCAAATTAATAAGACCACGGTAGTAACCTTCCACAGTAAAGACATAGCTGCAGCCCTACTGTTGAATAAAGATCGTCTGGGGCATTCAGACTAGTCTTGTGACCAAAGTTAAATATCCTGTTGTCTCAAGGGATAGAGTCCCAAATGCCTTAAAGGACTATAACACTCCAACCTTGGCAAACAGTGATACAACTAGCCAGCTGCCTACTTCAGTCTTGCTTGGTTCATAAGCGGCCACCCAAACAGCACCGTGGAAATAGAACCAGCTTCAAATAACAACATCCAGAACAGGAGGCTCCCGCCAATGTGCACTAAAATAACAGAATTCTCAAGACTGGTCCTGTCTCTCCCAGGCCCTAGGGTGAAGCACATAACATCTCAAGTGGACATAAAACTAGTGAAGAAAATGTCCACCACCTCAGTATCTGTTCCTGGAACATCCGAGGGCTAACAAACGAAAAAGCGGAAAGAGTAACAACCTCTTTTCTTAAATAAATATGATAATATTGCCCTGCAAGACACCTGGTCCTTGCAATGTACCACCTGGGTGGACTACACTGTTTATGAATCCCGTGCAATTGCATCTCAAGTAGGTGGTCATGCGTCAGGAGGCGCATTAAACGCTCTTAAGAACAACCTGGCCCTAAAGGTCTCCATGATTTATGAAGGGCAAGGTGACACTACATTTTCATTAATATTCAGTCACAACCATTGGAAAAAAATTACACTAAACAACATACTATTATCCTTGGTTGTATTTATCTACATCCCTCTAAAACCAAGCAAGAGACAACTTTGAACAACATTTTCCCCATCTTGTATGATCTTTTTGAATACTTACCGAACGATATGTGGCTAGTAATGGGGGACTTTAACGCCAACCTAATGGAGAAAAGCTTGGACCCCTCCATTCTAACCTCACTGGACAACCAAATATGGGCAATCCCAGATATAAAATGCCAGTACCAATGGAAGGATAATCAAGGGACAAAGGTGGCCGCAAGCTTAAACCAACAAGGGCTGCGTATCCTAAACGGTAGACTGGAGTCAGACTCGCCCGCTGCTTACACCCATGTATCTCCCTTTAGAGTGGCTACCTTGGAATACATATGGATCTCGGTCGCCCACTTCCAATTCGTACAGGAATTTGTGGTAATCCCCTCATTGGAAAGTGATCATGCCATTTTAACATGCAAAGTCCTATCCAATCAGAGCTTCCGTCCAAAAACCTGCCTGATTGAGAAAGATTCAACATTGGAGCCAATTAGAAAACTACACTGGAAACTGGACCAACAAGAGGCAATTAAAGAGAAGGTTGTTAATTTTTTGGAACACTTGAATCAAGAGTCTAGCAGCTAGCTGACACCCTCACTGTGGGAACTGATAGTGTAGGACCTTAAAAAAAATCTATCTATAAAGAGTGTTAAAAACTCAAACAATTACCCTTCATCTATACCCCACCTCAGTGACTTCAAGCACACCGTGCTGAGTATCTATATATATAAAAATGAAAGTATGTCTGTTTGTCCTTTATGCATTACTACACCATTCATCCGAACGGCATGAAACTTTGGGAAGTTATTAAGTACACTCCCGCAAAGGTTTCTGGCAAAAAAAAAAAATGTTAAAAGTTGTTGAGTGCACTCCCTCGAAGGATTCTGGCAAAAAAAAAGAAAAAAAGAAAAATGTGTTAAATGTCTGCTCCCCAGGGCCCTCATAATCTTTCCAATACTGAACGTTTACAGTTTCCGGTGCGACTCGCTTTTGCAATGACCATCAACAAAGCACAAGGACAATCGCTGCAAATGTGTGGACTAGATTTGGAGAATCCGTGCTTCTCACATGGACAACTGTATGTGGCCTGTTCATGCTTCGGAAAACGTTCTGATTTAAACCTTCAGATTTATACTTGTTCGCACCAGACGGAAAAAAAAATACTGTGTATCTACAAGCACTCAAATAAATACACAGAATTAAAACAACACTTTTTAAAATGGTTTCCATATTAAAATGAATAAGTTTCAATAAAAATGACACAATGTAAATTAAATGTTATCATAACAAGTTTCCTTCAATTTCCTTTCTTCTGAGATCGCAGCAACGCGCGGCGAAGGTTTATGGCAAAAAAAAATGTAAATCAACCCAGAAGGGCCCTCATATGCTTTCAAATACTGAAATTGTCAGCGAATTTGTGAGCATCGTCGACAGTTATGCCCCCAAAAAAGAAATCAATGTGTCGATCTACATCTAAAGCATGAAAAAAAAGGCATTACAAGCTTCAGAAACAGACGAGCAACGGGAAGCAAGATTAAAAGCTGTTCAAACACAAACTGGTCATGCACGTTCTTCTCAAACGAACGAGCAACAACAATCCAGATTGTAAGCCGATCAAGTATGCACTGCTTAAGCCCGTTCTTCACAAACAAACTAGCAACAAGAATCAAGATTGGAAACAGATCGATTATGCACTGCTCAAGCCCGCTCGAATGAAACAGGAGAGCAACGAGAATCAAGATTGGAAGCCAATCAAGTACGCACTGCTCAAGCCACACTTTCAAATGTTTTCCATATTAAAAAGAATACGTTAAAAAAAAAAATGAAACAATGTAAATTGAATGTTATCATATGGAGTTGCCTAGAATTTCCTTGAGATCGCAGCAATGCGCGACGGGTAAGCTAGTTAAACATAAATTAAATACTCTATTGCGTAAAAGCACACATACCAGCTTAGATCACAAATATTTATGAGAGAAGATTTTAACCACCCGTAAAGAGTATAGGCAATTAAGGTTTAAAGATAAAAGGATAAAAGAAGAACAGTGCTGGACATTTTCCCATTAAATCATAAAATCAAAAGATCAAAGAGATTTTGGCACTGGGTAAACAAGAATTCTAGACCTGGCCAACCTTACACCGTAACGAATGTCTCCCCCACTGAATGGGAGGCCCACATTGAAACTCTCTACATTGAACTTGACAAATATAATTGATGTAACTAATCATAGCTCTAACCCCCCTATCCCCTCCCTGGAATGTCACCAATTATCAAGAGTACTTCAAATCAAGTTGCCTTCATCATAAAACAAATCCATCCAGGAGGGGCCCCCGGCCCAAAATGGATTACCAACAAAGATATACAGAGCTTGACTCACAAGTGGGCAGCGCTCTTGGCCCCCCCTATTCGAGATATGCAGAATGGGTGGTCCCATTCCTCATTATTGGCGATGTTCTCTCCTCGTCCCTATCCACAAAAAAGGTCAGTGATCTAATCTGGATAACTACCGGTTGATTGCACTCCTCGATGTTGATGGGAAGGCCGATGCAAGCGTCTTATTACAAGAACTGACCAGCTGGGCGGAAGACCGTAAATTAATACCTTTCATGTATACTGGCTTTCAAAAGGGCTGCCACATTGAGGACAATCTGGTTTGCTTAGCCCATATGATCGAGGCTACACTTGCAACAAAAGGAAAATCGCTGTTCCTGGCATTTTTCGATTTCCTAAAGGCATTTGACAATGTTGCCCTCCCCAGGCTATGGGAGAAATTGCTCAAATATGGCATTCTGCTAACTCTATTGAACGCCCTCATCGCCCTGTACTCTGTTACTTGGGTCAAAATAAAAGTCTCTGCTGGCTAGTCTACAACCAACAAAATCATGGCCAACAAAGACCTAAAGCAAGTATTTTGGCCCCTTTGCTATTTAATTTGTACCTCGCAGATTTACCGGAGTGGCTGGCCAGCTCTCAAGCTTTCCCACCAAGAACCGCATCTGTTAAAATCCAGCCAATGCAATACGCAGATGATATGATTCTCCTTGATCAAACACAAAAGGGCCTTCAACGACTCTTTGATTCCTTGGCAACATATTGTGAAACTAATGTAATCAAGATTAATATCTCTAAAACCAAGGTGATGATAGTCTCGAGAAGCCGAGCGAGACAGCGCCCCTGGTTTATCGCTGCGAAATCTATAGAGGTAGTCGCCACTTATAAATATCTTGGAGTCTGGATAGATCACAGAGGGAGCACGGGTCTGCAAATCGCTGCAATGCAAAGTGTGGCCCGCAGCCTGGAGGGGGCCTTCCTACGAACCAAGAAAGCTCTCCATTCTCCTGACTTCACCTCGTTAATTAGAGTGATAGATGCCAAATTACTATCCACAATAGCCTTCGGCGCTACTACTTTTAAAGATAAAATGTTCACTTGGCTGGATAGAATACAATCAGCCTGTTTCCGTAGAGTGTTTTGCCTACCCAATTCGACCTCTCATGCCCAAATCCGTATGGAGTTCCACTTGTTCTCCCAACATTGGATAATGAAAGCAAGATTCTTCATTACCTACTGTGCAAAAAACAAAAATGGCCCACGCCTCCACACTAAAGAGTTGCATCTGGACACTGTTAAATAATCCCAGCACTTCCTGGAATACATTTTTAACATTCTGCTTGGACGCATTAGAAGCCCAGGATCTATAGGCGAGCTCGCTATTCATAGGGATTGCCACCAAAGCCCTGACCAAACAAGCAAAAATACTATCAGTGGAACACAATGCACTATCATGAAACAGCTATCACATGGCAACTCTATGATCTAAAAAGGCTACCACACTACCTGTCATCCTCCATTAAGCCATCAGTGAAACACCAGTTAATGAGACTATGATTTGGGCTAATCCCCCTGGTGGCGTACAATTATGGACGGAGGTACAAGGCAGATATGTCCTCACAGTGCCTCTTCTGCAACTACGGGGAAGAAAATTGAATACACGTTTTGTGCATCTGTAGAACTTTACTCCCCCTTCGAACTTATTGGTTGCACCCCATCTGGAGAATACTTAATGTACGGACATGCCAAGCAGCCTTAGAGGAGTATATGAAGGGGGACTCAGCACAAATGGCGGCCTGTTTCGTAAAATGTATGACCAAGATTAATTCAATTCTACCGGCAGATACCACCCATGAACCTTTGCTGTGTCAGATATGAATTTTCATTTCTCTGTCTTTTAAATTGAGAGCAGAAAGTATTTTTTATGTTCTTTTTTGTATGAATTGCAATTATTTTAATTGTGCAAATAATTCTATCTATCTATCTATCTATCTATCTATCTATCTATCTATCTATCTATCTATCTATCTATCTATCTATCTATCTATCTATCTATCTATCTATCTATCTATCTATCTATCTATCTATCTAATCAGGAATGCCACAAATGTTTAATCAACTTCTAGTTACTGTTGGGGACCGCTAAAAAGTTATACGTAGTCCATGTGACACTCTAAGGCAGGAAAGTAACAATGTTGCACTATCCTTCATTCCAGCTAAATGCTGAAAACAGTAATAGAAAACACGAGCGGCTCGCGCCTTGCTTGAAAAAACAATTGAAGCAAAGCAAAGTCAGAGCAACACTACAATGATTGGTTTCTGTTAAACAAGCTTCAAAGTAAGTCAGATTCTTAACACGCTAACATACGCAGTATTTAACCACGGTAAAAGGCAAAATGTGGATTAAAAATTGTTGCTTTACTATAGTTTCAGCTATGAGCCAAAAAGTTGAATACACAGAAACGCTCCCTCCAGCAGGATTCTATCCATAACAAAAGTGGAACCGACCAAATCAGAGAACTAACATGCAAGTAAGCAATTTAACTCCTAATCATGATCCTGTTTGGCAGAAAGAAATTCTAATACATTGTGAAGGGTAAGTCTTACAACAGACTTTCTTTTGTTTAGGTTACAAAGTCAGAAGCATGAGAGTTGCGCCAAAGAAGCTAATTCACATAGTGCACTTCCATTGAGAAAAATACAGGTATACTCTTGCCCCATTCATGGACTGAGCTCTATAGATGAGAAGGTTGAAATCGCCACTAAACATTCTCCGCCTCACTCCTTTGTTTTTAATTTTACACAGATTACACTGTGGTCCACCCCTGATAATAATCCCCGAAGTGATTAGGGGATTGGAAACGCGTTGGCATTTCCGTTTTTTACCCACAAGGGACTCGTACTAAAAAGGACTCTGCAGAGGGTTTTGGTTAAATAAAAATATCCCTGCTGAGCCTGACACAACCCTTTGTTTCCCATGGGTAGCTCGTCTCTAAACTAAAGCCAAGTAAAGGGCACTTAGAGTAAGCATCACGTCCTGATCTATATAGACTGATGTAATTGTTCACAATGAGATAAATGTATTTTGCACGTTTACGGGTTTACCCAATGCACTCAAGCAACAGTAACACATAAATTATGTTAGCAAATATATATAAAGTACAGAGCAACAAAACAACAGAAGTCAATCAGAAGCTCCAGAGGGAGAGTAGTCCGTAGGAGTCCTTTATTATGTCAAATAGCCAGCCGACACGTGTTGCATCGCTATTGCGAATCCTCAGGGCTATAATGGCTGTATCTAAACCAAAAGGTTGCACTGCTGGTGATACTTCCGACCCAGCTGGGCCCCTTTGATGAACACTAGTGGGCTTGCAGCACTGATTGTGCCCTGAAAAGTTGTTTCAGGCCTGCCACCGCAGTGCAGATGCACGGTTTGTTAAATGCCATTTTAACCTGGCCAGTGTACCCAATTGCCAGGCCTTACCCTTCCCTTTTCTTAAACATAGGACACCCCTATGGTAGGAACAAGGCAGGGTGCAGTGTATGGGAAATATGCCAGTTTTTTTCACTATTGAAAGGCTATCTTGCCCACATGACATAATAGGGAATGTTCTGTAACATTTTTACCGACATATCTTCCCATAGGAGTAAGATGGTATCCCTGAACTCAGAATTTAATAACACATCTTTTAGTAAGGATGGTTTTTAAATTCTGTGTTTGAAAATAGCACTTTTAGAAAGTGGGTGTTTTCTTGTTCAATCATTCTGTGAGCCTCTGCCTGTTTGTGGACTGACTGTCTGGATTTGGAGTGACAGGGGCTGGGTGGCTCCAGGAGGCTGGGTGAGTCATCCCGAGGCTGAATAAGCCGATCTGCATTTGGAGTGGTGGGAGGAATAGCATCTGTACCTGACTAGGGCTGTGCCTGCCTTCCACAAATGACTGGCTCCACCTCATACAGTGTTTCTGAAGACCCTGGCCCACACTGACAAAGGAAGAAGTTGTGCACTGGCAGAGTGCACCCAGAACTGGTTTGGATTGGGTTCAGACCCCCTTACACAAGGAGAACCAAGAACCAAGACATTTTGCGGTATAAATATTAGACCTGAAAGCTCTGAATTTTTGTGATCAAGAGGAACCTTTGCCGAAGAGGACAGCTAAAGAGACTGAAGAGAAGGTATGCCCTTGCTGTGTGCCTGGGACTGGGCTGCAGTTTGCTGTGGCTGCTCAGGGAAGGACAAGGGACTTTGCTGTGTGCTGTGTCCACTCCCCAACTTGAAGAGGAGTCTCCAAGGGCCTGTGTGAGCTGGCCCCCTGTTATGGGAAAGTTTCCCAAGATCGTCTCTGCGATGCTATATGTGTGTTTGCATACATTTGGTGACCTCCATGAAGCCTGCAGTGATATCCCGAAGCCGTGATTATTCCCAATATCGACGCTGTGTGCGTGTGCCTATACAGAACCCTTCCTGCACTGAGATCTTTGTGAAACCGCAACGCTGTGTGCGAGTCTGCACACATCCCTGCCTGTACCGTGTCCTTCGTGAAGCCGGCAGCGTGGTCCCCAAAGTGCTGCGTGTTTGTCCCAGCCACTAGCCTGAGCCATAATATTCAAAGTGTTTTGCGTGCCATCACCGTCACCGACCGAGTCGACTGCCCAAGATTACTATCAAAGGAAAGGGAGCAGTGCTGTGACCTACTCGGCTACGAGGCATGGCCTGGCAACCTGAGCTCCCCAGCTCCGCTCCGCCGCTGCCGACAGAGCCGCCCAGCAGAAAGTCAGCGACGGGGGAGAGCAACCCCCCCATGTAATGCTCGGACTGAAGTCCTGAGCCGCCACGTGTGTCGCTGCCTGGGGGGTTGCAGGCCTGCAGGGAACTGTTCTGGTGGAAATCTGGTAACAAGGCCTCCTTCCCTGGTGATCCCAACGTGCCGTACTTGCCCGGGCGGGATCTACAGTGTTGGGGACCTCTTTCACTCTTTCTCTCTTGCTTCAAGGGCCTCCAAGGGCATATTTTTGCAGTGGTTCATGACAGTCAGCATTACTGTTGAAAAAGTGGTTTTTCAGAACAGCAGGGGCATCGCACGCCGGTGCCAAGTGACACGTGCTTGTGACAGGTGCTTGTAACATTATGATCTATGCAAATAATCTACTTCGGATCGGGGACTGTTTTACCCTAGTAATTTTTCACCTGAAAAGACACAGGTTAGTTTTGCAACAATCTTCACAAAGACATTTCACTGAATATATTCCCCTGTGTAAGTTGGATTTTTGTCGTTTTGGTCTTGTCAAATTTAGATAAAGATACCTTTATTTTTCTAAACCTGTGTGGTGACCATTTGTGGTGTTATCACTGTGTTGCTGTGAGTGTTAGTACAAATACTTTACACGTTGCCTTTAGGATAAGCCGGTTTTGCTCGTGCAAAGCTCCCAAGGGGGTGAGCAGGGGTTATGTAGAGAGTGTTTCACCCTTACCCAGACTAGAAGCAAGGGTCCCTATTTAATCAAATGTACCTACCTCTGCTAACTAGAGACCCCAGTTCTAACAGCAGGTCTGTCATGTTTCAACAGGGGCTTACCTTTAAGTTGAATATTGCTTTGACTGGAAATGTAGCAACATCTGCTCACGGTTGTAAGATAAAAAACATAACATAACTGTATAACATACATAAAGCAACATAAAACTGCAGTTAAAATATAACAGGGCACAACATATCAAACCAGGAGAGTAAGAAAGACACACATCAATCACAATAAAACAAAATAACACATTGCATGAATGCAGAACCAAAACCAGAGCAGCTCAATAAAAAACAGAACACATCAACCCCACAATCAAATGCGCAACAAAAGTACCAAATGTTCTTACACATTCTACCACCTCCAGAACCATGTTTTCATAGCAGGCTAATAAAAGGTGCATGGAACAAGCCCTGGCTTAATTTTCTACCACGGACAGTCAAAATCTTTTCATGATTTGCCCCAGATCTCACTAACTAGATGACTAGAGATATGCAGCTCACTTTTATATTTTAGTTTCCTGTTTTGTTAACATTCAGAGTTGTGCAAATACACATAAAGCAACAATTCTCACAGATATTCGTATATTTTTGCCAGACAGAGGCTTTCTCTAATTATTACTATAGTCAGGCACCAGTGTTTCAATGAAAAGTTGCATAGATCAGCGAAAGGGTCTGTGAGAGCTAAGGGGTGAATAGATTTGGTAGGAGAAATTTATTTATGCATTCATTTCGTATAGTCAATCCTACCAGGTACAGTGCTTCATGAAGTCCACCGCCTGGATACCCTCTTCAATGACAAACAGTGCTCTACAAATCCACCTAACATTACATTACAATACATTGTGTCTTAATATTATATAGGGGCATATGTACAAGGATTGGCGATAACTACCTCTAGTTAGTGGCAGTCTTCTTACCGGTGTGTCCTGTGGAAAACGTATCACCTTGTTAGCAACGTATTCACAAGATGTAGTTCATGGCGATAGCTTCAGGGATCAGCGGTGAAAACTACAGGTAACATTAGCGTGATGGTGATTGGAAGTCCGGCGTTAGAGGGCGAAAACAAACGAAAGGCCCATTAGCGGCAAAAAAACGCACGTTAGTCAGCCCAAAATACCCTATCAGTCGTCTTCCAATGAAAAATAGGCAAAAAAACAATGGAATGCAGAAAGGAGCAGCCAGGGCCAAGTACAGCACAGATCAACAACCCCCTCAAGCACCCCAGCATCCAGGATGGCCAGCCAGAATCCCTGGGGAAGAGGAAATGTAGGGCTACATCCATGAAAAGAGGCGCATTGTGGTGCAACAGCAGTGATGTATCACTTCTCATTGTGCACTCTTCACTCCACCATGGGATCCAAAACCTTGAAAGCGCGAACAGTCCCTGGGGCACGAAGGCCTTGCTGGTCCTGCTTCTGGAGCCTGGATGCCTCACTGGTCCTGAATCTGGAGCATGGATGTCTCACTGGTCCTGCGTCTGGAGCCTGATTGCCTCGCTGGTCCAGTGTCTGGAGCCTGGATGTCTTGCTGTACCTGCGACTGGAGCCTGGAGTGGGATGCTGAGGTGCTGTGGATTCGATGAGCCGAAGTGGTAGATATTGAGGCGCAGCGATCACCCATACCTGGTGGTGAAGTCTGACAGGGCGTACAGGGACATGTTGCTGACCTGTACGAGAAGACAGCTTTGAGCCCCTTGGAGCTGTGAATGGTGGAGGCTGTGCACCAATGTAGGGAGGTCTGCATTGCATACTATGATCCACCACTGCACCGCTGAGCACGGAGTGTATTCCCAACAGTGGGTGGCGCCTCTCTGCATCACAGGCAGGATGAATTTATGCTGGCCGGATGCTGTGGAGGGTGAGGCCCATGAGCTGCACCAAATTTGTGTGGCGGGAGCGCTGCAACTTCATGCCTAAGGGGGTCCTGCTGCATCACCTGTATTGGGAGGTTCCCCAGTGGACCTAGCGACGACTGCTGTACCCAGGCTTGTGAAACCCCACCTGGCTGAGGCTTATGCTGGCTGAGTCACAGATTTGGAGAGAGTGCAGTTGATTGCGCCACGGTGTCAAGGTCCAGGTAAGGAGAAGGTGGGACGCATAGCAGAGGAGGACAGGGCCTAGCACCTGGTGTGATGCACCCCCAGTGGGGCTCATCCCACTGCCTTCAAGCAGACTCAGGAGAGCAGGAGCAATGAAGTCACAGTTCCCGGCCTCGAGGTAAGATGTCTTTCATTTAAAACACCCACTCACACACACACCCACATCCCTGCCCCATCCAGTGTTCTTTCTGGTGTTTCCCACCTCCAAGCTGTCCAGTCCCCCCCGCAGCACTTCTCAATGGCGGGCGCTTGCACTCATGCGCAGCTGGTGTACCACCGGTGTGCCAAAGGTATATATGGTATTACAACGCATACCATTACATCCTATTCCATTACAATGCATTCTACTACTACACATATTGCAACAGTAAGGAAAGCGCTGGATAGCGGAGATGAAAACATTACTATTCCCACTCCAGTGAGTGCAACCCTAAAACTTACCTTGCACACCAAAACACACTCTGGACACTAAAATGTATCTTTGATCCCCCAAACGCACCCTAAAATTCATATTGGACCCCACAACACACCCCAAATGTAATATTATACCCCATAATACACCCCAACTTTCAACTCTGACCCATGAAACCCATACCCACCCTAAAACTTAAAAACACCATTACTAACCTCACAGTGGGTTGGAATGAAATACAATGTAAAGGCACCAGCGTTGTTGTAGTTGCGCTGAAAAGGCATTACGATGAAATGCCTTCATTGTAATGGACGTCTCCCGTACCAAAGGCAAGCCTGTCAGCATCGGTCTGCCCCTGGACGGTGCTCCGCACCAAGACTCCTTCCTCTTGGACACTGCACCGCTACAATGCCAGGACCCTCCTAGCCATCAACCCTGGATGCCACATCGCTTGCCAGGACCAACCTCTGCTGTGGACCACACATCGCCATCGCCATCACTGACGGCTACTAAATCACCGGCAAGGACCACCCTGACCGTCCAGGAGGAGGCATTGCCATCACCTACAGAAGCACACTCCGACTGACCATGCACTCTGATGACCCAACGGCGACCATGGAACACCTCCACTCTAAGATCCGGACCAACCCAACCCCAACCCCATACTCTGTGGCACATCATCTGCAGGCCCCCCGGACCTTGTACACCCATTCTCTGATACCATTTCCGACCTCGTTGAACCCTAGGCTCTCTCATCCACTGCCAACATCCTACTCAGTGAACTCTACTTCCAGCTGGACAACCCCAGTGACCAAAACACCACCCCGTCGTGGGGAAGCTCGCCAACATCAGACTCCTGCAGCTAGTCATCGCAGCAAGCCACATAGCAGGACACACGGTCGAGTACGTCTCCTCTGCCAGCGGGAACTTCAACTAAAGACACACTACCGGACTCTCCTGGACCAACCATCATTGTATACATCACGGCTTCACCATGCCCAACGTACATCACCTCCATCATCGCCCCCCCTTCGCAGCTGGATCAAGGCCACCGAAGAACTTCCTGTCAACTCCCTCAGCTCGACCACTCCGCCAATGCTTACAGATGATAATACTGCAGCGCGCAACCGCCACTGACGGATCTCCAACTGTGCTGACACCCTGGCACTCCTCAAGAAAAATCTAGCACCACGTTGTGCTGTATGTGCAAAGTGATGCTTGTAGGCATATGTCTGACCTTGTGAATCCCTGTGCCACATCATTCCTGCATCAGGTATGATGTATGATGTATGCAGGTTGTGCATTTCCACGCGACAAGCCCTCATAGGACTGACACAGTGAAATCCATCAGATTTTACTGTGGAAAAACGGGCTTCATTAAAAAAAAAATAAAAGCTGCTTTGTTAAAAAGCAGGCCCAGACATGGTGGTCTGCTAAGCCCAGCAGGCCACCATTCCTGAGAGGGCTGGCATTCCCAAAGGGCATGCAAATTGCGAGAGGCTCATTATTATTAATGAGCCTCGCAATTTGCAATCCCATTTGTAATCGCAAAACAGTGTAATAACTCGCAATGAGTCGCAAATTGTGAGGCCCTAAATAAAAGAGTTGTACATCTGGCCCCAAATGTCTTCAATTATTCATTAAATACGCACAACTTCAATCAATTAAAATTACTTTATTCTGCTAAGTTGGGTCATAAAAGTATATCGGAGAAATTAAATACATTAAAGAATCTATAAACATCCTTAATATATCTCATAATATAATACAATATTTGAACTAAAGTCTCAAAATACAAATAAATTAAGCTACTTGAATGTGAACCCATGTCCTAAACCCTGTAGTCACATTAACAGTTCATCTGGTGCAAGTGTGCCTGCAAACGAAAATCGGAGCTGCACCACTACCAAACATATAATCCAGTTAGAGAACAGATATTGAAGTATCATGATTAGGTAGAAAGGAAGTCTGTCAATGCAATGCATATGTTCATCTTCTTCTTTATCAATGCTTGTTCTGATCATAAAAACCATCAGCCAACACGTTTCTTTGTCCTTTGTACATAGGACTTCTTCAGGGCTGGAAGTTAAAAACATATATAAGGTATATACACATTAAAAAAGACACTCCATATATGACTGACTACATTAATATGAGTGAGTGAGTGATATATGCTTTATTTCGATACATAAATATCTTAAAAGCAGTACATACATTAAAAAAATACATTCTCAAGGCCAAGAATAAAATACATTGTAAAAAAAATAAAACAATCAGAAACTATTACAAGTACAATAAATAGTTAAAAAAGGATTACATTGAAATGGAAAGCCTTTTTGAACGGATCACCCATGACCATTTAAAAAATTTTGTAACACCACAGACAATGGGGGAGGATGTATCAGTCAATAAGATACGGAGGGCCACCAAATGCTGGCGTGTACCTAAAAGTCTACACAATGGTATGAGCCAGCGCCTCCTTGGAACACAATAGTCCGGGCATTCAAAAAGAATGTGTGCCACCGTCTCCACCCGTGACGAACACAAAGCACAGAAGGGCGAGGACTGGGAAGAAGATTTCCACCTGGACACCAGGTTACCTAGAGGTAAGGTACCCACTCTGAGCTTGAAGTAGAGAACCCTATCCAGTGGGATAGAAATAAGGTCCAGATAAGGCTCATATGCAACCACATCTTTGATTCTTATGAATGCTGCGGTCGAATTGCAGTGTTGAGGATTGCTAATGAGTTTGGAAGATACCCAATCCCAGTATAGTTTATTCAAGGTGGCTTTGGGAGGAGCAGAATGAGTAGCCCAACAGTCATCCAGACCCAGTTCCCCCAATAGACCCTTGACATCCCTTAGTCATTTTATTCGGTGCCATCCCTCCATTGCGAACAAGCTGATGAGAGGTGTTACCTCGAAACCGGTCCGGTCCTCGGATGCTTGATTCCGGTCTGGGAACGATATGGCTGTTGTAGTTCGGACTGGACTGTTCCCATGGGGCACAGGGTCGGAGCTGATTTGCATAAAGCCATTATCTGACCCAGGGTGGTGTGGAGTGCAAAAAACGATGGATTTAGGCCCGGATCCTTGTACTGGGGTGAATGTAAGACATTGATCTACATTCTGTCCATCAAATTGTTTTTTGTAATTTTCTCCCTGAGTGTACTGGGGTAGCTCAGACGTGGGTCCCAGAGCCTCCACACCACTCGAGTCAAGCTAGACGGGCTGATGAGAGGTGTTACCTCAAAACCGGTCCGGTCCTCGGATGCTTGATTCCGGTCTGGGAAAGATATGGCTGTTGTAGTTCGGACTGGACTGTTCCCATGGGGCACAGGGTCAGAGCTGATTTGCATAAAGCCATTATCTGACCCAGGGTGGTGTGGAGTGCAAAAAACGATGGATTTAGGCCCAGATCCTTGTACTGGGGTGAATGTAAGACATTGATCTACATTCTGTCCATCAAATTGTTTTTTGTAATTTTCTCCCTGAGTGTACTGGAGTAGCTCAGACGTGGGTCCCAGAGCCTCCACACCACTGGAGTCAAGCTAGCCGGGCTGATGAGAGGTGTTACCTCGAAACCGGTCCGGTCCTCGGATGCTTGATTCTGGTCTGGGAAAGATATGGCTGTTGTAGTTCGGACTGGACTGTTCCCATGGGGCACAGGGTCGGAGCTGATTTGCATAAAGCCATTATCTGACCCAGGGTGGTGTGGAGTGCAAAAAACGATGGATTGAGGCCCAGATCCTTGTACTGGGGTGAATGTAAGACATTGATCTGCATTCTGTCCATCAAATTGTTTTTTGTAATTTTCTCCCTGAGTGTACTGGGGTAGCTCAGACGTGGGTCCCAGAGCCTCCACACCACTGGAGTCAAGCTAGCCGGGCTGATGAGAGGTGTTACCTCGAAACCGGTCCGGTCCTCGGATGCTTGATTCCGGTCTGGGAAAGATATGGCTGTTGTAGTTCGGACCGGACTGTTCCCATGGGGCACAGGGTCAGAGCTGATTTGCATAAAGCCATTATCTGACCCAGGGTGGTGTGGAGTGCAAAAAACGATGGATTTAGGCCCAGATCCTTGTACTGGGGTGAATGTAAGACATTGATCTACATTCTGTCCATCAAATAGTTTTTTGTAATTTTCTCCCTGAGTGTACTGGGGTAGCTCAGACGTGGGTCCCAGAGCCTCCACACCACTGGAGTCAAGCTAGCCGGGCTGATGAGAGGTGTTACCTCGAAACCGGTCCGGTCCTCGGATGCTTGATTCCGGTCTGGGAAAGATATGGCTGTTGTAGTTCGGACTGGACTGTTCCCATGGGGCACAGGGTCAGAGCTGATTTGCATAAAGCCATTATCTGACCCAGGGTGGTGTGGAGTGCAAAAAACGATGGATTTAGGCCCGGATCCTTGTACTGGGGTGAATGTAAGACATTGATCTACATTCTGTCCATCAAATTGTTTTTTGTAATTTTCTCCCTGAGTGTACTGGAGTAGCTCAGACGTGGGTCCCAGAGCCTCCACACCACTGGAGTCAAGCTAGCCAGCTGATGAGAGGTGTTACCTCGAAACCGGTCCGGTCCTCGGATGCTTGATTCCGGTCTGGGAAAGATATGGCTGTTGTAGTTCGGACTGGACTGTTCCCATGGGGCACAGGGTCAGAGCTGATTTGCATAAAGCCATTATCTGACCCAGGGTGGTGTGCAGTGCAAAAAACGATGGATTGAGGCCCAGATCCTTGTACTGGGGTGAATGTAAGACATTGATCTGCATTCTGTCCATCAAATTGTTTTTTGTAATTTTCTCCCTGAGTGTACTGGGGTAGCTCAGACGTGGGTCCCAGAGCCTCCACACCACTGGAGTCAAGCTAGCCGGGCTGATGAGAGGTGTTACCTCGAAACCGGTCCGGTCCTCGGATGCTTGATTCCGGTCTGGGAAATATATGGCTGTTGTAGTTCGGACCGGACTGTTCCCATGGGGCACAGGGTCAGAGCTGATTTGCATAAAGCCATTATCTGACCCAGGGTGGTGTGGAGTGCAAAAAACGATGGATTTAGGCCCAGATCCTTGTACTGGGGTGAATGTAAGACATTGATCTACATTCTGTCCATCAAATAGTTTTTTGTAATTTTCTCCCTGAGTGTACTGGGGTAGCTCAGACGTGGGTCCCAGAGCCTCCACACCACTGGAGTCAAGCTAGCCGGGCTGATGAGAGGTGTTACCTCGAAACCGGTCCGGTCCTCGGATGCTTGATTCTGGTCTGGGAAAGATATGGCTGTTGTAGTTCGGACTGGACTGTTCCCATGGGGCACAGGGTCAGAGCTGATTTGCATAAAGCCATTATCTGACCCAGGGTGGTGTGGAGTGCAAAAAACGATGGATTTAGGCCCAGATCCTTGTACTGGGGTGAATGTAAGACATTGATCTACATTCTGTCCATCAAATTGTTTTTTGTAATTTTCTCCCTGAGTGTACTGGGGTAGCTCAGACGTGGGTCCCAGAGCCTCCATACCACTGGAGTCAAGCTAGCCGGGCTGATGAGAGGTGTTACCTCGAAACCGGTCCGGTCCTCGGATGCTTGATTCCGGTCTGGGAAAGATATGGCTGTTGTAGTTCGGACTGGACTGTTCCCATGGGGCACAGGGTCAGAGCTGATTTGCATAAAGCCATTATCTGACCCAGGGTGGTGTGGAGTGCAAAAAACGATGGATTTAGGCCCAGATCCTTGTACTGGGGTGAATGTAAGACATTGATCTACATTCTGTCCATCAAATTGTTTTTTGTAATTTTATCCCTCCATTGCGATCACCTCAGACAGGCCTGCTGCATATGAGGCTAGCTCGGGGACCCTCCACAGGCGAGCCCACAAGAGCAAAGGCCGGAGTCACGCCTGGTTCGCAATTGGTCAGCACCCCAAGTCGAGAAGCACTGGGACTGTAGGTGTGCTCAATGGAAGAACCATAAGATCTTTCAGAAACGTACTTTCTGCTTTAGCTAATACCTCAAGGTTTGAGGTGCCCCACAACTCCGCCCCATACAGGGCGGCAGTAACCCCTCTAGCTTTATAGATGTCTATAACCGGGGAGATGCAGTGTTTAGAGGATGAGCGATGTTCCCGGAGTAGGACGCCAGTCACCCTTTTGTGGCTGAGCAGCATCTTTTGAATATGTGGGGTCCAGCCCATGGAATTGCTAAGGCGGATCCCCAAATAATCAAACTCGCAGACCCTCTCCAGGGGAACAGTATTTAGAACCGGGTGGGGGGCAAGCTTTTTAGGAGGGTTCATGGTCAGGAATTTGGTCTTGTCTACATTGATCGTCAAGCCCCTGAGAGAGCAGAACTCCTGGAAGCGATTGAGGCGCTTTTGGAGACCCTGGGGTGTCTTTGCAATGAGAAGGGTACGTCGGCAAAGAGCAGGGTGGGGATCCGACTGCCAGCCAGGGACGGAGCATCTGCTGGTTCTTTGAGCAGGTGCTCTACCACATCATTCACATACAATGAGAATAGTGTGGGGACTAACACACATCCCTGGCGGACGCCCCTACACACCGGGATCCTATTGGTTTTCTCCCCATTCGTGCCCCACCGCACCTGTGCATAATTGTCTATAAGGAAGTTTAATCAAAAGCGACAGGATGTAGGTGGGCAACCCCAGCCCCTGCAGAACCCTGCAGAACCCTCCATAGCTCCTCCCTAGGTACTAGGTCAAAGGCAGTCTTAAGGTCAATGAAGGTCAAATAAAGACTGCCCTTGCCCAGCACCACCACCTTCCAATACAGGAGAATCAGCCTGAAGGCCTGTTCGATCGTCCCAGTACCTGAACGGAATCCCACCTGAAAGTCAGACAGTATCTTATGTTCATCAGCCCATTGGAGGACCCTCCCCAAAATCACCTTCCTGACCACCTTTTGGGAAGAGTCGATGAGACTAATGGGCCTATATTTAGCGGGGTTGTCCCGACACCCCTTTTTGAATATCGGGACAACCTCCGCCCCCTTCCAGGAATCAGGTACTAATGCGCCCCTCACAATTGCATTTAGTAGTGTAGCGACCAGTTGTCCTCATTCCTTGGGATCGGCTCGTAGCAAGTCACCTGGTATCCCATCCGGCCCAGCTGCTTTTGATGGGACCAGGGACTTAAATACGGCCTCCACCTCCCTCGCGGTAAAGCCATCAATGCCACTAACAATAACATCATCCTCCAAGGAAAAAGGCTCACTTAGGTCCCCTTCAGGTTGAGAATACAGGGCCTCGAAGTGGTTGCACCAGATCTGGGCGGGGATGTTACACGTAACCAGCGATACATCTGGCCTATTCCTTGTTCTAACCAAATTCCAAAAGCCCCTTGCATCCTTTCCCTTGCTTGCTACCAGAAGGTCTTCCCAAAACTTCTCCTCCCACTCCTTTTTCGCTGCCCTTAAGGTGTGGGAGTAATCCTTCCTTGCTGTCCTAATTGCTAGTTGGGACTTGGATTTGACTGCCCCTATCAAGGCTTTTTTCATGGTCCTGCATTTTGATGTAAACCATCCCTGCTTATTCATGGGTTTAGTCCTGTTAGTCGCACCAAAGGAACTACTAGGTGAGATGAAAAGCTTACTTAGGGCCCTAGTTAGGTCACAAATAATCTGCGTGGCCTCCTCAGGCGCATGAGACAATGAGCCTAGATTGCTCTCAGCTGCAGCCAGCAGTGCCCCTATGGCTGTGACTTTCTCAACAGATAAGACGAGCTTGGTCCACTTCAGTCGCCTCCCACAGTTAGATACACTGGCCATCTGAGAGTTGGATGCCGACGGTGGTTGTAACCCAGCCTTGCCCTTGAGCCACTCAGGAGATAAGACAAGAGAGAGAAGATTATGGTCACTCTCAATGGTCTGAATAATCTCCATGTCACTCAGGGTGCTCTATAAACATACGTCGAGAAGAATATAATCTATTCTAGACGTATGATTGGGCCTGTTGTAAGTGTGTACACCAATCAAGTCAGATTTGGACCTCCCATTGACCACCCTCAGACAAATTCCATATTGAGGGCGTTGATCTGCAACGCCACTTGTGACCACCTTTTAATAGGGGGCAGAGTCAGGGCTGGAATCCCCTTTCTCGAATCCTCCTCTTCTATGCCTAGCATGTCATCAAGGCCTAGGGGCTCGAACATACAATTTAGATCACCTGCCACCAAAATGCACGATTTTTCTGGCCGCTGCCTAAGGAGATCTTCCAAAAGAGCAATGGTGGCTGATTGTACCTCTAGCATAGATATTGAAGATGTCTAGGAGCAGACATCCCCGAGAATCCTTTAACGTGATGTTGAGGATATCGGGTGAGTTTGTGGGGTGCTCCTCCTCCCTGCAATCTAAAGAGACAGCAACTCAAATGAGGAGACCACCCGAAGGGCGACCCCTCCCTGTATATACATAAACACAGGACATTTAACACAATATAATACAAAAAATACATGTAAACTTTAATCAGTGAAACTCGTTTTTCTGTGAGCATATGTAAGACTATATCCCTACAACATAAAAAAAAAATAACAGGACATCCCAATCATATAACAACAAAGGTGCTTGACTTGCCAAACGTACAACGGGCATTGCATACCCAGATGCAAATGCAAGGACACTCATTATGAGGACTCGTAGTGACACCATAATAATGTAAGAACACAACTGTCTTGTAGGGTCCAGCATATAGAATTCAAAATAGAGGACCTGTAAGCCAGGATTACCTATGTGCCATGCACACTATAAGCCCTCCATCTATATTAATCTAAAATAATAAGAAAAAGAAAAAGTAAAAAAGGGTAAAGGAGCACCACACCAAAGAAGACCAAAAGGAAAAAGAACACCCAAAGAGACCATGTAGTGAGCTAATAAAAGTGTACATAAAAAAGGCATACCAAAATCATAATGAAGCACCAGACAAAGTCGCTCAAGTGCATCATACGATAAGCGCACTATCTAATGTCAATTCCAATGCTGGTCCCTAAAAAGAGGGGGACAAGACAAAACAATCAATAGTCCTGTAAATCAGAGAGAGTATATTCTATTTCTATTTCTATTTTCATCATTTGTAGAGCACGACAGCTGCCCCAGCCAAGGGGCGTCCCGGCGCTAACAACAAACAGAAGCAATAATACAAAACAACGGTCTAGACAGTGGGAAAAAGATAAGTTTTAATAGCTTTCCTAAAATCGGTAAGGTTGTTGAGGCCACGAATATGAAAACCGAATATGAGGGGCAGAAAATTCCTAAGAATTGCCGCTCTATAACGGAAAGAATGACCTCGAGCTCGAGTTTTCCTAACTCGAGGAACCCGCAGCAGATGTTGGCCCATGGAGCAAAGCTGGCAGGGAGGAACATAGAAAGAAAGCAGATCTGTCAATGAGCTAGTGGATCCAACCTTCAGGATTTTAAAAGCTATACAGAGGGCTTTAAATGAATCCTTTGAGCCACGGGCAGCCAGTGGAGGTGGCGAATACTGCCAGACACTGAGCAGACTCTACACAAGCCCAAGAGAGCTCTCACTGCAGCATTCTGAACCCTCTGTAACCTTAGGACTTCTGCCTTATTAACCCCTAAGTAGAGCAGTTCATGTAGTCAAGCCTAGAGATAATTGGTTGATGCATCAAAAAAAAACAGGATGAGTCTCAGCCCACGAAGAAGACCGAAACAGGTACCCGCTACCTTCTTTGTTTGTGTCTGGAAACCAAGCAAAGAGTCCATCCAGACCCCCAAGTTCTTTACCACCTGTTTAGGAGAGGGAGGGTGCCTAGATTCTCGTGTCACCAGTGCTCATTTCATAAACCTTGATCCCTTCCCACCAGCAACACCTCCGACTTACTAGCGTTCAGCTGGAGGCAATTGGTTGTCATCCAGCCGGCAACGGCCGCCAGATTGCCTTGGAACTTAGTGGCGTTGTCCCTGGAATTATTGGAAAGTGCCACCACCAGCTGCGTGTCGTCGGCGTGGGAGACCACCGTCAGACTTCTGCTCTTGGCAAAAACAGCCAAAGGTTGTACGTACAGGTTAAAGAGCAGTGGGCTCAAAGATGAACCCTGTGGTACTCTGTGCTTGATGGGAAAGGTCGATGAAAAAAAGGGAGGAGCTGTCACCTGATAAGACCTGTCTGAAAGAAATTACACTAGCCACTTCAAAGCAAGTCCTCTGATGCCTGCCTCTTCCAGCCTGCACAGCAAGATGGCAGAGACACAGTATCAAGCGGGACATTGAGGTCCAAAAGGATCAGTGCCGATGTCTATCCTGCGTCCAGTGCTGCCCAGAGATGTTCCTGTACCGCCAAAAGCGCTGACTCCGTACCATGGCCAGCACAAAACCCATTTTGTGAAGGGACGAGTATGTTATTACTGGTCAGGTGGTCAGAAAGAATGGAATTGATATATGCTTCCACAATTTTTGCAGTCCAGGGGAGCAGAGAGATAGGCCTGAAATTCTCTGATTTTTTTGGTATCCAGAAAAGGTTTTTTAAGCAATGGCAGTACTCTGGCCTGTTTCCATGCTATAGGTGCAATCGCTAGACTAAGTGATTTGTTAATCACTTGAACAAGAGAGGGAGAGATGGTCGGTAAAATTCTCCTAAATTGGTCAGATTTCAGAGGATCGGCCGATGAGCCTGATTTGATTTTTGCACAAAGAAAAAGTAACCAGTCAATATGAGTTTGCCCTGTGATAGGTCTTTACTGCGTCTCAATAGTGCACTTTAGATAAAGGATTAAAGTCCTTTCCCCAGGTTCTATCACATTTTATGCAAATTTGTTGCAGTAAAACTAACTTTTCATTGTACCAAGGATTAGACTTGGACATTTGATTTGAGGACCACTTGGCTGGGATCAGCTTATCTAGTAGCTGAATGATCCAATCTGAAAAGGCTAAATATGCTTTGTCGGGATCTGTCGTCCGCTCTGGAACGGAACTCGAAAGAAGGGTTACAAATTGATCCCAATTAAGCTTATGCCCAGGGTGTTTTAAGGAATAGGAGTTATCTAATTTACGCTTAGGAACTATGCCCTGAATGCAGAAAGGGATCAAGAAATGGTCCGACCAAGTCATGGGTACTGGCGATTGAGTCATCAAGGAAGAATATTAGTAAAAACTGGATCCAGCAAGTGCCCGGCTAGGTGAGTAGGTCTAACTGGCGGGCTGCTAAGTCCGCCACTAAATTCATCGCCTCTACGTCAGCGTGATTATCAAAATGAAGATTCAAATCTCCCAAGATAGTGAAATTGGGAGAGTTGACCGCCAAGGTGCAGACAGTATCAATAAACGCTTCCCTATAGGCTTTGGATGGGCCCGGAGGACGATAGATTAACAGCCCAGTCATGGTATAGTTGGAATTAAAGGAGATTCTAAAAGATCATTACATGAAAGTCACCACGTTCAACAGCCCTTGGTACTGTCTACCTGTTTAACATATAGTAAAAGCACTCCAAGCAGGAGATGAAGTCATTCCAGAAATCCAATCAACAGATGGAACAGTGTTGGTCAACCACATGGTAAGATAACTATGTGTCAACGTTACGCATGCTGGTTCAATTAAGGCTAGCACTCAATGGTGGAGAATTTCCACCCACTCATGTGCACCTATAAAAAAGTTATTATCATATAAGTCATGACTGAAAATGACAAAAGAAAACTCATAAAGGGAGATAGGTTTCTAGATTATGTATGGGATAATAAAATATTAAGCAGGAACTAACGTGAAGTCATCTAAACCTCTCCTGAACAAAAACGCTATTTCTGGGTTATCACAATCATACAAGGCCCATCTGGCTTATTGAGCAACAAGTTGCCCAACAACCGAAGAAATGGTATAAGAGAAAGGTCATAACTAAACGAAGGGCACAAGGACTAAGGAAACTTAAGCAACAGAAAATGTAACCCGACATAACAGAGAAAATAAGCAAGATAACCTATATCTGTTGTGCCTGTCATTACGCAACTCCATACCCCACTGTAATGTTTGGGGTTTTTCTTCCCTTCGACAGGTTGCAATAAGCAATGCATGCAGCGAAGCAATATGAGGTGTCAGCATGTAGGACAACCCCCATGGCATAAAGGTACAATGGTGCAATATGTGCTACCATCATATACGATAATTTAAAAGCACTGGTCAAAGAACCCCATTGGGGAAACAAAAATAAAAACAAAGAAAGAGAGCTGAGCAGCGCATTCAGGTTGAACTAGATGTGACGCAACAACCAGATATGATGTTCGCTGCAATATAATGCATTTTTATCAAAAATGCGTTGGTGGCATAGCCAATAATAGTTTATTAGCTGCCCATTATATTTTAACCAATAGGTCTAAAGTAGCCGAGATTACCATTTAGCGTGGCCACAGTAGAGCGCAACAACAGGTGGCAAATATATGCGAGGCCACATAATGCTAGGGTGCTGTAGTGTCTTGGCCAATTGAGGTTCCGTGACAATTGTAAGTGGTGCATTCGACTCGCACGAATATAGTCGAGTCTGGTATCTATGAACCGCAAATGGCGAGTTTAGTGGGTGTGCGCAGTTTCGCTGTGCTAACCTAATCCGTTCGTCTGTTACGTGGGTATTTCTATCTGTACCCACGGGTTCCATCTTAGATACAGCATCCATTTTGTCTCTTGCCCTCAAGTAGCCAGCGAACGGACGCTGTCCGCTTCGCGACCCTGGGACTCCCAAGATATTTGCGGAAGACACATGTCCTTTGTAAGTGTCTTTATGACGAGGGGGATGCTACTGTAAGGCAGATGGCGCCGCTCGAGGCTCATCTTGCCGCACGGACTTATTGTCTCAGTCGTGCATCTCATTAGGCACGTCCCTTTGATGCCTGTATCTCGTGTTTCCCGATACCTCCCTTTTTACACCCTTTCCGATCTCCCCACTGTTTCCCTCTTCCTCTGCACCTGTCCTTGTTCCTATTTCGATCTGTTTATTGCCGATTGGAATGCACTAATGTTGGGAAGATGGGTTTTTACAGTTGGGAACCGCCAAATGTTTCCGCACTTATGTTCCGGACCTCATGTGTTTCAAAGTGACCAAAGCGACCCCTCTGGGGGATGATGGTGGGAACCGGGTTGTAAACTTTTGTGTACCATGTTGTCCTATGGGTAAAAACTGTATAAAAGGAGCGATCCACAGAACCAATTTGAAGCAGTCTCCCCGAACTACACTCGATGTACTTCCTGTGATATCTGTGTTCCCTGCAGCAAATAAACCTTGAATCTTTGACGTCGAAGGAAGTGTCCCGTGTCTCTGTGATTCGTATGCCGGAGCAGGTTACCCACGAAGGTGTTGTGCCCTGGCACCGCTGGGATCTACAGAACCCAGTCCTTCAGTTGGCGCCCAACGTGGGGCTGCATCAGTGGTACCGGTCCAAGCCCGACGATCGTGAGGAACTTCGTGTGAAATCTCCGAGGGAAGGTGCACCCCGCTTCATCGATCCTGTTGTCGAAATAAGTGGCCCGAAGACTTTTCCCGCGAAGATTCCCGCCTCCTGATGGCTGCGACGGACTGCTGCCCTGACTGTAGACCTGTTTTGGCGCCTGGCGTAGACCTTGGTAGAGCGAGACGATTGACGGGCCTTCCTGGTGACGCCATCGATCTTTGAGTTAAGTATTTGTGGGTCGCTCCCAGAGTCCTTAGTTGTTGACACTCTAGCGAGTGTTTTTGTTGTTGACGCTGTGAGAGTGTTTTTGTCGATGACACTTTGCTGGCGTACTTTGTTGTGTTGTTTGACGACTGCAGCCGCCAAAAACCGAGGGTTTTGTTCTTTGCTAGGACTTGGTAAATCCCGTAACCCTTGAAGTTTGTGAAACTCGGCTAGTGTGCAAGATGCCTGGTCGCAGTACTTTGTTTAGTTGTTTCAGACCTTGTGGTACGGATTCCCGACTGGAGGACTCGTGTCCGATACCTCCGGTTGGAACTCCCACTTATGAACTATATAGTAAGCATGGGCTAGGCCCGATTACCTTTAATGATTATTGGATTAAATACACGAAGAAGGACGGTGACCTTCGTTGGCCACCTCATGGTAGCTTCGAGGCCCCGATCTTAGATAATCTAGAGATTAAACTGTTCGAAAGAAAATCAAGGCCGGCCATGTTTGATGCCTTTCGGTTGTGGCGTAAAGAAGCCCGACAGAAAGAAATCAGACAGACTAAACGAAATCAGAGAGATAATGTTGCTACCATAGTGAAGAAAGCAGAGCAGTTTCAGTGTGATAAGGAGGATAAGGATAAGGAAGTGTTTGATAGACTACAGCGTATGACCGTAGATAAATGTTATCCCGCTTTGCCTACGGAGTCGGAAAAGAAGGAAGAGCCAGTTGAGGATCCTTTAATGTCTTATCTTATGAAGTCGCCACCTCCGTACGTACAGGGTACCGCAGCTCCTGTGGTTCCTGCCGTACCTATTCTTCCGCCTATTCTTCCCCCGCCTGTTCCTCAACCTGCACCTGCTCTTCCGATTGTTCCTGCTCCTTTGCCTGTTGCTATCCCTACTGCTCCTCCGCTTCCACATACTCCTGCTCCCGCTACTGCTCCTGTTTTGTTAACTCCTGCTGTTGCTACTGTTCCTACTCCTTCGCTTGTTAGTCCTGTGTCCTATACTTCTCCCTCTACTCGTAGTCGTAATTCTCCTCTTGCAGCTAGCTTCTTTCATTCGCTCGGACCTGTTCATGGGTCCGCTAGCTCCGATGGTCCTCAGAGACGTAGTCAGCTTCCTGGAAACAGAGAACGCGTTGCGCTATATAATATGGCGATGGGTTGGATGGTAAACCCTCTTAGAAATCCGCCACGTGTTGTACTCGAAACGTTTTGTCAATTCAATATACCAACCCAAAGATACGTGTTTGATGAAATGTGTAAGTTTCTTCGCGATCAGATATCGGCCGATGCACCTGACGAGGTGCTGACCGCTTTGTCTGATCTTCAGCTTCAGTTCTCTAACGGACTGATAGTGGATACCAACGTTCGACGTGCTGTTGAACGGTTGCTATCTTTTCGTCCCGCTCCGATACCTCATGCATTGTTTGTCGAGGATGTTGAACCACAGCCAGACGAGTCTGGCCAATATCCCATGCGCGAAGTTCCACCGGTTTGGATACCACCTAATCCTAATGCTCAACCTCCGACGACAGTGGGGCATTTTCAGAGAATATGGATACATCTTCCATGGAAACGCTCGGAAGTGTTACAGGTGAAGCAATCTTTGCCTGACCCTCGCAAAAATCCTACAGGGTATTACAAGGAATTATCGCAGCTCATAGATGCTACGGTAATGAATCTTGCCGATATCGATATGTTGTTCGGCAATGTTGTACCGCAACCGGTATGGGCTAAGATTCGTCATGAAAACCATCCGAATGAATTAGGTGGTGCTTGGGCTACCATTGTAGCGGCAGATGCCGGACAAACGGCTGCTGCTAAACCCGACCAGCTGATTGTTGATCTTCCTCAACGAATAATAACATTAATGAAAACTCTTATGCCAGCTATGAGGGTAAATTGGGATAAATTGTCAGCTTGTAAACAAAAGAAGGACGAGAGTGTTTCCGACTTCTTTACGAGGTTCGAGGAGGCATTCATCGACCATAGTGGTCAGGATATGGGTACCGAGGGTGGTCAGCGATTGTTTGTGGATAAATTTGTTTCAAACTTATTACCCGATTTGAGCAATAAATTAAAGAATTCAGAGAGTGCGTGGGCCGTTTCTACTTCAGCTCAGATATTGGCTACAGCACAATATTATGAGAATAGAGAGAAAGAGGAGAATGACCGTGCTGATAAAAAGACGAAAGAGCTAAAAACTAAAGTGTTGTTGCAACAAGCGTATCCTCCGCGTTCGAATCAGAATGCGTCTCAACAGAATAGATCGCAGTCGCAATCGACTCGATCCCAGCCACGTAATGATTCCTCCTCCCAAAGATCGTCGTTAGGGTACAATCAATGTGCTTACTGTAGACAGGAGGGACACATTAAATTCAATTGCCCTGTTTTGAATGAACGAAATAGTGGTAACTCATCTAGAGGAGGTCGTGGTGGTTCGCAGCAGGCACCACGTGGTAGAGGTCGTGGTACTCAGAATGATCGTTCTGATAACTCCTCTAATAATAATAATTGTTTCGATCAACGTGGATCATCGCAAGGACGATCTGCGCAGTATAATGTAGACGATTATTACGTCGATCAGGGAACTGACGACAGTAATTACTAGGACAGCCAAAGACAAGGAGAGGGAGTGGTATCAGTTCCGGTTGATCAGAGAGGGCCTTACGTCGCAGTTGCTACATCGGGCGTCGTTGAGCCTTTTCTGTTGGACACTGGTGCAGCGAAAAGTTCCATTCAGCATTCGAAACTCCCTGGCGCACCTTTGTCTGGCTTAACAAATGTTTCCGTTGGATTCTCTGGCGCCGTTAGCAATCCAGTTTCGCGCCCTTTGCCCCTTACGATAGGGCCACGTGAGCTTCAAGCTCCGTTAATTTTGACTACTGGTTGTGGTGAAAATCTTTTGGGCCTGGATTTGCTTAAACGTTTGTATGCAACTTTGTATTGTTCTCCTGCGGGTGTAAAGCTTACGTTAGGAGAGAGGGTTGTCTCTCCTATGTATTTGTCTCTCGATAAGCTTCCACCGGAATTGAGTTCTCTTCCTGCGTCTTTGTGGGCAACGGGTCCGAATGACGTGGGCCTACTTGATATCTCGCCCTATGTTGTTCAGTTGAAATCTAATGTGCGTTTGCCACGTATTCCCCAGTATCGTATCTCCCTTGATGGTGAACGAGCATTGTTAGCGATCATTTATGATCTGATCGAGAAAGATGTTATTGAAGAGACTCGGGGAAACGTGTGCAACAGCCCTGTGCTGCCCATTCTTAAACGTACGGATCCTTCCAAACCGCCTGTTTATCGCTTTGTTATCGATTTACGGGAGGTGAATAAAATTGTGGTTCCTCAATTCCCTGTTGTGCCTGACATCACGGCGCTACTAACTCTGATTCCAGCTTCTGCATCATGGTTTTCGGTGATTGACTTGAAAAATGCGTTTTTCAGCATCCCGATTGCCGAGGAGAGCAGGGACCTCTTCGGTTTCTCTCTCGGTGGACGCAGCTTCCGGTTCAAACGCGCTCCTCAGGGCTACTGTGAAAGTCCATCGATTTACAGTCAGGCCTTGAAGGGTCAACTGGATGCGTTTAGGTTGCCGGTTGGTGCGGCCTTAATCCAATACGTCGATGACTTATTGGTGGCTGCCGATACTCAGGACATTTGCAAAATTGCTACGGTGTCATTGCTGCAACATCTCTGTGAGTTAAATCACAAGGTGTCCCCTTCTAAACTCCAATATTGTTGTCAAGAAGTAACCTACTTAGGTCACTTATTGTCAAAGGAGGGAAGGAGGTTGACCCCAGAAAGAATTGCAGCGATTGCGCGAATGGCTGTGCCAAAAACCCAAAGAGATGTGCGTGCCTTTCTAGGTATCACGTCGTACTGCAGGCAATGGATTCCTAATTTTTCATTGCTAGCGAAACCATTGGTGGCTCTTACGTGCGAGGATGTTTCAACTCCTTTACCATGGACGGAAGAATGTCAGAAAAGTTTTTCTGAACTGCGTGATTCATTGTGTTCGGCTCCTGTGTTGGGTACTCCTGACTACAGTAAGCCGTTTACATTATATGTTCACGAGAGGGAAGGTTGTGCTTTGAGTGTCTTGACGCAACCTTTTGGTGGTAAGCAGCGTCCATGCGCATATTTTTCCTCGACCTTGGACCCAGTAGCTAGAGCATTGCCGAGTTGTTTGAGAGCAACTGCGGCAGCTGCGGTCTCCATCCGACAATCAGCAGGATTGGTCATGGATAATATGCTTACGGAGATGGTTCCGCATGCAGTCGATACTCTTTTGAATCGTACGAAAACTCAGCACTTGACGAGTGCGAGGTTGTCTGGGTACGAGTTGACGTTGTTGGTAAGTCATATTCAGATAAAACGTTGTAATGTTCTGAACCCGGCAACTTTGTTACCAATTAGCGCAGAGTCAGATGAAGTAGCAGAACATGATTGCTACTTGAGGACAGAGGAGGAAACAAAGGGTCGAGTGGACCTTACAAACACCCCATTGGAAGATCCGGACGGTACACTGTATGTGGATGGGTCATGTTTTAAGTTGCCGAATGGCGATGTGACTACTGCTTATGCTGTTGTAACGTTGAATACTGTTGTTGAGACTGCAAGGTTGAATCAGAAGTCTGCCCAAGCTGCAGAATTGATTGCTCTCACTAGAGCATGTGTGTTAGCAAAAGGGAAACGTGTGAATGTGTTTACCGACAGCCAATACGCATTTGGCGTCGCACATAGTTTTGGACGATTGTGGAGAGAGAGAGGTTTCTTGACGTCGCACGGTACGAAGATTCAGCATGGCCAACTTGTGAATGATCTTTTGGATGCATTGACGCTGCCTAAACAAGTAGCGATTGTTAAATGTAGTGCGCATCGTAAGGTGACGGATGATGTTGGTCGTGGTAATGCGTTTGCGGATGAGATTGCTAAGGAGACTGCCCGGAACCTTAGCACTCGGATGTATGTGACGAGTTCGGTTAGGTGGCCTACAGAATCGAGCATGTGTGAAGACACTATTGAAAGCGTGAAAGAAATTCAGAATGAGGCCACCGAGACTGAAAAGGCGAAGTGGAAAGAAAGCACGGGAAAGTTGGATGCGAGTGGTTGTTGGATTGATTTGTCGGATCAGAAAAGATGGTTGTTGCCCGATGCGTATGTGCTGGCCGTTGTGACAATGGCGCATGGGTTAGGACATATTAGCGCGAAAGGTATTTGTAAGTTGCTGTCTCCTGTGTGGAAGAATGATGGTATCACGAAATGTGCTGAACGTTTGGTGAAGAATTGTATGGTGTGTATGATGTACAATCCTGGCAAAGGAACCCCAACTCCTCCTGGCAGTTTTGCTCCCCCTTCATGTCCCTTTGAGGTGATCCAATTGGACTTCATCCATATGGAGAGATGCAATAACCTGAAATACGTTTTAGTTGTGGTTTGCGCATTCTCCCGATGGATCGAGGCCTATCCTCTCAAAGACAATACTGCTTTGTCTACTGCAAAAATCCTACTGAAGGAATATTTTCCTCGGTATGGAATGCCTAGAGTCGTGTGGTCAGATAACGGAAGTGAGTTTGTTGGAAGTGTGATGAAGAGTGTGTGTAAGGGCCTTGGAATTAATCAGAAATTCCATAGCGCCAATCATCCTCAATCAGCTGGTTTGGTTGAAGGGTACAACGGCACCCTTAAACTAAAGCTAGCGAAGATTCAGGCTACGACTGGTCTTTCGTGGCCTGACGCTTTACCTCTAGCATTACTGTCAACTAGGGCGACTGTACACTCCCGAGTAGGGCTTAGTCCCTATGAAATAGTGTTCGGCCGTCCTGCGAATGTGTGGGGGGTTCCTAGGCCAGGAATGTTCTCTGATCTTGAGTACCCAATGTTGATCGATTATCTACATGACTTGACTGCTAAACTGAGGTTAATTCACCAACAGGTTTACGACGCATTGCCGACGCAGTCGGAGGGTCCAGGCCACCAGCTCCAGCCCGGAGATTGGGTGGTGACGAGAAATTTTTCACGCAAGAATAACCTGGACCCAAGGTTTACTGGACCCTACCAGGTGCTCCTGGCCACGAGGACTGCCGTTCGTCTCGAGGGACGCAAGAATTGGGTGCATGCCACCCACACCAAAAAGGTCCCTATCCCTTTGCCGGCAGACCCGTGGGTAAGGAAAGGCATTGCATCAACTGAAACCGAAGCATTGCCAGCGTTTGTACCTTTCAGCGACGCGCAGCCTGTTGCAGAATCCTCAGCGCAGCAGAAAGACTCTGTTGAACAATTGTCATCAAAGGACTCAAGACCAGAACACCCAACTGATCAGCAGGACGTTGTCTCTTCAACGGATCCTTTGTTCGACGAGCAGACACGTCCTGGGAAAACCCGATACTTTCTGCGATCTCGTACTAAGAACTAATAAAAGATCCTGCTTTGTTGTATTGACAACTGCATTATCCCGTTTTCCGTGATCAGTTTTGAACATTCATATTACTGTAATTATTCCTATATATATATATTGAGCTTCATTCCTTATACTTTTTGCTTTCACAGCTGAGAGACTTTGTTTTTGCATATATATATTGTGCATTGAAGGCCGTAGGGCCGCGCGCGTACTTCCTTCTGGATAGCAGGTCTTGACGCTAGGTTAAGGGCCGTCGGTTCCTGGGAACTCCTAGGGATTGACTATTGCTACACAGAACGAAGTGCGTCAAGAAACGTTGCGGACGGTCATAGGGAATGGCATTCTCGAAGCTGAACGATTTGGAAGGAGCACGAGCTCATAGATTCAAGCTGCAGCAACTCAGTCGTACCAAATGTTTTATATTCCAACTGTTTGTATTGTTTTTGACTGCTTCTGTATTTTTGGCGGGTGGGGTGTATCACACGATGTCCTACTTCTTACCTTCTGCTACACCTACTCCTACTCCTGACCCTAAACTTACCTCTACTGTTTCTCCTCATTCCTTTCATATGTTACCCGAACACGAACAGGCTAGGCGTGTAGAATTCCGCAACAATTCCTTTATTCAGCTCCTTCATCAGCATCAGTTAGTGGTTAACACTACTAATTGTTGGGTGTGTGGGTTGATGCCACATATTACGGATAAGGGAATTCCATATTTGGTGTTACCATATAGTTCCCAAGGGTCTGCTCGAGCATTTCAAACAATGTTTCGAAGCGCACTGGGTTTCCACCCCATTCGAGAACCACGTTCCCCCTACTCTGGTCCTACCTCGTATCAAAAACCTTTGTCGATAGCTATAGAGGATTTAGATAGTGATATCTATGATCCCTCGCTTATTCCCGAAGAAGAGGTACAAGCCTATAAGGTCCTAAGTAGAGGTGAATATAGTGGGTTCACCAGCGAAAAGCAGCTTAAAAGCTCGCCTCCAATATGGGTCGTACCCCACACTGGTAATTTTTGTCTCATGGGTCGTGGCCGAAGATCGCAAGCCCGACTTGGAGCAAGTGCTTGCACTGAAAATTACATACTGCCGATGTTCTCGTCCCCTGTGTTTCTGGCTGCCAAGGGTACATACTTTATCTGCTATGATCGTGCATATGCATGGTTGCCCGCTGACTTCATGGGCTCATGCTTCATTGCAAATCTGTTACCTCCGACGTTCACTGTAGATGCCGATTATCACAAGATTAGAGTTGTGCGAGGCGTAATTAGCGAAGAGGATACTGCCGGTCAAGAGGCAGGAGACTTTTTCAAGGGTTTCCTCCCGTTTTGGGGACCTATGGTTAATAGTAGGAACCTGAGACAGTTGACTCGAGTGGTAGAATCAACAGCTAATATTACTGCCAGTGCCCTTGATAATATCACCACAGAACTTCAGGCGGATAGACTTATGACGTTACAAAACCGTATGGTTTTAGATGTCATTTTAGCAGATCGAGGTGGGGTATGTAAGGTGATCCATTCGAGCTGCTGCATTTTTATTCCAGACAATGCTCCGACTGTTTATCAAGCCATCTCGAGGTTGCACAAAATCTCCGAATCCATACACGTGGATGTAGGGGATTGGACGCTACTTGGATGGTTTTGGGGCCTGATGTCGACTTGGGGTTGGAAGATTCTGATGATCATCGGAGTCGTTGCGGTGTTCCTGTTCACGTGTTGCCTTTGCATGCAGTGTGGTCCTGCCTTATGTGGCCTCTGTGCTACAACGTGTATGAGACAGCCGCCTGTTACCAATGGGACTCGGTTGGACAGAGCTATGCTACAGCAACATCTCGATGGTCTGATGAATATCGAATATGATTCCGACTAGTGCTTGCCTACATGAGGGCAAAAGGAGTGTCTGAGGTTCCGTGACAATTGTAAGTGGTGCATTGGACTCGCACGAATATAGTCGAGTCTGGTATCTATGAACCGCAAATGGCGAGTTTAGTGGGTGTGCGCAGTTTCGCTGTGCTAACCTAATCCGTTCGTCTGTTACGTGGGTATTTCTATCTGTACCCACGGGTTCCATCTTAGATACGGCATCCATTTTGTCTCTTGCCCTCAAGTAGCCAGCGAACGGACGCTGTCCGCTTCGCGGCCCTGGGACTCCCAAGATATTTGCGGAAGACACATGTCCTTTGTAAGTGTCTTTATGACGAGGGGGATGCTACTGTAAGGCAGATGGCGCCGCTCGAGGCTCATCTTGCCGCATGGACTTATTGTCTCAGTCGTGCATCTATTAGACATGTCCCTTTGATGCCTGTATCTCGTGTTTCCCGATACCTCCCTTTTTACACCCTTTCCGATCTCCCCACTGTTTCCCTCTTCCTCTGCACCTGTCCTTGTTCCTATTTCGATCTGTTTATTGCCGATTGGAATGCACTAATGTTGGGAAGATGGGTTTTTACAGTTGGGAACCGCCAAATGTTTCCGCACTTATGTTCCGGACCTCATGTGTTTCAAAGTGACCAAAGCGACCCCTCTGGGGGATGATGGTGGGAACCGGGTTGTAAACTTTTGTGTACCATGTTGTCCTATGGGTAAAAACTGTATAAAAGGAGCGATCCACAGAACCAATTTGAAGCAGTCTCCCCGAACTACACTCGATGTACTTCCTGTGATATCTGTGTTCCCTGCAGCAAATAAACCTTGAATCTTTGACGTCGAAGGAAGTGTCCCGTGTCTCTGTGATTCGTACGCCGGAGCAGGTTACCCACGAAGGTTTCAGGTGTTGTGCCCTGGCACCGCTGGGATCTACAGAACCCAGTCCTTCACAATAATCACAGACACCTTCTTTGATTTAACGGGAGCTTTATTAATCTACTCCTCACTCATCCCTGTCCCTACTCTAACTAACCCTTTCCTGCCCTGGCTCCTCCTCTTCCTCCAACCCCCTAGCTCCACCCACGCCCAACTACTAGACTGCTCACATCATCACATCTCCCCCTTTGTTAACAAATGAAATAACTGACTTGATCAGAGTTATTCAATTAGCCGCTTGGGCTTTTGAATGTTCCGTCGAGGGCGGAGACTCACGCCGGCATCCCCAGACGCTGCTTCAATCTGAGTTTCGGGTCTCTGTACTGCAACTACTTGATCAGGTCCCTCTGCATCTTGTTGGTCTATTGTTCTGTCAAGAACCTCTTTCATGGCAGGGGTACACCTTTGAAAGCGCAAGACATTTCGGGTAATCCGTCTATTCTCTGACTCCGCGGTAATCATGGTACCCTTTTGCAGAGTAATTACTAAAGGTTCCTCTTTGAATTTACAGTCCATTTTCTTTAGCTGCTCTTGTTTAACCACGACACAGTCTCCTTCATGAAAGGATGGAGATTTGGCTCTTCTCCGAGTGTCTGCATAGGTTTTCATTTTGCTCTTGCCGGCTCGATCAGCCAGTACCAGCTCTTGATGGGCACGTGCTGGAGACACTGGTCGCAACGCTCCTTCCCAGGTCGGGATCCTCGTTCGAATGGGTCGCCCCAACATCAGCGTGGCAGGACACTTTCATGTGGTGTCGTGTGGGGTCATCCGATACGATCTCAGGACCTCATTGAGAGCCACTTGCAAGTCCTTTTTGTCCAAAGTAGCTTGTTGAAATGTCTTTTTTAAAGTGGCCATGAATCATTCAATAGTGCCATTGGCCTGTGGCCACAGGGGCGTGATCTTGTGATGCCGGAAGTTGAGGTGCTTCGCGAACACACTAAATTCATGTCCGTTAAAAGGAGGACCATTATCTGTCTTGAGTTCCTTGGGGACGCCCCAGGCAGCGAATACTTCATCTAGCACAGCAATCGTGCTGGAGGTATTGGTGGAGGATACGAACTGTGCTATTGGAAACCTCGAGTATTCGTCCATTATTGCCAGGACATATTTGCCGGATTGAAGGGGTCCATAAAAGTCCATGGCAAGTTATTGCCATACCCCACTGAGTAGCTTGGTTATTTGGAGAGGAGCTGGAGGATCTCCGTGACTAACCAATTGACACTGGGGACAGTCCTTTAAGGTGAGCTCCACCATTTGATCAAGCAGTGGAAACCACACCAGTTCACGTAGAGCTCCCTTCGTCGCGACCACTCCACGGTGGCCCTCGTGGGCTAAGTTGATAACGCCTTGACGTAACTGCCTCGGGATGACAATCCGATGATCTCTCAGTAGGAGCCCCTCTGAGGTGGCAGATAACTCTTCACTGATATGTCTGAACACTTGCATCTCTTGGCGGACTTGAGGATCATTCCTTTCGTTCTCACTGTCATGTCTCCAGCGGTGTGTTCGCAGTCGGTGCACAACGTTCTGAAGGATGTTATCTTGTGCAGTGGCTTCCTAAATCGCTTCCAGAGGAACCGCCAGTGGCCGGGCGAGGCCCACTACAATGTATGTATGTATTCTTCCGCTATTGAGGGAGGTGAAACCTGGGATGCTTGAGGATGTTGGGACATATAATCTGCGGGATTCGCTGACTTCCCCGGTTTGTGTATTATTGTGTAGGTGTATTCCTGTAAGGGCAACCCCCATCGTTCAATTCGGGGTGGCCTCTTGGCTCTGGGGTTTCCAAAGATTGTGACGAGCGCCTGGTGATCAGTCACCATGGTAAAATGTTTGCCATAGACAAATGCATGGAAATGTTCGCAGGCCCATACAACCGCCAGGCTCTTTTTTTTCGGGTTGGGAATACGCCTTCTCAGTGTCTGATAGGCTGCGGCTGGCGTAAGCCACAATGTGTCGTTGATCACTGTCATTGTCATACTGAGCCAGTATTGCACCCAGTCCCACTAGGCTGGCATCCACCGTTATCTCCGTCTTCCTCTTGGGGCTAAAATAGGCCAAATTGTGCGCTGATTCTACAGCTTGTTTAATTTCTTGAAATGCCCACTCACACTGGGGAGTCCAAACCAAAGGTTGCTTGGTGAGAGCTCGTAGGGGGTGACTGATGGTGGCATAATCTTTTATGTATCTGGCACAATAACTTGCCATGCCCAGAAAAGATCGAATGTCACTCACATCCTGAGGGCTCTTGGTGTCATTGAGTGCTGTCACTTTCTCAGGGTCAGGCTTCATCCCGGCTCCAGAGAACACATGTCCGAAGAATTTGAGAGTGGATTGATGGAACTCACACTTGTCCTTATTGAGGGTAAGGTTGGCTTCCAGGAGAGCATGGCATACCCGACCTAAGCTTTGTCATGTTCCTGGGTGTTTGACCCATACACCAAGATGTCATCACTATAATTCAATGTATTTGGTATGTGTCTGATGGTCTGACGAATGACTTCTTGAAATATTTCCGCCACAGTGGAGATACCAAAACTCTGCTGTTTGTATCGAAACAAACCCAGATGAGTGGCGAATGTTGTTATGTATCGCAACTTCTCATGTAGTTCTAGCTGGTGGTACCCCTTGTTCAAATCAAGTTTGGAGAATACTCTTGCTCCATTTAATGTGGATATCATGTCACTCAAATGAGGTCCTGGGTGACGCTCTCTTTCTATGGCCGTGTTGGGAAGCCTCATGGCAACACATAGACGCATCTTTCAGGGGTGCCTTTCTTTGGTACAATGATGACAGGTGATACCCAGGGTGTGGGGCCATCAGTTCTTTCAATCATGTCTGCTTTTAACATCTCCTGAATTTCATCCTCCACCGCTTGGTGAAGATGAGAAGGCACTCTCCTAGGGTGTTGTGCCACAGGGCGCACTTGCTCGTTAATGTGTAGTCGAATCAGGCATTTGTTCATTTTCCCAAGCCCCATGAACAACTTGGGGAACTTGTGTATGATGTCTGGCTCATCACTGACTCGATATAATATCTCGACCAACCGGAGGCGCTCCGCAGTGGGCAAACTGAGAAGACAATCAGCCACCAGACCTTCGATGACGTGAATAAAGGCCGGCACCGAAGTGGATTTGTGCCTGAGTGTCGTTGCGAATTTGCCCAGTCAGGGAAGAGGTTTTTTCGACATCCAGGAATACACTCTGACATGTGCCGGACTCAGTGGGGGTGGTGGCTTCATTTTATTGTATTCAGTCACAGGGATGTAGTTTAGCGACTCCCCGCTTCCTAGAACAAACTTGATCGCATGCATTCCCACACTTATATCTAATCGAGGATATTTCTTTAGTTGATCCGGGTCTGCTACCATGCTGAAATATTCATCTGTATATTCCGATTCCAGAGACGCCGATCTAGATTCTCTCGACGGCGACCTTATCAGCGACCTTCTCATCCATTGGGACTTGGAGACTCCCTGCTGGAGTGGGAAGAGCCGGAGGATGACTTTGCTCGATCTTGTACTGCTTTCACATGATGTCGCCTCGTATCCAGGCGAGACGACCTTGTAGCTTCACTCATTCTTTCTTTGCTATATACTCCACACATCACCTCAAAGTGATTCTTCCGTCCGCACTTTCGACATTGTTGACTCATTGCTGGACATGTATCTAGGTGTGGGAAATCGTACCCACATCGATAGCATTTTCTTGAGCGATCTGGTTTCTTGTTTCTCCGACCAGACTCGTAACGTCTGCGTCTTGTGTATTGATGATGAGACGCCGGTTGGGACCTTCTCTGTCGTTCTTTTGATCTCCTGCGAGTGCTGTGGGCTTGCATTCGATACGCTTGTTCTCTTCTCTCACTACGCCCTGTCTCCATTCTTTTGGCATGCTCCTCCGCTTGATCATGCACCCTGGTCAGCTCTTCAATCTCATCGAGATTATGGCTTTTCCTTAGCAACCACCTTCGAAGTGTCTCTGAGTGACACCCATCAATGACTCGCAGTCGGATGGCATCCTCCGTTGAGAATGCGTCAAATCTGCAATACCGAGACAGTCGGCGTTGCCTAGATATGATGGTACTCATCATCTCTTCCTTTTCTTGACGGGCCTGGTGGAAGATGTATCGCTCATAATCCACGTTTCTTTTGTGTAAGAAATTTTTGTTTTAAGCGTCTCGCACTTTGTCATATGTTCCTGTATCGTCTGTCAGCAAATCTTTGATCACTTTGCAAATTTCTTTTCCCACCAGGTTGCGCAGTGCAATTAGCTTGTCTCTGTCTCCTGTGACTTTTGATCCTTCAATGTAATCCTCAAAATCTTCAAACCACTCTTGCCATCTGGGCCCCATGCTTCTTCCAGCAACTAGAGTCAGTGGTTCCGGGGGACGCAGATGCGAAACTCCAGTCGCATTTGGCTCGGTTGCTGCTGCACCGTCACCATTCTGTTGGGGCGGATTCAACATTTCTGGACAGGTGTATCACTGACACTTCTCCAGTTACTTGTGCTTGTTGCTCTTTGCCACTGCTTGTTTGCTTGTTTCTTGCCTTTGCCAATGCTTGTTTGCTTGCTTTTGCCAATGCTTGTTTTGCATTTATCAATGCGTGTTTGCTTGCCTTTTGTCTTTGCCAATGCTTGGTTGGTCTTTGCCAATGCTTGTTTGCCTGCTTCTTGCTTTTGCCAATGCTTGTTTTGCATTTACCAATGCTCGTTTGATTGCTTCTTGTCTTCGCCAATGCTTATTTTGCATTTACCAATGCTTGTTTTGCATTTACCAATGCTTGTTTGCTTATGTCTTGTACTGCCTGACCTCAAAAAGGCCGCTTGCAATCTGCACAGAGGGGTTGTCCTATTGGCTGCCTGGTTCCAAGATGGCCGCCGCTAAGGAAATCTCGGTTCCCGCTAGATTTCAGCTTCATTCATTCCCCTCACGCCGATTCAGTCACCGGGACACACCGAATAGCCGGTCCTGCAGGCAGCAACACGGTGGCAATGCTCCACACACCCTCACTTGCTGGACCATCCAGGTAGGATCGGGGTGGGCTCCCTACTTTACTTCTTCACTCTCGGGCCATTTCCGAAGCCGTGCCAAGTTGCACGCATCTGGGGTGAGCTCCCAACTTTGACGCGAAGTAGTGCTCGGCTGCAATTCTTCCAGCGCTCAATCACGCTGGTCAGGCAGGGCTCCACGCGTTCAGTGAATCGCGGAGCTGATACAATTACCGCTGGCCTGGGTCTTTAGGCGGCGATTTGTTTGGGGGCACACATGTCGCGACGGCGACCACTTTTCTCGTGCTGCCCGGGACAAGACGTTTCGTTGTTAATTCAGGGATGGCAGGTCACAGGATCCCACCTTTGTCGCCAGCTGTAGTGTCTTGGCCAATAATCACAGACACTTTCTTTGATTTAACGGGAGCTTTATTAATCTGATCGGCGGTGTCTCAGCAATTGGTATCCAGCATAAGGCCAAAGACCTTCTTGCTTCTTTTCTCGCCAATCGATCTCAAGCTGTAAAATTAGGCCATTTTTTCCCCCCACTTTTTCCCTTCCTTGTGGAGTGCTGCAGGGCTCCTCGCTAAGTCTGACCCTGTTTAATATCTACGTTTCGGACTTAGTGAGGGTGATCAAGTCTTATGGCATTAGTCTCACAACCTATGCAAACGACACCCAGCTGGTTCTATCTGTACATCATGATGGACTTTCAGTTGCAGCGAACTTCCAAGAGGGAATGCTTGCCATCAGCTCCTGGATGTCCTCCAACTGTCTAAAATTAAACTCTGAAAAGACAGAGGTAATGACATTTGGGAAGCTTGAACCTGCTTGGTCCCCCCACTGGTGGCCCAATGAGATGGGACCCCCACCTGAACCTGTCACTAAGGTTCATAATCTTGGGGTCGTGTTTGACGATAGACTGCTTTTCCACCACCACGTCAATTCGGTAATCTCCACCTCCTTCTTTACTTTAAAGAAAATCAAGAAGCTTCTCTCTTACCTTCCCATGACAGCTGGTAAAACTTTGATCAGCACCCTCATTTTTTCTAGAATGGACTATTGTAATGCCCTGCTTCTTAACGCGCAGGAAATGGTTCTCAATAGGCTTCAGCTAGTGCAGAACGCCTTAGCCAGAATCTTATTGGGCATACCTAAGTACACCTCCATCATTCCGTTCATCCGACAGTTTCACTGGCTCCCTGTCAAAAGCCATACAAAATTTAAGGCACTTTGTATTGCTTACAAAGCTATTAACAACTCTGGCCCTCAGTTTCTCAAACAAGCTTTCCGTCCTCTTGTAACTCCCAGGACTCTTCGCTCATCCTCAGCTCATCTGCTTAATGTCCAACGCACAAGGAAAGCGAACTGGGGTGACAGATGCTTTGTGACTTCCACGGCCAGATTATGGAATTCACTTCCACTCACTATTAAAACTTCTCCCACCCTCCTTAGCTTCAGGAAGCAACTAAAAACCTGGCTGCTTCCACATTAAGATCTGTTCAATCGTCATCTTCTGATCAGTTAAGCGCCGAGACACCCTTGGGTATTTGCGCCCTATAAAAATTACCAAAACATAAACATAAACATAAACAATCTACTCCTCACTCGTCCCTGTCCCTACTCTAACTAACTCTTTCTGCCCTGGCTCCTCCTCTTCCTCCAACCCCCTAGCTCCACCCACACCCAACTACAAGACTGCTCACATCATCACAGGTGCTAACTACAATAGAAGTGCATCTTCATTACACCATGTGAAACAAATCGGCGAGCAAATGCCGTATGTCAGAAGAACGCGTTTAAATGCAACCAGCGCCGGCGTCAATAGATCACATGACAAGAACAAAAATGCATCATTGTATCTCTGGTGCCCAGTGAATAATATGGCCGCCATCTTAGACAAGTAGGAAAGGCTATATTTAAAGAGCCAACATAATTAAAAATTTGCAAACATACGTGACAAGAATTTTCAATTCTATTAAGGACACGGAGGCTCCGATTATGCTGTCTCATTTCTTTACTAAGAAATACTCAGCAGCCAATGAAAATGAAGAACAAAGTAACAAAAACTACATATCCCATGAATACTCTGGTGACCATAGGGTATGTACAGTATATAAGCGACCATAGAGAATAGGCCATCCTCTTTATTTGTCCATAAGTAACAGTTCAAGGAAAGAAATCGTCAAATCCAGACGAAAAACATGACGAAAGGAACAACACCATGAAGAAAACAGTTCACTGGCAAAAGCAGAAGCGGCGGTTGCAGTAGCTGAAGACACTCTGTGACAAACAACGGCCAACAGGCAGAAGAAGGACCAAGCAGTCGAAGACTTCATTTAGGGTCAGAACCTGAAAAGAAAATCAGAGTCGTAATACACCATACCCAACATAAGTGTAAAGGTCAAGACAACAAGGGAGGGTAATAGTGCAATAATCATCAACAACGATGCATCAGTCAATTACATAAAATTGACATGATAAATGCAGGCACATAATACGGGTGGGATAATTCTCACCTCCGTGTCCTTAATAGAATTGAAAATTCTTGTCACGTATGTTTGCAAATTTTTAATTCTATGGCAGGACAGGAGGCTCCAATTATGCTTGTTTAAAACTGAGCCACCACAACAGAAGCGATATCCACAATAGGTTTAAAATAGAAAGTTTTAAACACTGAGTCAGAAGACCAATCAGCTGCCTTCATGATATCATGCAGGCTCACACCCACAGAAAAGGCTGTAGAAGCCATAGCCCCCGTGCGGAATGCGCACCAAAGATGGAAACATCAATGCCTGCCTCCAGCAGGAGCCAGCGCACCCAGCGTGCCAAAGTAGCAGGTGTGGCAGGCTTAAAGGGTTTTTGTAAAGCAATGAACAATTGACCAGTTAAGTCTTGTTGAAAAGGAGCGGTACTTACTTCATAATCCTTAATGCATTGAACCACACACAACTGCGGATTGTGTGGAAAAGAAGGATATGTCACAGAGTACGTATTGCATTTGGTGCGACGGGAAATGGAAAAGGTAACACCTGCCGGAGAAAAAGACCGGCCAGCAAGGTCCAAAGCCGAATGTCCGAGACACGTTTGCAAGACACCAAACATAACAACATTGTCAATCTTGCCGAAAGTTGTTTACGAGACAACAAAGAGTTGGGAGGCCAAGACTCCAGAAAACGCAAGACAATGGAAACATCCCAAAGGGCGACATATTTTGGGCAAAGTGGTTTTACCAGCCGTATACCTCTGAGCAATTTTGAAATTAAAGGGTGTTCCCCTGCAGGCTTTCCTTCAACCGAAATGTGGCCCGCAGAAATTGCAGAACGAAAATTATTGACCGTCCTATAAGCCAAACCTGATGAAGCAAGTGATGCCAGAAAATTAACAATCAAAGCGATATCCACTGAAGCGGGATCCACATCCCGTTGTGAACACCAATCACACCATCGTTTCCAAGCTTAAGCACAATGTTTATGTGTGTTGGGGGCCCAAGCTTCACTGATAAATCTTGCAGCGTCTCCAGAAAGGCCTGGGACTTGCCAGCGTTCCCCGAAATCCGCCACACAACCAGAAGGAGCTGACCTGACTGAACCAGAGGGTGCGGATTGAGAAGAGGGTCCAGCAACAAATTCCACTTCTGGGGAAGAAGGAGCGGCATCGAACAACTCATCTCCAGAAGATCCGGGAACCAAGCCTGAGCCCTCCAAAGAGGAGTGATCAGAATGAGCTCCGACTGGAAATGCTTTGTGCGATCCAGGACCCTGGGAATCATTGCGAATGGGGGAAACGCATAACACAGATGATGAGGCCACACCTGAAGAAACGCATCCATGGCCAGAGCCTCCGGATCCGGACGCCAACTGAAAAACTGGGGTAACTGAGCGTTGAGGCGAGATGCAAACAGATCGATCTGACACCGACCCCAAATCGGGGATAGAGACCGGAATACCCGGGGATGAAGCCTCCAGTCTCTGAAGTCCTTCAGATGACGCAAATTCCAATCGGCATTCTGATTGCTGCGACCCGGGAGATACTCTGCATTAACAGTGATCTTCCGTTGAAGGCAAAAATGCCAGAAGTCTTTTGCAATCTCCGCCAGAAGTCTCAACCTTGTTCCCCCTAGCTTGTTGACATACCGAACCGCTGATACATTGTCCATGCGGAGGAGTATTTAACAATTCATCATGTGAGGCGCTAGGCAACGGATGGTGAAAGATCCTGCCAGAAGTTCCAAACAATTTATGTGGAGATTTAGGGCCCGATGTAGGTAAACGCGATTTTCCGATTTCAAAATACCGAGGCGGGCCGAATCGGTATTGTGAAATCGGAAAACGAGATGTAGGGAAAAAAAACCGAATGAATACCGAATCGGGCGGCATCAGTAATGAGAATCGGTACGTTCCGATTGGGCTCGGCCCGAATCGGAAAGTACCGAAGCGGCTAACAACGATTCAGAAATTACCGAATCGGCTACCACCGAATCGGAAAGCCCCGAATCGGCGAATACCGAATCGGTAAAAGCCGATTCGGTAAAATCCGATTCGGCAATCATAGATTCGTAGCCATGAAAACACACCCATGGGGAAAAAAGCCCATAGGAATGCATTGAAGGAACCGAATCGGCTTTTACCGAATCGGATAATACCGAATCGGATAACACCGATTCGGATTTTACCGATTCGGTAAAATCCGATTCGTCAAAAGCCGATTCAGCCAATGAGGTGGCTCCCCCTCCCCCACCCAAACAGGGAGTGGCAACACTGGCAGGTGCAGCTAATTAAGAAGTTTCTGGAGAGCCAGCCTGAGCTCAACACTCACAGTTTGCAGCAGTGGGAGTAGGAGGTTGCCAACTGAACTGGAGAATATGGCAGAGCAGTCAGAAAGCCAGAAGTCCTCCCAGAAGAGGAAGCCGAAGTTCACCAACACCGAACTTCAGGTGCTGGTCGAGGAGGTGGTGAGGGTGCACCGCCAGCTGTTTGGCAAGCTGTCCCTCAACGTGCCAGACAGCACCAAGAGGAGAATCTGGGCCGACATCGCCCAGAAGGTGCATGCTGCGGGTGTCACCCCCAGGTCTGTAGAAGAACTAAAAAAGAGGTTCTATGACATCCGCAGCCTCACTAAGAGGAAGATGGCTGAGATACAGAGGCAGGCTGGAGGCACTGGAGGAGGCAGGAACCCGGCGCCACCCCTCACCGAGCTGGAGGAACTGGTCTCCAGCACCATTGAGAGGGAGAGTGTCAGCGGAATCGGGACCCTGGACAGCTCTGCGAGAGCCACAGCTACAGGTAAGAAACATGCGCATCATGACACACCCTACCAGACACCTCCCCATTAGACACAATGCATAGGCAAACCCCAGCACAGTACTGTCACCAACATACAAGAGACAAGCATCATGGTACATGTAGTCAGCAGAAGTTAGCTAAATATGGCAGTGCAGAATCACAAGACAGGAAACAGTGTGACACATTGTAAGAAGATGCAAGGACATGTGGAATGCTATAATTGTACTGACTGTAATACATCGGCACTGAGTTTACAAATGCTTCTTTGTACCTAGGGGCCCCATCAGGCGGAACAACAGTGGCATCAGAGGGAGCAGCACCGTCCGACACTGCAGTCGCAGGGCCGAGCACCAGCCAGGCAGGCCAGGAGGAGGAGGAGGAAGGAGACACCCCAGGGCTAGGAATGGAGGGAGTCCTGGTCATTGACTTCGATGCCCTGCACTCCCCAGTAATGCCCAGCACACCCCCTTGCAGTTCTCCCCAGAGAACTCCCCTACAAGGGACACCATTCCGCCTACCCCAGCTCCTGCCACAACCGTGGCCTTGCCACCTGTTCAACCTGTCCCGGGAGCAGGGGCTCAGGGACCGCCCAGCATCACCCCCCCACCAGTGGCACCCCAGCCCACTCAGCAGGCCGGAAGCAGCAGTGCCCGGCGCCGTACCATCACCACCACTGCTGCACCAGCACGGGAGGGCAGTGTATTCCTGGGCCTGGAGGGACAGATGGTTAAAATCCAGAGGCAACAGGCAAGATCCACCATGGCCTGCCAACGCCAGCTCCTGCAGCACAACATGCAGATGGGAGAGTTGGTCAAGGGATTCCAGGCCGTTGTGGAATCCAACAAGGAGGTGGCAGCAGGGTTAGGCAGGCTGACCACTGCCATCACCCACTCATCTGCCAGACAGGAGGAGCATGAGCTGGTGCGCAGGCGGGATGCCCGGGTGCTGAACCGGGCCATGGGCCGCCTTGCAGCGGCGACGGCACAACTGTGCCATCGCAGCGCCAACCAGGAATCTGTCCTTAGTCAGCATACGGCTGAGCTCACTAGGGGGATGGCCAGGATCACCACGGCTATGGAGGCCATGATTATTTCAAACACCGCCTCCAATCCTGCCCTGGACCTGGGTGATGCTGGAGACAGCAGCAGCCGCAGCAGCCCGGCCAGCGCTGCGTCTGAGCCACGGAGGAGCACCAGGCGCTCCGCTGATGCTGCTGGGCATTCAGAGGGGGCTGAGGGACACCCCAGTGGGTCTGGCAAGCGGGCAAAAAAATAGCCTGGCAAGGGCGGGTGAGGCAACCAGAACCCTGGACTTTATTTTATTTACCATACTCCATTTTTTGATGCACATCAGTGCTGTAACTGTGGTGCAACACTATTAAAATTTGTTTTTTCCAAGCAACATTTAGCTGTCTTTGCATCTGTACTCAGTCAGAAATAGTTCTCAGTGATCTCCTCACGTCTGTATCTGCCATCACTTGGCGTACACACCCCAGCTGGCTGTGTCAGTGGCACAGCTTCGTCGTCGTCATGGTCCTCATAGTCAGACAACTCCACCTCAGTGCCCTTCTTCACCGCAAGGTTGTGTAACATTGCACATACAGCTATGATCTTGCAGCAGGTGATGGGGGTATACTGCCTTGCACCTCCACTCTTGTGCAGGCATCTGAATCTACTTTTCCAGATGCCAAAGGTCAGTTCAACAACATTCCTTGTGCGTATGTGGGCCCGGTTATACCTCCTTTGGCTGGGTGTGGAGGGGTTGAGGTAGGGGGTGAGTATGAATGAGCGGAGGGCATATGCACTGTCGCCTGGAAGAGAAAGGGGTCACATTAGACACATGCATACATGTATTCCACCTACCTACTATGTGTTATGGGGGTCTGATGATGTGTCTCACCTAGGAGGTATCCTTCTCCAAATTCGCCAGCCATCAGCCGTGCATATATGCCGCTCTGTTGGAATATATAGGAGTCATGGGCACTCCCTGGAAATTTTGCTACCAGGTCTGTGATGGTGCACTTTGCATTGCAGATCACCTGCACGTTGATGGTGTGTGTAGATTTCCGATTGCGGTATATGTATTCGGTGTCCGCTGGTGGGCAAATCGGAATGTGCGTGCCATCTATGCAACCGATGATTTGGGGAAATTGTGCCATCTGGTAGAAGTCAGCTTTAGTTTGTAGCAGTTCTGCGTGGGTTGCAGGGAAAGAGATGTATTGGTCCATCCTGTCTATCATGGCGTCAAGGAATGTGTGGAAGAACCTTGACAGGCTGCTCTGGCTCACCCCTCCTGCTGCTGCTACTCCACTTTGATAGCTGCCAGACGCTAGCAGGTGTAGGCTGCATAGCACCTGGACGTGCGCAGGGATGGCGTGTGCCCTTGGGTTGTGGTGGTCCAAGAAGGGCTTGAGATCCCTGATGAGCTCAAGTATGGTGTCAGAGTCCAGCCTGTATCTCTGTAGTATCTCTGCCTCTGTCAGCATGAACAGGGTTATCCTCTGTCTGTAGACCTGTTCATTTCTTAGCCATTCCCTCTGTCCTTCCTGCTGTAGCCGTAGCCGCCTCGCAATGACATAGAAAGCTGCCATCCTGCAAGTTGCAATGCATTTGGGACTGTTTATATGGGTTGGAGTTGGTTACCACCTGATTGCAATCCATGGTAAATACCGAGTGAATTCTACCGATTTTGAGCCGATTTCGGTGTTTCTGTGCCTCCCTACATCTCCCCAACTGTCGGAATCGGGGAATTTCCCGATCGGCGATTCATACGAATCGGCATGTTTTCCGATTCGGCTCATGTCCGATTCGGTCTTTGTACCGATTCGGTACATGGACCGATTCGGTGATTTTCCGATTCGGTGTCACTAACGAATCGGTACATGGACCGATTCGGTGATTTTCCGAATCGGTGTCACTAACGAATCGGTACATGGACCGAATCGGTGATTTTCCGATTCGGTCTTTGTACCGATTCGGTACATGGACCGAATCGGTGACTTTCCAATTCGGTGTCACTAACGAATCGGTACATGGACCGATTCGGTCTTTGCATCCGAATCGGTGTTTTTCCGATTCGTTACATATCCGATTTTCGGTATGTACGTATCGGATTCTTTCCCATTCGGTACTCATTCCGAATCGGTTTTCTATCCGATTCTTTATGTTTTTGGTTCCCTACATCTCGATGGCTGTTTACCGATCGGTAAGGGCCAAAAATCGGTATTTTCGGCCGTTACCGATCGGTAACGCCCTACCTACATCGGGCCCTTAATTCCTCCTGCGACCAATGGCCGCCCTTCGAAATGGGGCCGCAACGGGCTCCCCAACCCCAAAGACTGGCATTGGATTCCAACACCCCATCCGGGGAAGAGCCGAACAGGGCTCTCCCGTTCCAAGAGTCCATGTGGTCCAGCCACCATAACATCTCCAACTTCATGTCCTCCATCAGAGGAACAAGATTGAAGTAGCGAAGGCCTCTCTGGAGATTTTTAAACGTTGAAGCGCCCGGTAATGTAATGGACCTGGAAAAATCGCTTGAATGGAAGATGCCAATAGACCTACAATCCGAGCTACCGACCTCAATGATACACTATGTTTGGAAAAAAGTAATCTCAACTCCCTCTTGATGGATCTGATTTTCTGATTGGGCAAGAGGAGTTGGCAAGAGGCCGAGTTGACTAGAAAACCCAGGAATTCCAGGGACTGAGAGGGGCGAAAGACAGATTTCAGAGGATTCACTAGAAAACCTAGAGACTGCAACAGATCTATTGACCAGGTCAAATGAGTTTGCAACAGGGCCGGACATTGGACCGTAATTAGAATGTCGTTGAGATACACTATTAGCTGAACTCCGCGAGCTCTCAACGACTCCACCACTGGTCTCAGAAGCTTTGTGAAGCACCTTGGAGCTGACGAGAGACCGAACGGGAGAACAGTGTATTCGAACCAGTTCCCCAACCATTGAAATTGAGGAATCGGCGATGAGGGCTGTAGATTGGGACTGACAAGTAAGCATCCTTCAGATCGAGGCGGACCATCCAGTCCCCTTCCCGAAGAAGATCCCTGAGAAGAAAATGTCGATAAACAACTCCTCTGTTGCAGTCTCTGAGATTGAGCACCAAGCGAGAGCCGCCCCCTTTCTTCTCTACCAGAAAGATATTGTTGACGAAACCCTGTGGGTGAAGAGAAGTCCAAACTATGGCCCCTTTGGCCAGAAGGGACTCGATTTCCTCGGAAATTACTGCCTGATCGCTTTGGGGAAAAACAAGGGGTGAAGGAAGGTGGACATGACGTGGAGGACTGTAAAATTCGATCTTATAACCCAGGACAGTCTCTAACACCCAAGCATCTCTGGAGATCACACGCCAGTTTGGGAGAAAAAAATTGGATCCTGCCCCCAGAACAACTTCGGAAACTGGAATCAAGCTCACCTGAATTGGAGGAGTCCTGACATCCTCCTTGGTTTCCTCCATAACGGCCTTTATTGTACTGTCCATGACCTTTGCTGGAGGGATAGAAATTGGATTTGGTACCGGAGTAGGAGTTATCCTGACCTCCTCCTCTCTGGGACTGATTGCCATGTTGATTCTGTTGGCCAGACCCACGGCCGAACGAACGTCCCCTGGAACGTCCGGCCCATCCAAAAACCTGGCGGAACGCCCAGAGGAGAGACAACTGTGCTTTATCAAGGCCACTGAAAGTGGCGACAAACTTGGTCAACTCCTTAAGAAAGGGTTGACCAAACAGCAAACCTTGAGCAAGGGATCCAGATTCTGATGTAGCCAACTCAGTCAACTTCGGGTCCAATTTTAATAGGATTGAGCGGCGCCGCTCAGACCAAATAGCACAGTTAGCGTTACCTAACTGGCAGATAGCCCTTTGGGACCATCCAATCAACTGATCAAGGTCGATGAAGGCGGCAGACTCTTTGGCTCAGTAGCCCAGATCCAGAATTTTTGTAAGGGGCCTCAGGAGATCCAAATCCTTGTCTTTGCAGAGACGCCAGGATCTGTCTATACCCTTCTTGGGATCCTTAGCGTATTTTTTCAGATAGGTAACCATAGTGGGATCCACTTCAGGGGTGTCTGCTAACTTGTCCGCCATGTCAGGGCGAGGGCAGTCCGACCGAAGACGGGCCCGTACATCTTGGTCAAATGGTTGGCGAATGTGCGCCTGAATGTACTCAGCGTCTTCAGATGATGGGAGCCAGGACTTAGAATTAGGATGTATTATATCAGAGGGATCAAATGTAAGTACCAGGGAATGAGAAGGGGCATCCACAAAATGCTCCTTGCGAGCCTTCTTTGCAGGAGGAGGGATTGAAGGACCAGAGGAAGAAGATGAAGAAGAAGCGTCGTCATCCTCAGAGGACGAGGGAGCAGCCTTGGACGCTTTTTTGGAAGCACCGTCCAAAGACAGGGTCTTGGCCAATTTTACGAAATCCGAGTGATGTGGATTTTTCGGGGACTTTGAAGAACGTTTAACAGAGGAAGAAGGAACCCAACCTTGCTGAGAAGCGTATTCGGACAAGTGGCACTTTAAAGGTGCAATGGCGCGGACCAAAGCCTTATTTATGGAGTGCTGAACTCCTTGATCCAGAGCGTCCACTGGATCTTGTTCGATGGAACCAGAGGGTTCCTCATCGTAGTAATATTCCTCGTCTTCATAATAGTGAGCCATGTTTTCACAGTGTGAAAATTAAATATGCCCACAGAGGAATAAACAAGTCTGTAGGAAGGGCTGCAGACCAAATTAGGGGGAGTGACAACCCCAATGCAAGCCAACGAGAAAGGTAAACACCTGACCTGGAACAGATTTAGATGTGAAGGGAGGGCTTGCATGAGTCAGGCCACTCTAGACGTAAGCCTCATTGAATTATACAGCCCCAACTCGTTTGAAGAAGAAAGGGCGTAGTCTGGGGACTTTGCCCGGTAGGCTGTGGGCTCAAGCACTCTAATGCTGCTCTGGCGTGTATAAATTCCGTGAGGAAACACAGAAACGTCAAAAGAAAACTTCCGCGCATGCGCGGAAAGCCGCCTACTTAATGTGTAAAATGCAGAGGGAAGCGCGACAAGCAACGTGCGCCACCCTGGAGTCCCCGTCTCCCACTCCACTGACAGACGCGGGCACAAAGCGCCCAAATCTAGAGAGGCGACCACGCGCTCCCAAAGCAAATGGAAATATCGGAAAAAGCACTTAACTGGCTGCGGAACAGCAAAGAAAGAGGATGGCCTATTCTCTATGGTCCCTTATATACTGAACATACTCTAAGGTCAGAGTATTCATGGGATATGTAGTTTTTGTTACTTTGTTCTTTATTTTCATTGGCTGCTGAGTATTTCTTAGTAAAGAAATGAGACAGCATAATCGGAGCCTCCTGTCCTGCCATAGAATTCAGACCATTGTATGGACACCCATCTGCTGATTTTGAAACTGCTCACTATTTACAAGGGTGGGAGAAATATGAGGCAGCACCAAAATTAAGACAAATAAAAACCTGTTTTAACATGGCACGACGAGGAGAAATGCTTCATTTCTCCTCATTGCATGACGGTTTCAAAAGTGGCAGAGCGCAGCCAAGAAGGCTAACACCACACTCCATCACTTTTCTTGTAACTATTTCCCATAGTGCCCATATATGCTGACTATAAGCATGGCAACGAGGAGTAGGAGAATATCATGAGAATTCAAATGAGTCAGTGATACATATATGCCATACATCAAATAGTGAATGGGAAGGAACTGCTGTTTTAAAAAGTTTATAGGACTTGTAAGGCAAAAAGATAAATGCAGACCTCCTATCTAAGAAAGTACAATTAATCTAGTTCAAATCCCCTCCCAAAATAATGTTAGGATTGTAGAGATTGGCTAATTTACATTTCACAGAATTTTAAAAAGAAGGATCAGGTCTTACTGGACCAAACATGTCAAATAATATCCAGTTGTATATCCATCAACACCACCGACCGTCATCCTCACATTCTTGAGAAATAAGTTTACATTCATAGCTTTATGACATAAAATCACTACCTCTCCCTTACTACCAATATCAAGAGGGAAAACAACATGTTGCCAACCCAATTTCTATTAAGTTTAGAAAGTCGTGTTTGCTACAGTGAGTTTCTTGTAATATAACTATTTGTGATACATCTTGGAAATATGAGTGAGTAAACTCTGAAATGTCACTTGGTTGCTCAACCATTGAATGTTCCATGCAGCAATACTTACCATTGGATACAAGAAGTGTGGTATGACAGGAGAACTCATAGAAATCTGTAAAAATAACAAAAAAACACGTAGTTGTGACAATCACTGACCAAGAAATCACATTAAAATTATATAATATAGCAAAGATTATAGTTGTATTACAGTAAAAAATAGAAAAAAGTATGAAGAGACAAAAAATGAGTAAAGGAAAGATAAAAATACATATCAAAAGGAAATAGGATGAAAAGGCAGATCAAGAGACAGAACCTTAAACTGAGTAGCAACAACAGAAAAATGTGTGCTACAGCAACATTTCAAGACAACCATCAGAGCTAAAAAAAAAAAAAATCTAGGGGCATATTATCAACAGTTGTATCGCCACATTTCAGGGAATTATCGCCAGAAAATCGGCGAATTTCCAATTGCATAATCATCAAGGCATCGCTAACATGTATTAGCGCATGTTAGCTGCCGTTTTTGTAACCCTTCTCATGTTAGCGATATACATCGCTAATGAGATGCATAATAGGTGTTTCTATGAAAAACAACATGAAAAAAGTCACAAACACGACATCACAGTATTTACAACGCAGCCCGGAACCGCAGAGCGATTAAAAAAGCAGCGGAACCACAGTTATCACCGGATACTTACTCCTGGTAAAAACTTGGGGCCTCATACTTTTTGTGACGCACCAGTGGTGTAAAAAATCCACCTTGTTGCGCCATATTTACAAAGTGATTTATCAAAGTAGATGCGTTACTTTGTAAACCCCTGTGCCACATTATACCTGCCCCAGGTGTAATGTATGCAAGGGGGGCGTATTGACGCAAGAAAGGGTCGTAGAAGTGACGCAGTGAAATCTATGAGATTTCACTGCGCCAATTCTAGGACACAAATGCGTAAATTTCTTACGCCTCCCTCACAGCAGGCGTAAGACTGACGCAGGCCTTTCACGTGGGATTTGCCCCAAGTGAAAGGACACATTGCTGGAGTTGCGTCACATTTGTGACACACTCCAGCAATGCTTCCCTTTTGCGCTTACAGATACGTCAGAAATACTGACGTATGTGTAACTCCTTGTGACATAATGCGTCATATTATAAATATGACGCATCCAGCATGGCGCAAGGAGGGCGCAATGAAAAGTGACGCATCGCTGTTTTCACGCAGCGATGCGTCACTTTTCATAAATGACTTAAGCATCTTTTGTATGGGAGGTGAATTGTCGGGTTAATTTAACACACCCCTATTAACAGTCTTTTCATTAGCGCTGTGAAATCATCGCTGGATTTCACATGCTAATGATGATTATCGCAGAATATCGCTGGATTGTACATCACCTGTTAGCAAAGCATTGCTAATACGCCGCTAACACAACAATATAATTCCGCGATAGAGGGCGATAATGAAAAACTGGCTAAGCGCAATTTGCAATATTTATTGCGTGTTCTTGGTAATATGCCCCATATACACTTGTTTCTGGCGGGTGTAGGTTTCTGATGCATTCCCAGGTTTGTTAGCTTTAGTAATCGTGGGAAAGCCCCAAAATCGATGGGTGGATGGATGGATGGGAGCACGGTCACCATTCTCCATCCATGGAACAACTCCGTAAAACAAAGTATCCCAAGGCAAATTCTATGCTAAGCATGCAACTCTGATTTGCGTAGCTTTGTAAATCTCAAGTAACATTTTGCGCCATGGCTATGCTAAAAAGTGGCACAACCACGAGGCAAAATGTTGGTGTATCTGCCACTCGGTGTTCCGGTTTCACTTACAGGTGTAGAGGGTTCTGAAGCACAAAATTGCAGAATAAACTAATTCTTTTGGACTGCAACCACAAAATGTAGCCACTAGAGGGCACAAAAGCAGCATTAATCCAGTTGTGATTATTAATTTTTGGTTTCCGAGCGACAGAAAATGTGTGTTTCGGTGAAATTTTTATCGAGAATGATCGGCTTGGCCTTTAATACATTGCTCAGATTTTTAGTGCACCTGCTTAAGAAACTTGTGTATTATCTGCTGCTCCCAAGTTTGAACAATCATAACTCATCATGAACGGTTAATTTGCCTGATGCAAATTACTGCACTTCGTGTAACATGTTAATCGTATTTTCCAGTCTTGAAGTACAATAAGGCACAGTCGCCTAAAGTGCTGACGACAAAAGAAGGTTGGAAAAGTGGGAGCAGGAGAAAGGGAAGGAGGGGGCAAGATTACGAGAATTAGAAAGGTGCTTTTGGGATGCCTTTATATCATCAAATACAAGGGCACTATCGCCGCTTCAGCTGGACTTTTTCCTGGATTTCCAGCGATATTCACGCATTGAGCGGCTATCTCCGGATATTTTATCGCTTTGGAGAAAAACGTTGCTAATAGCAAGTTTTCTCTGCGATAATATCCGGCGATAAAAAAAAAAATGCGCTATGCGCATTTAGCGATAATTATCGCTACTCCTTGATAAAATGCCCCACAGTGTGAGTGAACCATTAGCATTGTGCAGGTAGAAGGGAAAGAATGTTTCAGTGTTCTTATCTTTTTGATGGGGAAGAAATATATGGGTAAATTTACTAACATTTAACGCAATGCTGCAAATTAACTTGCTGTGCTGCGTCAAATGGAGAGAGCAAGGATGCAATATATATCTAATGAGATTTGACGCAATCCTGCTCTCTATCTGCACTGACACATAGAGTGCATCCTGCCACCTACGCAGGTACCTTTATGCCAAGGAGCAGAATGCAACACACTTAGGCGCATATTAACAAGGGCCGGCGATAAATATCGCAAAACGCGCTTAGCGCTTGCATATTTATCTCGGGCTATCTCTGGAATTTATCGCCCGCTTAGCGCGTTATCAAAAATGCACATCACGGAGGCGATAAAAATTCCAGAGATAGTGTGGTTATCGCTGTTTTCCATGGTGGAAAACGGCGATATCCTAGATGACAGGGCCTGTGGTCTTAGCCACAGAATGTAAATGTAAATGTAAATGTCATGGTACTTATTGTGCGCACTGTCACCAGACGGTCACCTTGCGGTGTCGCCTATTCGGCTTCCTGGCACTGATACTCATACCGCTGTGGAACCCCTCCTGGCTTTCCCTGTGAAGTGTCCTCTCCTGGGTAACCCCAGGGTGAAGCCAGGCATCCTTAGCGCTGTTGTGGCCGGCGTGGAGGCTAAGCAAGCTATTGCCCAGAGTTGCAGCATGGGGCCAGTGATTAGAATAGGCACCGAGGCGAGAATTAACAGGTCGGAAGAAATTGAGCCCGAGACCCCGCCGAGGCGGAAATCGAACCCTGGTCCCTGGCCAGAACTCTGCATCAGGGTCTGCCGCTCTAACCATTGAGCCACACTCCTCCACTCCCCCCATGTCATGCATGCCTTAGTCAGGAATTTAACAGACGTTAAATTCCTGCGTTAAGGCATACTTAACGGAATTTAATAATTGCTACAATCCTTGTTGTTATCGCGATGCCCCCTTCGTGATATTTTCCCTGGTTGGTTTCAAAGCCACGCCCACTTTGCATCTCTTTAGCGATGCAAAGTTAGGCGTGCTGGAAATGCGCGCTGAGTCAGCAAAACACGCGATAGCGTGTCTTTGCTGATAAGGCGATAAAATTATCGCTGCTTTTTGGCCGAAAACGGCCGCAAAAGCAACGATAATTTTTTAGCGCCGCCTTGTTAATATGCCCCCTAGAAAGTGGAAAAATGAGGACAAATAAACAGATTTCTCCTTGTTAGGCTTTCCCTATGAAGGTGTAGCATTTTGACACATTCCTAGGTTTATTAGTGTTAGTAAATCTGGTAATGCACCAAAAACCCACCCACGTTCCACCCATTGCAGAGTACTGCAAAGCAGTGGCTTGCACTGCCTTGCATTACTCCAGATTTACCTTGCATGCAGAGCCACGCAAGGTTGCTCTGCATGGCATGGTAATTGACCTTGCGTCACATTGTGTGATGCAAGGGCAATAAAAGCCCTTGATAAATTTGGCCCATAGTATTTTCACTGTTGCATTTCCCTCACAACTACACACACTGCCTGCAGCAAGCTCAAAAGCTGACTGGCCTTCACACCTCAGAAGCCACCAAGCAGGGCCAGACTAGCAGTAAGGGGAAACTGAGCGTTACCCCAGTTGGCCGCCAGGGTGAGGGCCAGTTTTGGAACCCAGGGGCCCGTTTTTGTTGCCAGGGGCAGTTTTTGTGCAATATCGGCCCCCTGTAACAAAACCGGTAGCGGTGAGACAGGTGAGAGTGGTGCTTCCATCTAGCACCCCCTCACACATGCTATGTGCTAGGACCGGATTTGGTTCTGAGTCTGGTTATGCCACCAAGACAGAATATCCTAAAACTTTGAGTTGCTTGACATATAAATTTGGACAACACTTTTTAATACCCACCTTGTAAATGAGGCATACTTTTATCTTTCTGTCTTTATCCAGCGATGCCTTCCTCAAACAAATTCTTGCTTTGTGATTGGGACACAGAATTCCTTGGATCCCTGTAGATTCTATAACTTTCCATCACTGAAATGTGAGAAAAATTTACGATTTTAGGCAAAGTTTAAGTGTTTGGGTGTGGGTGGTTTCCCCGGATGGCCCTAAAGCCTAGGCCCAAACCCCACAGCTACCTCTATTGTCAATGTCTTCTCTTAGTATTATGGGGCCTTTTGTTTTGCAAGGCTGAACCACTCAAGTTGAATACCGTTTTTATCAGGATATGTATGGGAATGCTGGTTAGTACTACTAAATTAATGAATCTCTGCACATTATAGAAGTTTCCTTCACAGAAATGCGAGGAAATCGTTTTTAGCCCAACTTTATAGGTTGCAAGGGTCTCTAAGTGAAACAACCTTGTGAGGCCCACACAAGTCTCATCACCCTGGGTCTACTTGGTGCCTTGATGTCAGAAATATCTGAGTATGGTAAGTTTCCCTGGGTGGCACCTATGCCCAGTATATTTATTTTTCATAAATGTGCAGGTTTGGTAAGATTCCCTAGTTAGAAGCCGAACTCTGAACCAAAATCCACAGCTACCCACATTCCAAAATGAGTCACTTTTGAGTGGAAAAAATTGATCTGTCCATGATTCATTTTCTGCTTTACATGTCACTGGTGCTATGCCAATTCACACAAGTGGGGTAGCAAATTTAATGACAGTTGTGCGAAAACACTGAGTGCTGAAAATTCGTAGATCCACCCTCAGTCTGGAACTTACTCTTGCAGAAATGTGAGGAAAATGTGTTTTTAGACAAAGTTTGCAATTTGCAAGTGCTTTCGGATAACAAAAACCTTCTATGAGTCACACAAGTAACCCCACCCTGGACTCCCTCAGGGTCTTACTTTCAGAAATGTCTGAGTTTTGTAGGAGATCCTGGTTGGAAGCCGAGCAAAGGCCTAAAATCTATACCCACCCACATTCCCAAAAAGGGTTGATTTAGATTTAAACAACTTTACCTGTCCCTGTTGCGTTGGGCCTTCCCTGTTGTGGGTGCTGAGCTCACCCTTACAAGTGGAGTAGCTTTGCCTTGAGAAAATATTTTGGGACACAGGTTTGTAGGAAATTTGTGGACCCCTATAGATTCTAAAACCTTCCCTCCCAGAAATGTGTCAGATGTGTGTTTTTAACCATAGTATGAGGTTTGCAAGGCTTTCTGAGTTAAAAACATATCTCGGAATCCATACAATTCCCACCATCCTAGAGTGCTCTGGATATTTAGTTTTCAGAAATATGCAGGTTTGGTAGGTTTTCTTGGGTAGTAGCCGTGCCCTGGACTAAAATCAACAGCTACCCATATGAAAAAAAGAATGGAAATTTGGTCTGTCCATTTTTTTTGGTGGCTTTATCTGTCACAAGCGCTAGGCCAACCCACACAAGTGCAGTAGCACATTTATTGGGAGATGTATGGAAATGTCTGGGTTTGGTAGGTTTCCCGCGGTGGCAGGAAAAGCAGAGCCCAAAATTACCAGTTACCCAAATCATTAAACCACTTTTCACTCAAATTTTTGATGACTCCATTTTGTTTTTATGCTGCCCAGTTCTTTTGCTGGGTGCTAAGTCCAGCCACAAAACTGGGGTACCATGTGCATCAAAAGAAGTGTGGCAACGATGGGTGGCAGGAAATTTGTCAATCTCTACAGCTTCTGCAACTTTCCCACACATAAATGTGAGGAATATGCGTATTTTTAGCCAAGGCCTTCTGGGTCAAGAACTCCTTGGGATACACACAAGGCACACCACCCTGGACTCTTCTGGCTGCCTAGTTTTCAAAAACGTTGGACTAGGAATCTCTGGATTGCAGTGGATCTAGGATCCAAATTACATCAGCTATAGACATTGTAGAAAAAGGATTGATTTTGCTTGGTGGGATGTGATATCTCCTGGCCGCATTTGAAACGGTTTGTGTCAGGGCGCTAGGCCCAGCCACACAAGTGGGGTGCCATTCCCATGATGTGGGATCACAAAATAGCAGAATATTTCTTATTGTCATTTGTATTCCTCTACATATTTGGCTTCTAAATGGAAGGCAGCCTGCAAGAAAGAACACAATTGCAAAATACTTCCTGAATCAAAGGACAGTATGGGTAATTTTAATCCCAGAGGTTCACAAATAACCACTGTGCCTAAGCTCAGTATCTTGTGTACATATCAGAAATTCACAGGCATCATTCATACCCATTTTTCATTCATTACATTTTACCTTTTGAATTGCTATATGGCTGCCACACAATGAGAAATCATTACAGGCTACAGCTCAGTTGTTAGCTAGGACTATTTTGTGTTTTTGGAGAACCTATAAACCCTCAGTATCCCTGAAATCCGAAGAGTCTATCAGAGTTAACAGTACATTGCTTTTGTATATCTGACATCATGACAAAAATTGCAGATGAAAACATTGTCACCAATGGTTATTTTGTCTCACTCATTTCCATTATTTTTATATTTCAACATTTAGGGTCTGAGTGATTTTGAAGTTGGGTGGAATTGCTTTCTAATATCAGGTCAGCGGTTCCGACTGGCCCATTACAATGCAACAGAACAATGTTCTGTCACATGCTCCCTTTTTTCAATGGAAGCTCATGTTGTGGCAGTAAACAGCCCGTAACAAAAGCTTCCATTGAGAAAAGGGAGATGTAGTTCATCCCTGCACCTTGTGGCAGGCCCCACAAGGTGCACGGATCAACAGGCCTCAGCCTCCAACCGGAGGCTGTGCACCATAGGGGGCCCTGCTAGTGGCCCCTAAACATGCTTCCCAACATGGTTTCCCTGTCAGACTGGCCGGCATGGAAACCATATCGGAAACCATGCAAAATAATCTAAAGGGCGGAGGGGCCCACCCTTGAGAATACTGGCCAACTTCTGACTGGCCGATGGGCTCTCAGAACCCGGTGGAAGACAGCCGGAATGACCAGGCATTTTCCTTTCTGACCGCCTCGATCATAATGAGACGGTTGGAAAGGAATAAGCGCAACCCATTACATCGCAGCCCTGAAGGCTCCGACCACAGGTCAGAGGCTTTATGGGCCACATCATAATCAGCCCCTTAGTGTCTTTGGGAAAACTTTGAGGGATTCTCTTCTGAATTTAGAATCTTCTACTTTTTTGAAATGCATATCCTTAATCCGTTTCATACCTGTTTCCACCACAAACTGTAAATAGTTCGAAACCACAACATTTTGGGAAATTGACTACCTCTTAGAAAAGTGGAAAAACTGTAGTAAAAATTGTTTTTTTATTTAACTGGATTTTTATACGGTTTTTAGCAAAACAGCCACATATAACAACAACAATACCACTTGCACTGTCTGGATCACACAGTTCACTTAAAATAAACATAAAAGTTAAACATTAAATTCTGTAGGATGGAATGGCAGCAGCACATGTAAAACATGTCATCAAAATCATATAAATTAATATTTCAGAACTTCAAACAACTTTACTAAAGTGTAATACTTGACTCAGCAGGTGGGGATAGCTTGAAGCTCATAAAGAAACATCAGCAATTTGGAGAAGAGTAGCCAGACAGATTTCAACTAGTTATTTCCACTCAGGTCATGTTGAATCTTGTTAGAAGGTGTTAAAACAAGTTATGCGGCTAAGTAACCTTCTAATCAGGTCACAAAGCAAGGTATCAATACAGAGAGCATTTTTGGGAATTAAAAGGTATCGAGGGTCTCAGACGTGGTTTCCAACAGCGACAGGTAGTCCCTGTAAGGTTTCCATATGTACTTTTGCCTCCACCTTGGTACTAATTCCGTGTTTTGTTGATGAGGTCGTTCATCAACGCACGTGCACCACTGCATTTTGTGAGGAGAAATAGTAGCACCACAAGTCCCCCCCCCCACATACCCATCAAATGACAGAGACAGCTGGCAAAGTATTTACAAAAAATCTGTTTAAATTCAGCTTATCTAAACGAACAGCATTTAAAATTGAATGTTTGAAGTTGTTAGGACTGGGGGTCTCTAGTTGGCAGAGGTAGGTAGCACCGTCTAAATAGGAACCCTTGCTCCTAGTCAGGGTAAGGAGGAAACAGTCTTTAGACAACCTCTGCTCACCACCTTGGTAGCTTGGCACTAGCAGTCAGGCGTATCCAAAATCAATGTGTAAAGTATTTGTACCATTACTCACAGTGACCTAGTGAAAACACCACAAACTGACTGCACACCAGTTTAGAAAAATAAAGGTATTTAATCTAAACTACACACTACACAAGACTTAAACGACAAAAATCCAGCATACACAGTTCAAGAATATGGTTGCAAAAGAGTTCTTAAGGTTGCGATGAAATAATCCACAGTTGCGTGAAAAGTTCACAGTTGCATCACGTTTTGCCAACAGTAACTTTTAAAAGTGACAAAGTTTCAAAGCAGAAGTTGGTGCGGTGGAAAACAAGTGATGCGTTGCTCCTGAGACCATGGGGAGGCGATGCGACAACCCCACTACACCAGCGAGCGTGTTGCGATGAATCCGATCTGTATGGGGAGGAAGGCTGACTTCTATTGATTCCGGTGCGTAGGTTCCGTAGGAATTTTTCTCTCGCAAAGGCACGATGCAATGATCTTTGGAGTTGCTATGATCTCCGGGGCGACGATGTGCGGACTAGTGGTGATCTCTCTCTCGCAGCTCCTTGATGCGATGTCTTCTGCAACGATACTCGCAGCGACGTGATGTGGTCCGCAAGCAAGCGGTGCAGCGATCTCACCCAGCGACGATAGGCTCTGCGACGGCACTTGCAGCAATGGCAATCTTCCCGCACCGGTCTGGTGCGTCCCGCAAACGAAGGGTGCGAAGGCTCTGACAGCCGCAACAGGCGCTGCGACGATCTCTACCTTCGGAACAGCTGGAATTTCCTCGCACTGTCGGGGATGCGCTCGGCAAGCGAGCAATGCGACAAAACTTGCAGAAAGTCTTTTAATTTAATTAGTCTTTTAATTTAATTAGTTTCCAACTTCCCAACACAAGTACTATTTCCAGATGCACCACAACTGGCCCAAGCACTCTAGGAAGGACAGAACTCTCTCAGCAGACTTCAGGGAAGCTGGGGTGAAGTCCTTTTGTTCCTGGGACTTCAAAAACAGGGAGCCAGCTCTTCTCTGGCCCTTGGAGATTCCTTCAAGACATGGGCCACAGACCAAAATCAAAGTCCTTCCCCTTTCCTTGGCAGCAAAGCGACAGCAGGTCAGTCCAGCAGAGCAACATTAGGACAGTCTTCCTTCTTCAATTTCAGCTTTTTCCTTGGCAGGGGTTCCATTTTGATTCCAGGATAATATAGTTTTCTGCAGTCAGGGGTCCTGTACTTATACCCCTAAAAGTCTTTGATCCCTTTGTGCGGGAGGTCTGAAACAGGTCTGGATGTTCCTTGAGCATTTTGTTTTCCTGGACTCTCCTTTCCTATCAAGGAGACGGGCAGGTTCGTCAGCCGCCCAGCAGGAGGTGGAGCCAGAATTGTGGAAGGCAGGCACAGCCCTATTCAGGCCCAGGTGCTATCCCCCCCACCACTCAAGATGCAGATGCAGCCATTCAGCCTAGGGCTGACTCAGCCAGCCTCCTGGGGGCTCCCAGCCTCTGTCACTCTCAAACCAGACAGTCAATTCACAAACAGGCCAGGGTACACAGAAAGGTCAGACAAGAGTACAGCAACTTCCTAAAAGTGCTGTTCTTAAAAACAGTATTTAAAAACAACCTTCCCTAAAAGATGTTTTATTAAATTCTGAGTTCAGGGATACCATACTTTTATGTACTTTCTTGCTCCAATGGGAAGATGTTAGACTTGGCTGTCTCTAGTTGGCAGAGGTATACACTTCTGACATATAGGGACTCACCTCCTCTAGTCAGGGCAAGGGGATCACACACTTAGATAACCCCTTCTCACCCCCTTTGTGAGAAGTGTGGCTCAAGTGGTTGGAGTGGCAGACCCTGATGCAGAGGTCTGGCCCGGAACAGGGTTCAATTCCCCACCTCGGCGGGTCTTGGGCTCAAATTTCCCCAGACCTGACAATTCTCGCCTTGGTGCCTATTCCAATCATGGAGTCCCACTCTGTAACTCTGGGCAATAGCTTGCTTAATCTCCACAACGGCCCCTCGTAGCGGGATGCCTGGCTTTCACCTTGGGGATGTCCAGTAATGGGTTATCTCGCAGGGAAATACCAGGACGGGTTCCCTAAGCAAGCGCTGGGACGCTTTCGGGCAGCCATGCGCTCTACAAATCAAATTTCATTTAATTTAATTCATTTGCTAGCTTGGCAAAGCAGACAGGCTTATCTCAGAGGCAGTGCGTTAAGCATTTATGACCATATACAGTAATAAAGTGAATACACTACAAATGGACACGACACAGTAGTATTATAAAAATAAGGATGTTTATATAAGGCTTAGCCCAAAACCAAATAACGACAAAAATATACCACAATCTCAATAAATACTCTTGGAAGGAAAAATAATAGTTCAAGTGTAGTTTCTTCTTAGTACAAAGTCTTTAGTAACAAAAGCAACTCTTCTTCTTTAAATAACAGTTCTTGGCAACAATGTAACCCCCACAGGAGTCACACGACGTCGAGGCAAAGTTAATCCAAAGGTTCGGGGTCGACCGCGAGGAGCGCTACGTCGAGCCCGGAGTAGAAACAGACCCCCACAACACAGTACCTTGGAAAACGAAGAAAAGATGATCTACGGCGTCGAGGTGTCCCGGCGTCGAGTCTTCGGCGTCGATCGGGCCTCGGAGTTGGGGCGATCTTCAGCGGCGTCGACAGATGTCAGGTAGGAGCAGCGCTCACGAGGCGAAACAGGATACGGCGTTGTCGTCAATGTCGATGTCGATGTTGCAAGAGTGAGAAGCGCTCACGGCGTCGAGAGGGCTCGGGGTCGAGGCTTCAGCAGCGGCTTCGCTACTAGCATCGATCGGGCCCAGTGGCCGGCGTTGAAGATGCGGGAACTGGGAGCTGCACTCACGATGTCGAGCTGGATTCAGCGGCGGCCGTCTGCGTCGGGATTACTGGATTTCTTCAGAGGTGCTGGACTTTCAGGTTCCAGCAACAAGCACTGTCAGCAAATGGTGAAGTCCTTTAGCCCTGTGACTTCAACAGGAGGCTGGCACTCTTCCAGCCCTTGGAGATTTCCTTGGCAAAGCTTAAGAGTACACACTCAGTTCCTCTCTCCTGGTTCCTTGGCAAAAATAAAGAAGTGACTGCAGGATTCCCCCCAGCAAACAGCACTCTGGCAGAAGGGGTAGGCAAGTCCTTGGATCAGCAGGCTTCTTGTCCTTGGTTCAGGGTTCCTTGTCAGAATTGATCTAAATTCTTTGGTTCAGGGGTGCTTCTCTTATACCCCTTTTCTGCTTTGATCCCTTTGTCCATGCAGGGGAATTCCCCTCATCCTGGATTTGTTGTGGGTGTAGCCAGGCCGAGGCACCTGGCCTATTCACTGTGCAGGGCAGGGTCCTCAGCCGCCCAGCAGGAGGTGGAATCAGTATTGTCACTGGCATGAGCAAAGCCATCAGTCGCCCGGCAGGAGGTGGAGCTAGCATTGTGTCAGGCAGGGCAGGCTATCAGGAGCTACTCTTCCCCTACTCTCAATGCAAATGCCTCACTCACCCCACACTGACCCATTCAGACCTCTGGAGCCACCCAGCTCCTGTCACACACACACCAAACCAGCAGAGACCGGTAATAGTCAGACAAGAAAATAGCCACTTTCTAAAAGTGCTATTTTCAAACCCAGAGTCCAAAAACCATTCACCCAAACGGATGCGTTATTAAACTCTGAGTTCAGGGATACCAAACTCGACATTGTACCATGCTCCCCGAGCCCGCTAGGAATATAGCGCTTAATAACCTTTAACTTATGGAGAGCAGATAACCTTACAATAGTGAAAAACGAATATGGCTGTAATTCACTATTAGGACATGCCACACACATCAGGGCTTGTCCTACCTTATGCTTACAATGCACCCTGCCCTTGGGCCTACCATAGGGGTGACTAACATGAAGTTAAGGGAAGGTTTGGGGACTGGCAAGTAGGTGTACTTACGCAGCCCGCGTGACAGTCCAGACTGCACGTAGGTCTAGCAATGGCAGTCCTTTAGACACATTTTACCAGGCTGCTTCTGTGGGCGGCACAATACGTGCTGCAAGTCCACTAGCAGTATTTGTATTTACAAGCCCTGGCACTCCTGGTGCACTATACTAGGGACTGACAGTAAACCAAATAAGCCAAACATGGAATCCAATCAATATTAATTTAACATAGGGAGCACTTGCACTGTGGCACTGATCAGCCACGGCACAGTGCTCAAAGCAATATACCAGCAAAAACATCGTAACCAGAGGAGGCAAACAGAAAAATGGAGGAGAGATTCAGGCCAATGATGTCAGGTCTAACAAAAGATATGCTGGTAGCCACTGCAGCCAGCATCCCCCATGATAGTGATCCAGCGGGCCTAAAGAAATTCTGTCTCAAAAGCACAACCCTACACCATGATACTCACCATTAATCATAAACTCCTCACAAGGCCCATAAATGACTGAGACAAGAATTGGCCAACTGAACCATGTGACCTAATTAATTGGAACTATTCACAAAACTATTTATAATTATATACAACTGCAGTTGTTGTTGTTGTAAAGCTTTATTTGAGGTATATACTCATAAAAGCACAAACATACATTTAAAAATACATATTAGTTAAAATCAATGTTTCATACATGCAAATACTTTTAAAACAGTTGTGCAAGCTTTAACAATAAAAAGATTGTTTAAACTTTAAAACAAATATCAGATTGTATTAACAGATATAGCCCTCCGCCTAATGGACCATCCCCACCCCAAATACCTTGCTGTTCCCAGAACAATAGACATGTCAGTGGATGTACAGATGATTCTTAGCCCCTCAACACCACTAGATGCCCCAAGGTTTCGACAAACTGGGGCTAGCCATACTCTCCTCGGGATAGCATAGGCCTCACTCAGAAATAGAAAATGGCCTATGCTTTCATTAGTTGCACCACACAAAGGACAGCATGAGGTATTCGAGCCCCGCCATCTACCCGTCAAGGTTCTCAGGGGAAGGGAACCAGATCTTAACTGGAAAAATAACTTCCTGTCCATTGGGACAGTAATACTGTCCCAATAATGTTATAATACAGGTCTCATTTTAATTTCCAGAAATCTTCCCCCCCCCCATTGTATCAAATTTTGTACTTCTCCAGAGTCTACCATCTATGTAGTCCCAATACAGGGTCTTAATGGTGTTTTTACTTGGAAATGCTTCCCCAGATGGGTTATCCCAGAGATTAGGGAGGCCGAGCTCACCCAAAACAACCCTGAGTTTCTTCAACCATGGTATTTTGTGGAAGGTGTCGGCTTTAATTAAGGCTAGAAACCTGTCGGCATTATGCCGAATCTCTGGGGTAGTCCAGAGGCGTCTCCAATAGAGAATAGGCCGTAGTCGAGCTCGGTCGCTAACAGATCTCCTCCCTAGATCGAGACCGAGCGGAATTAATGGCGCACTCTTGGGAAGCCCCGTAATACCCCTTTAGAAACCTATTTTCTGATGTTTGCAAGGGATGAAGCCTCTCAAAACCCCACACTTCCGCCCCATATAGGGCTGACCCTATAGCTTTGGCATCGTATACGGCAAGAACCGGTTTTATAGGCTTGGTTTTTGATTTTGTTTGCTCCACCCGAAGTGCCCCTGAGATCTGCTGATGCCTCAGGACCGCCTTTCCTATATGGTGAGACCAACCTGGCTTACTTGATATCTCAACCCCAAGATAGGTAAAGACACTAACTACCTCGAGCTCACTGTTGTTCAGGAATATCCTTGGGCGAGGTCTACGCCTTTGGGAAAAAGCCATCAGCTTGGTCTTGCCAACATTAACTTCAAGGCCATGCTCCCCACAGAAAACATCAAATATATTTAGAGCACGCTGCAATCCAGCCGGAGTTTTGGACAAAATTAAAGTATCGTCAGCGAACATCAGGATCAGGAACCTGAGGCCCGCTAACGAAGGTGCATCTACACTTGCGTCCAGCATCCTACCCACAATTCCATTAATAAATAGGGAAAAGAGCAAGGGTGCCATTGCACATCCCTGTCGTACCCCCCGTTCGACCGGGAAGTCGACAGAAGATTCCCCATTCAGCCCCCACTGGACTTTGGCAAAGTTACACTCGTGCAACCTCATGATCAAAGTGAGCAACTCGGGTGGGACCCCCATTCTGCTCAAAACTGTCCAGAGTTTGCTCCTTGGGACCAGGTCGAAGGCAGCCCGCAAGTCGACAAAGGCGACATATAGGCTGCCCTCGCCAAGCAACACCGTCCCCCACCGCAACATGGTGAAACGGAATACCTGGTCTACCGTGCTGGTCGCCCCCCGGAAACCTGCCTGGTAGGGGGACAGAGCATTATTCTCCTCTACCCAGTCCATCAGTTTGTTTACCACCATCTTCCCTACCACTTTTTGGACAGTGGCAATCAAACTTATTGGCCTATAATTGTCCGGGAGTGACCGATCACCTTTCTTATAGATGGGTATGATTATTGCTCCCTTCCATTTTTCTGAGACTGCAGCCCCCTTTGCAATGGCATTTCCCAGTAGGGTCACATACCTGGCCCACCGTACTTTATCATTTTTAAATACATCGGAGGGTATCCCATCTAAACCCGGTGCCTTACCCCCTTGTAAGGAACAAATTACTAATTCTGCTTCTTTAGGGGAAAACAAACTTTCAATACAAAATACAGCTGGAATTGCTTCTGCAGCCACGACTTCCTTAGTCTCTGCGTACTGGGGTTTAAAATACTCCACCCAGGACGCCTCATCAACATTGTTATCTGGTTTATTTGGGGTGCCACCTCTACCCCACTTCACAATTTTCCAGAAAAGCCTGGAATCCTTGGCTCCCGAGGCCTCGAGCAATTCATCCCAGTACTCTTGATCCCATTTTTTCTTAGCCAGGCGAACACTAACATTTTAGTGCTTCATGGCTGCACCTATTACAACCCTATCCCTACTTCTAATTGCTCTACCCAAAGCTAATCTGGCTGCCCTACACTGCTTATTAAACCACCTAGCCGGTTTGAGTAGGACTTTCCTATTTGCCTTAGAAGGTCTCATAAAATGTGGTTTTAAAAGGGAAAAAAACTTGTTGTGTATGTCTGTGGTTACCCTGGACCCAGGGATTGTGGTGCTTGCTGTCTCCATGGCGGCCATTGCAGTATCCACCTCTGAATTTATATAGTCCATAGATTCTGCATTCGCCAGCACACTTGGCCATTTAAGTCTACGCATATCATTAGCCATAACAGGTAATACTCCATCACGAAGTTGCGGATTGCCTAACATGGGCGTCCACCAATTGTGGGTGACACAGAGGGGATTGTTATCACTTTCCAATCTACCCTCAATTTCCATTTCGCACACCCCCTGCCATTAATTAAGGCTACAAATAACATAGTCTATTCTACTTTTGTTGTGGCCATTGTCAAATGTACAAACACCTTCCTGGTCACCCTTAGTCCTTCCATTTAGGGCCCTCAGCCCATATTCCAGGCACATAGCATTTAATAGCAATATATCATTCGTCCACCGTTTGACCGGAACCAAGTTTAGAGTCCGAACACCCCATTGGATGTCTTCCTCTTGCCCTAATTGATTTTCCGTGTTATCCAACGGTTCAAAGGTCCTATTGAGATCACCAGCCACTACCACTCTGTTTCCCAGGGACTGTGATTCAAGAAAAGTGGACAGTGCCTCTAGGGTGGGAGAACCCCCAGTGTTGGTACCCCTAGCATAAATGTTATATATGTCTACCACACCCCACTTATCTGATGCCATTCTTAGCAATTGGATGTCCTTACAACCCAGGTCCAGCACTTTCACTTTAATTTGTAGACCTTGCTTTACCCAAACTGTTAAACCTCCCATAGGTCAACCCCTGGCACCTCTGTTCGCTGGAATAGAAAAATTTAAGTAGCCTGGGAAAAAAATAGGATCGCAAGCCCATGTCTCCTGGAATAGACACACTTCAAACCCCTTGACAAAATCTATCCAGTTTTGGTAAAATAGCCTACTGCCTAGCCCCGCAATATTCCACGAGAAAAACTTCCCTGGGCTAGGGCCATCTCTAATTCCCACCTCAAAAGCTAACGTGGAAGAAAGGTTAATTGGGCTTTCAGTATTCCCTTCCTGATCTATAACAATGTCCACAAAGTTGGCGTCAGTTTCCTGGGTATCAATAGTACTTATTATGAACGAGTCTTCACCCCCCAAACTTTGCATACACACCCCACAGTTACCCCTCAAATTCATAATCTTCCCACCAGTGATCACTTCTTTTGGATACACTTTTATATCCGAGGTAGACACAGTAGAGTTCCCACATAAGTCCCCCCTTATCACACCTCCCCCAATATTCATGGAATCACCCGACTTTCGTCAACAGCCCCACCCCAAGTATTTCATCCCATCATGGGAATTGTAGGTTTGACTGTTGTAGAAGTTTGGTCGTAACAAAGGTGCAGTGAAGGGGATGATCCCTGTCAGTGGTAGATGACTAGAAGTGCCTAGATCGATGTTCACACCAAATTGGGCACCCGTTGGTCTTGGGTAAAAGAAGGTAAGATCCACAATACCAATCCCACCACTGCTAGTGCCCTAGCCCGGCCTCGTTATCCAACCTGCCACCCTTGTATCTTGAAAGTTAATTATAATACACCCCCCCCCCCAAATTTTTAGGAGTACAACCTATCCAATTGGTCCTTCTTACCCCGATAATCAAACCATCAACTTCCCCGGGCAATGGTCTATTAGCCCTTAACCAGTGCATGATCTTGTTTTTTAACATCTGGAAGGTTTCTCTTTGACCTACCAATAAAGGTGGTAAATTGGTGAGGACAGCCACATAGAGGTAAGAATCTGGGGTAAGATTTATGGGGGGTATCCTAGGGGGGGCTTTGTCTCAGGGAGTGTGGGGCGGCTAGTGTCTGGAACAACAGGACGGGATATTGGAACATTTTGTGGAGCCTGGGAAGCATGGGAGCTATTCAATACAGCATTGCTTTTTCTGGAGCTGTTGTTACCGCCAGATACAAGACCAAGACAGGGTTTCAGGGTGCTTGGTGGATGTTGGGTACTATTACTTAAAGGGATGACATTTTTGGGACACTCTTTACTACCCTTAACCACGTTGTCAGGGAGCTTAGTTTTCCCCCCATTGTTACTACCTAAGGTGGCTGGCAGTTCGGTGTTAGTCTTGCGGCTTTGTCCCTTTCCCTGGGGCCTGATTACAGTACTGACCATGGGAGAATGCAATTCGACCGTGGAAACACTTTCATCCTGGAGGTTCCTACTCTCACCCGTCCTAAAATAGGACTTAATTAATGATTTTGTGGAGAAAAAGTTATCCAGACTGGCCTGCTCAAAGTGATTTAACCGATCTGCTAGTTTTTTAACTCTTCTTCTATGGGAGTCAGAAGGGACCGCATCAGTCTCTCCAACTCGAGAAACAGCGGCGGAATGGACGGTAGTGTCTCGGGCGACGCTATCACTATAGGGTCTGGACTTAGTGGAACAACTCCCTCCTCTCCCGTCAGTGCCCCACTAGGACTACTCCCAGTAGGATCCTGGGGGCGTGTACATATTCCCACTTTTCTAATTTTTTGGGGGGGTTTTGGGACATAACATTTCTTTGGGGCTGCACTCCTCTTCCTTTTAGGACAAGGTTTAGATTGGACTACGTGGTTTAAGACACTAGGTTGGGCTATACATAGCTGACCAATAGGTGGATCAATAGGGGTACTAGGAGGGATTGCAAGCAAAGTGGAAGTGTCAGATTCTAAAGACAAGACAACCGGTGGCTCTATAATTGGAGGAAAGTGGTAAGATGTTTCCGATACAGCTGGCAGTGTTATAGATGATAGAGGGGTAACCAATGCCGGAAAACTTTGTGAAGGACGTTTTTCAACAGGGTTTTTCAGGAGTTTGATGGATAACCTACGTTCCGCACGTCTTTCCGCCAGGGCAATTTCATTATCAATGTCTTGAGTTATTCGTTTAAAATATGTGTCCAAAGGACCCATGATGGCTGTCCCTGCCTCATTCAAGGGAGGCATCAAAGTGGGGCTGGTAGAAGAAGAGGACATAATGTGAGGCCTCCTATGCTTTCAGGAAAACTATGGAACACTTTAAATACTAAAACAACTTACAGAGCAAACAGTTAGTAAAGCAAAATACCAGTGCAGTTAATGTCAGAGGGGGGGCCCAGCCCGGCCTCCTTCGGCCCCTGATGGCCACAGACGGTCCCGCCCTTGTCCCGTGCTTCTCCCGCACCTGCACCTGCACGACCTTCTAGAAGTATCAGACGAGAAACGTGATTGGCGGGTGGGCGGGGCCGGCAGGGAGAGCAGCCCAGGTGAAATAGATCAGGCACGCAGGGACTCCTGGTCCACGGAGTCCCTGCCTTCAGCTCACAGCCCTGCCGAGATCCCCTAAACGCCCCTAGCTAACAACAAAATACCCCACTCTGGCAGCAGCTCCCGCGGTTGAGACCGCGCTGCGGGACCCGCGAAGCGGGTCCGGCGAGGTGCTGCGTTGGTCCCAGGGGTCTGAGGAGCCAGGAAAGTGAGCAGCAGCAGGTAGGTAGGTTCAGTGGCGAAAATGCAGTTCAAGCGGTCCCACCAGCAAAGTCCAAGTGCTCACGTTTATCTCCATGGGCGGGGGGGCGGGGCCGGCAGGGAGAGCAGCCCAGATGAAATAGATCAGACATGCAGGGACTCCTGGTCCACGAAGTCCCTGCCTTCAGCTCACAGCCCTGCCGAGATCCCCTAAACGCCCCTAGCTAACAACAAAATACCCCACTCTGGCAGCAGCTCCCGCGGTTGAGACCGCGCTGCGGGACCCGCGAAGCGGGTCCGGCGAGGTGCTGCGTTGGTCCCAGGGTTCTGAGGAGCCAGGAAAGTGAGCAGCAGCAGGTAGGTAGGTTCAGTGGCAAAAATGCAGTTCAAGCGGTCAATTGCAGTTTATCATCATTATGTTTATTAAGTAATGCCATTTAATTAAGTCACCTAGGCAATGGGTTAACTAATGGTAACTAGACTCAAAATAACCAAGACCAGCTTGTCATTTCAAAATCTACTTTATTAACTTTATTTTCAAATAAAGAGATTTTTTAAAATTAATAAATCTTTTATTAGCATTTAATAAGCATCATTTTATTATGTAAAGGCACATTAGACTGTCAGTTCAAACGAAATCAGCATGAAAAGTATTTAAGCAAAAATAATATCATTCCCTAAACTCTATTTCCCTAACTAAGCTTAATAAAACCTAAAAGGAAAGACATTAGTTCTGGTTTCTCTTACGTGAGTCAAAGTCCGTCAGCATCTCATGCTCTACAGGAATCAGGAACGAGCCAGCAAAGCTCCTCCCAAGGGGTCAAGTTTTATACCTTTTCCCTATTTAAAATTAACTAAAAGAATACTTTTTAGTGACATTCAGCACGCTCATTGGCTGTCAGACGTCAGTCCACATGAAGTCATTGCCTCTTCATTCTGAAATCCTGCTTTTCCATAACGTCTTTGTCTATTGTCTACAAGTGACATTAGCTTCCGAGGTCCTTTACAACATTTTATTGAATAACAGTTCGTTGCTTCCTCAGCTTGGCTTTTCTGCTGTATCCTGTCCTTGGAAAATTATACAACACGGGGCACATCCTGCACAGTTCCTCATATTTTGTTTACTAAAGGTTATGAACGACAAACTCTTTTTTTCATTCTTTGCTGTGCTCGGCTCATCATGACAGGATTCCAAACGATTCCACACACCCTTTTTAAAAAACTAGGCCTCAGACCTCTTTTTCGAAGCACTAGTATGCAAAGAAACACAAAACAATAATTAATGTGAGTAATGAAAGTCATTCTGTTACCCACCCCCTTTACTACTGTTAACCCATTAGTTTATGTTACCTAGCTTTGAGCACAAATAAGCAGCAAATATAAAGACCTTCTTCACATGAGCCTCAGGATTCTCCATGAGCCTTTGCCACATAAAAGACACGACATAGACGAAAGCACATTTAAAAATAAGCACATGCTATTATTTAAACAGTCGCAATTATTGTTGACAAAACGAAAAGACAAAGTTATTTTATTAATTCAACGCACACGCAGATGCAAGAAAGAGCACATAATGTTAATCCCCTCATGTTCGTGTAAATGCATTTTTAAACTAGGTTGAATTAGTACAAATCATGCATAAACTCATTAATATTATTAATTCATTATGGATGTATAACTCAGCTAGTGAAAACACATTTTATTTCTCAATCTCGCTTCATCAACTCCCTCATCTGGTGATTTTAAAATCACCAAACAATACCCAAAAATTTTACCAAAATTTTATCTTTTGAAGACAACATATTTTGAACACTCTCTGTGTTAGTATTTCTATTTCTAAACCCCTGTCTCAGCAGTTTTTCTTGAACTCTCATATTGAGCTCTACGAAACTCTTCCATTTCTATCTCCTTCTCCTGTGCCTTTTTGAGTCTTTAAATCCTTCTCCTTTCCCTCACGTGCTTCTTTCTCTTGTGAATCATGCAACTAATTTTAAACAAAAGCGTCACTACAACTATGATTATTACAGGATAAAGTACTTTGCCAATGATTGAACTGCCAATTTCTCTAAACCATTTCCCAATTGCCTCAAACCTTTTGCTCAAACGTTCTGAAAAATTGTCACTTTTCATGGGTTCTATTTCTGAGTGAAATTCAGTGATATTTTTGATAAGCATCTCAATATTCTGGCTCTTATCTGGGATATAAGTACAGCAATGCTGAACATGTAAAATCCCGCAAACTCCTCCTTCTTTTGCTAGCAGAATGTCTAATGCAAGACGGTTCTGCATAACCATGCTTCTGGTGGCGACAAGTTCAGTATTAACTAATTGGAAAACACGTGCTGTATCTGTGGACAACCTATCTACAATTGTGGATACCTTTCTAATTTTGATTGCATTCAGGGTTATTCCTACCATAGGAATTATTGCTCCAAATATGTCACCCAAAATTTCTGAAAAACTCTCTCTTGTACCTGTTCAGGTGTTTGCCAATTTCAAATGATCCTTCTGCATTTCTGTCCACATGAATCTTTTTTGGGAAAAACCAATCCAAGGTTGCACGTCCCATACCAATGGTCTGGGAGGCTAAAGTAAGCTTTTTTCCCACAAACAAAATAAATTCCAGGAAAAATTGGGTCTTTGCCACCTTTAAATCCCCATCCCCCTATGATACGATAAGTATCCTCACATTGACTAGCTCCCACAAAATAATTGTTGTACAATGTGTTATCTCTTCTAATACAGAATTTTCCACTAATAGGATCATCTATGTGAATAGCAGCATAACTATTTCCACCATTGAGCTTCTCATCCTCAAGCTGCCAAAATTTGGATTTAGTTTGTTTCAACATCTCATTTCTCTTATAAATCGCCCTTGTCTCCTCAACCAACTTTAGGAAAGATCTTTCTTCATCCCTCATTTTGCAAGTTAAGTTGTTCTTGTGAGCATATTTGTAGGTAAGTTCATTAGTCACTAAAAAGAATTCCCTCATCTGTTTAGCAGGTCAAACTTTGTTTAAGCTATTTACAACTTTCAGGTTAGCAAAAAAGTTGTCGTAGTCTGAGTAATAGTAATCCAGACGACCTGTTTGATAGAACAAGCTAGCTATAACACTGCATGTAATGCCATCAGTAAGAGGAAGTATGTTATACTTAACCCCCTCTGAAACTGAAGCAGGAAGCTTCACACAGACGTAGCAATCCTTCACATCCATGACTTTTACATATTCAGTCAAGAGTCTTGAAAAAGAATTAGTAGAAAAATCACCAACAGATCTATCTTGGTGGATCTCTGGTTTGTGCTCAATAACTCTATTAGTTTTGCCTGCAACATCCTGAACAGCTTGTTTAGATTCAGCTTTGCTTGTCATGTTAGCTTTGTAATCCTCTTTATCTATCCCAAAGGGAAAGATGACTGCCAAAATTAACCAAACCAAGATTATTAGGATCACACAAATAGAAGACATTTTACAACATCTTTTTAACACCTTGGCTGCTAGGTGTTTACCCCTCCTATGCTAACTTTTCGTCATTCCTACTATTCATGACGAGCTCAGCTCGTCATCAGCACAGCTCAACCGTGCATCAAGACGAGCTGAGCTCGTCATGAGCATGGAAAGGGTTAAAATAGCACACCTTGATTTGTCAGCATTGGGCATCTTTTTTTTTTTTACAAAGTTTTTACTTGAATCAAATTCAAAAACAAAAATGCAAAAATGAAAAATAGTATTATATACACCTCCCCTTTTAAAAATGTTTTTTTAGTAACCCTTTAACAGCTTTTCTTCGACCTTGCGTCTTACATTAAAGTGTTTTTCCAGCTAACACAATTTGTTCGACCTTGTGTCACCTAACACACTTTCTTCAGCCTTATGCCAAAAATGAATCTCAACCTAAAGAAAACTAAATTAATTAATGTCACTTGCTTCTTCCAAATCCTCCTGACTACTACTACTGATTTCCAGTACTGGTGGGATAATAATATCGGTCCATTCAGGGGACTTATACTTTTGATTTGGCCTTAATGGTATTTTGCCCCTACTGCTAATCACTTCAATGTTCTTTCCTGCTTGATTTTTTTTTCAGAGTCACCTTTTTGAGTTGATATCTCATTAATCTGTTCCTTTGACTTGTTCACCAGATTGAATTTTATATTTTCTCTTGGCCAATTATCTTCTTTTCTTCTTGATTTCTTCTTAGGTTCAGTTTCGTTAGATTCAGCTTTCCAGGCCCTTTTTCTGAATTTTCTTATCTCAGAGTCTTCATCACTCTCATCCGAATCTATCTCAGAGATTTCAAATTTATGTCTAGGATCTTCTTTACTCGGCAGCTTCACTCCGTTAGGAACATCATCCTTGTAGCTGGTACTCGGTATTTCATCTTCTTCTTCTGGAATTACTTCTAACTTCCCAGTTTCAGATTTCTTGTTCCTGCTTTCAGAGTTTTTAATCTGCTTTTCAATACTCTCCTGATCTTGAATCTCTTCTGACTCAGATTCTTTTTCTGCTTCTTTTTCTAGAACATTTTCATCATTTTCTGAATCTAGAATCACAATCTCTAGATCTTTTTCATTCAGTGCCTGATCCGCATCTGAATCTTCCAGATGTCGACCTTCTTGTCGATCTTCAGATTCTGGATTCTTCTCAGGTTCTACTTCAGAGTCTGAATCAGTTGTTGTGTCACTATCCTCGTCAGGATTATCAGGAGGTGGTACACGAATGGTGTGATTGCATGCACCCACCTTTTCAAACCTTTGCATTTAACTGCATTTGTTGTGACTAGTATCACCTGTCTTGCTTTTTGCCACCTGGGTACTAAACAGTTTCTTCTTCAGTGAACTTTTGTCCACACCCAGCCACCTGGTAACAGATCATGAGCTTGCTCCTTTTCTTTTGAAATCACATCAGTTCCCACCTGATTGAATACAGAAGTTACCACATCAGATAATTGTTTGCAATATTCCATAATTGCACTTTCATTGATACTCAAAACTTTTCCAACTGGTATAAATGCCTGTCTCATTACTCTTCCCATAAGTATATCATGGGGGCTTAGACCTGTCTTCTTATCTGGTGTGCTTCTTGAAGACATTAAGACAAGTGGAAGTGCATCTGTCCACTTCATTACTGTAGCTAGACACATTTTTCCTATTCTATTTTTAATTGTCCCATTATTCTGTTCAACCGCACCTGATGCTTCTGGTCTGTATGCCTAGTGTAGCTTTTGCTTTATGTTCAAGGCTTCACAGATCAATTGCAACAATCTGTTTTCAAAGTGTGTGCCACGATCACTTTCAACAGTGACTGGAAATCCATACCTTGGTATGATCTCCCTTAAGAGCAATTTTGCCACAGTAACTGAGTCATTGTGGCGAGTTGGGAATGCTTCCACCCATCTTGAAAACAGACAGACAATCACAAGGACATATCTCAATTTATTATGGGGTGGCATGTCAATGAAATCCATTTGCAACCTGGTAAAAGGACCACCCTCCCGTCCTATGGTTCTCATGCTCACAACTGTTTTTCTGTTTGGATTGATCTGTTGGCAGATCAAGCATCTCTGGCAAAGTGATTCTGAAATAATCCTAAACTTTGGATTATACCATGTCTGCCTGAACATCCTTATCTTAGAGTCTCTTCCTAAATGTCTTGGACCATGGTACATCCGTGCCATGTCAGCAATCATGTAATTTGGCATCACAGGTCTGTCATCTTTGTAAACACAAACTTCATCTTCCTCCCTTTGTCTGCAACCATCTTTCAGCCATGTGTTGTTCTCCTCATCATCTGCCTCATCTTGTAGATTTTTTACTCCCTGCCATGTTTCAACTACAGATATTAGCATGAGAGAGTTCAGAATATGTTTGTTGTCTTTTTCCCGATTAATTGAAAAATAGTTTTTTGCACAATAACGTGCCATTTCATCAGCAAAAGAATTACCTTTAGTAATATAGTCTTCACCCTTTTTATGAGCTGAACATTTCACAACAGCATTTTTTTTCTGGTAACTGTATGCCATCAATCAACCTCTTGATCAATTTTGCATTCCTGATTGGTGTTCCCACAGAAGTTAAATAACCTCTTTGAGACCAAAGCTGGCCATAGTCATGGACTGCGCCATATCCATACTGACTATCAGTCACTAGGTAACCTTTTTCCCTTCAGCTCTTTCACATGCACGAATTAAAGCAATTAATTCTGCCACTTGAGCTGAACGAATTCCTTTAAGAGGTGAACCTTCAACCACTTCTGCAACTGTGCAAACTGAATATGCTGCTCTCAGAATGCCCTCATCTTTTCTTAGACAGGAGCCATCAACAAAATAAACAATGCCTGATTCTGACAAGGGCGCGTCTTTTATGTCTTTTCTAAGTTTGTACAGTATTCTAAAACACCCAAGCACTCGTGATCAACATCAGTTTCATTTTTGATTTCGGTAATAACACCATCAGGCAACAATGTGGAAGGGTTTAAATTCACACATCTTGCAATCGAAACATTATCTGATCACAGAATAACCTTTTCATATTTGGTCAATCTGTTACTCGATAAGTGTTGTGTCTTGCTTCTGGTAAGGAGAGTTTCAACTGAATGAGGAACATACACTTTTACAGGAAACCCCATTATGATTCCTTCACTCTGCTCAAGGCTTACACTTGTTGCAGCCACTGCTTTTAAGCAACCTGGCAATGCTTTTGCAACAGGATCAAGAACAGCTGAAAAGTAAGCTATTGGCTTTCTCAGTTTTCCATGTCTCTGAATCAGAACTGATAATGCACAACCTTCCCTTTCACTGCAGTACAGCTCAAATTCCTTGTCGTAGTCTTGCATCCCCAATGCTGGAGCTTCACACAGACTTTCTTTAGCTGCTCAAAAGCCTCTAACTCAGTTTTTGTCAAGGTAATCGGGTCTTTTATGTCTGCTTTTGTCAATCTTTGTAGTGGTTTCGCAAATACTGAAAATCCACGAATCCATTGACGACAATAACGTAACATTCCTAGAAACATTCTGACCTGTCTCTGTGTTGTTGGAGGTTATATTGCTCGACTCATTTTTATTCTCTCAACTGTCACTTGTATGATTCCCTTTGCAATTCTGTGACCAAGGTATTTTACTTCTTGCTTGCAAAACTGTAATTGTGCAGGTGACACTTTATGTCCCTCATCTGCCAAATGATTCAAAAGTGTAGTGGTGTCTGTTACACAATTTTCTCGTGTTTTTGCAGCCACTAGGAGATCATCAATGTACTGGACCAATGTTGATTTTCCAGGCAAGTCTAGATCTTCCAAAGATGTCTTTAACAACTGATTAAAGATAGATGGACTCTCAGTATACCCTTGAGGAATACGACACCATGCTAAGATACGATCTTGGAATCTGAACGCAAACATTTGTTGGCTCTCTGGATGCAGTGGAACTGTAAAGAAGGCATTACACAGGTCTATGACTGTGTACCATTCTGCATCATGCGGAATCTGATAAAAAATTTCCGCGGGGTTTGCTACAACTGGGCAACAAGGAACAACTATTTGATTAACCTTTCTCAGGTCCTGAACCTTTCTGTAAGTTCCGTTTGGCTTTTTGATTCCCATGATCGGTGAATTACATGGGCTGCTCTCAATTTATTTTAACACACCTTGTTTTATGAATTTCTCAATCACAGGAATAATAAGTGTGATCAATTAAGAATTGATAACATTCCTTAAGGCACTCAAGACTGGTGTAATCCTCCTAAGTTATTCAACAAGTACACATCGATGCTTTTCAAGAATTTATTTTCAGTTTGTTGAAAATGTTTACTTTGTATCCATTGTCAATAAAGTTTTTGTTTCAAAAAGAATTCAATCCAACTCCACAGGTATATATTATTACATCCAGCTCCAATGCATTTCGGGCAACCGCCCTTCATCGGGGAGCATCTAAAGCAAAAACGACATGGGTTGTAACCATCAAATGAAGTAACCGTAAACTAAAGATACTTTAGCCCAATAGTGACAGAGGTCAAGAGTACCAAGTGGCTTAATGTGTGTAATTACCGGGTGAAGGAAAAAGTAAACAGAAAATAAAGGTGGTGACTGTTTCAAATCGTCGATAAACTAATACGTCGTGATAGTTGTTAAAGTGAAGGCAAGACAATATGAAAGTGATGTGAAGTTGAACAAGTGACGTGAAGTTGAACAAACAAATAGGAGAGCGGGAGTGAGTTAACTGAGGGGCTCGAAACGGTTCGTGTTAGCGCTTAAACGGGGAAGCGTGACGGCACACAAGGTTGCAATGCACAGGCAGTGCGGGTACTTACAATGTGATGCGGGGGTCAGTAGACAGATCTTAAACACGATCGGAAAAGTTCAACAACTCGCTGTGATTCGACGGAAAGGCAACACGGGCTTCATATGTGAAGCCGGAAAGGTTGTTGGTCATGTGATTGTGAAGTCATGGATAAAGAAAGAGGACTAATGTGCAAAAGCGTGACGAAAAATAGAAATAGTGAAAGTATCGGCTATACATAGAAAACATAAATGTCATTATAAATGAAGTGCATTGGATCACATTAAATCACATAAAAGCCAAACAATAAAAAACAATTAAAAAACACTGGTAAAACAAAGGTAAAACAAACATAGATGGTTAACCATTCACGGCTAGGGAGTAGGTTCAGAACCAATATGCTCATTAAATGAGCTGACAGTCAAAGTAGCAGTACAGTCACAAGTAACATGAAAACTCAATCCGTTCATTGAGTCCATGTGGCTTAATCAAATTAAGTCTATAAATCGAATGGTTCTTCTGTTGCAATAGCATTCTATTGTTGTCTCTTCCCTCAGCATTTTTTAATTATTTCCAAATCCATGAACTTGAGTTGGGATATGTTGTGGTTCATCTCAATAACATTAGTTGCTACAGATGATTTGAGATTCTTGGTTCGAATGTTAGATTTATGTTCAGTAAGACGGGTTTTTAGTTTGCGTTCCGTCTTTCCAATGTAAACCTTCCCGCATGGGAATTTAAGTAGATATATAAGATTGTTTGTATCACAAGTAGCTGTAACATTCAAATTTATATTGTATCCTTTCATGGGATGTGTCAGTTTATTACCTGGAATTATGTTGTGGCAATTATTACAATTATTGCATGGTCTGGTACCTTTCGAAATGGGAGAGAATTCCTTTGGTTGTTTTAAAATTTCGCCCAAATTTTTTCCTCTTGTGTAAGCAAATAAGGGTCTGGGTTTGAACATGTCTTTAAAATCTGTCTCCAACTGTAACATTGGCCAATGTTTTAGTATGATATTTTTAAACATCGGGCTGACATTAGAATATTTTGATACTACGACCATCCGGTCATTTTCAATTTTCTCTCTCGGTTGTTCTAACAGATCAATCGATCCAGTTCATCCACCTTATTTTTGGCCATATTGAGTAAACCCTCTGGATAACCTCTTTCTTTAAAACGATCAACCATTTCTTCCGTTCTGATTTTTGACAAGTTAGGATCAGAAGTGATACGTTTGACCCTGAGAAGTTGAGACTTGGGTAAATGTTTTTTCAATGATACCTGATGAAAGCTGGTGTAATGTAACAAATTGTTACGGTCGGTTGGTTTACGAAAAATGGCAGTTATGATTCGGTCATCTTGCAAGGTAATCTGGACGTCCAAAAATGTTATGGTTTTAGAATCTATGGTCCAAGTAAACTGGATACGTTGATTGGCTGAGTTTAAGGTAGTCAAGGCTTGTTCAAGATTTTCTCGTGTGTCTTTCCAAAGGATAAATAGATCATCTATGTAACGAACGTACATTTTAAGGTAATTTTTCCAAATAGGTTTGGTCCAGATGTTAGTGTTTTCAAATTCTCCCATAAAGATATTAGCGTATACAGGAGCTGCGCTGTTTCCCATGCTAGTGCCCACTAGTTGCAGAAACCAGTTATCATCGTATGTGAAATATCTATGATATAGGGTGAACATAACTAGTTCCATCAAAAATACTTTCATAGATACCTCCACTTTTAATTTCAGAATAGCTTGTTCCATGGATTCTATACCTTCCTGGTGTAGAATGGAAGTGTATAAAGAGCTAACGTCAGCCGTACATAGCCATAATTGTTCGTTCGGTTCTATTTCAATGTCTTGAAGCTTTCTCAAAAAGTCTGTGGTGTCTCGAATATAGCTAGCCAAAGATTGAACAATAGGTTGAAGGTAGC